>NW_019211459.1:19570102-19844670 GCF_002443255.2 Varroa destructor
TATATATTATTTTTGAGGCCTGGACTGTAGTTTATTAACTTTGCATGTGCGTAAGTGTTGGAAAGATACAGGAAATATCGAATATTCCTAAAACTTTCTAGATTTAAAAAATAGTCTATGATGTTCAAATTTCTTCAGAGTTTGTTAATTACCGCCGCAGAAAATCGCCGTAACATTGTTATTGTGACGACGGGCTAAAATAAAAAATGTTTCCAAAAAAAATTCAAGTTACGTAACGCTAGTAATTTAGCTTACTCAGATATAAAGTTTCCAAAGAATGAAACCTCCTAGCAAATGCATTTTGAAAAAATTGTCGTTAAACATTACCCAAGCATACCTAAAGACATCAGGTTACGTACATAAACATAAAGTTTATACATGACTACTTTTCAATTAAAATTAAGTTTGTTTTTAAATTGGGTATGCTTAATAGCAAAAATCCGATTTTCGAAATCTTGAAACATGTACCGGGTCAAACAGATATGACCATCAGCAAATGCGTCAACACATTGCTGACAATCTGTTCTCAGACTTGAATATACAGTCTGCTTGGGATGCAATTTTAAAAATAATGGAACAAGTAAGAATCGTGTACATGACATTTAGAAGTCACCGAACGTTCACCTTTGTAAAACGTATCTAATAACATTTTTCTGATTATTTCAATATCTGTACTAACAGAAAGACCTCACCCGTCGCACATTTTTGGTTGAATACAATAATCTAAATGGCTAATTTTCCGTAAAAGCTCCGCAGTTAATAATTGAGTTGCTGTGAGATATTTGTATTTCAAATAGGCTCAAAACTGATTTAGAAATTTCTTATTTATGTAACCGCGTTTTGTCTCAGACCTATGAATCATCGTAAGGGCTGCGAAGATTGTACAGGGGCCCATCTGCAGTACTCAATCTTTGACCGGAACTCTATTTGTGGGTGTGTGAATGAGAGAAATAATAACAAAAGACTGAATCAAAGTTTGGAATGCACTCTTTTACTACTTTCGTGTCCTCTGAGATTTACGGGGTGTCTTACCAAAAACGAGAACGTACTCTTAGATTGTGAACTAATCGCAATTAAGCTAATTGGTCTAGTTGTGAAATGAAATTAGTTTTTTTTTTAATAAAAACCTATAGTGATTTTGATAGTAGTGAACAGTTTTAATAGTGATACACGAAATTCAGGGTATGTATAATAAGATACCTTGAATTAGACATTATAATAAATGTCTAATCCAACTATATTATATATCCTTTATTTTGAAAGTGAAAGTTTGCCAAGCATCTCAAACACAGATCTTACGATTTAAACTCTTTTTTTGGTAGGTTTTGTTCGATGAGAAATAAGTAATCCATTTTGTTTTCAAAAATTATAAAAAAAAGCCCTCTGCGCAAATTTCAAGTGAGAAAGAAAGTACTTTTTGAGCTGGTTTTTTCAACAATAACTGAAAACTGATTAAATACTCAAATGAAAATATCGTTTAATTTTTTTATTTTTACATAATACATGTTACATTTGGTTTCAGAAGAAAAACTGATTATCCCGATTTTTGCCGCTGAGGTCGAGTATCGTATTTTTTCGAAAATTATTTAGAGTGCCTATGGGTTGACATTGTTTTTCCTTGGACAGGTAAAGCATTTGCCAGAGATATTGAAATTCAAGGTCAGTTTCACCATAATGAAATAACTGTAGTAAAACAATATACAATGGCAAAACTTGAATAAGGTAACTAACAACGGTGATGTGGCGAGTGAGTTGTGACGACAGGATAGGATAATCCATGTAAGGAAGTGGAACGTATGTTGCAGGGTAACATAAAGACAGAGTTGCGCTTTTCAGAGTGCCGCAGTCAATAGAGCTTTTAATTTAGAAACAAAATTAATACCACTAAATCGTTAGATTGCTATAAACGGAATTCAACGTCATTTTTCGGGTTCAACAAAAAATGCATTTCTTTCTTCAAGTACATGTTTTATTGTTATAATGGTACAACTAGGCAGCTCCGTTAGCACCAGAGGCCATGGTATGTTATTATTATCGGAGTTATATTATAGATTACGCTGAAATATTCTGTATTATCTCTACAAAGTGTACTAGTTTATATTTTTTTGGGGAGTTAATTTATTCGTTCCATTGTTTATGCAAATTGTTATCACATAAGTCAAGTTAGCCAAAAAGGTTTATAAAGAAACTTTAATAAAGCTTCGAATATTTGCTGTGCCGGTGATTCAGTTAATGACGAAACCTCAATAACAGTCGATTCTGTTGGCTATCTAGCTTAAGTCTTTTTTTTTTAAATGTTCAAGACCTTCAAAAGGGAGCTTCGGTTTTTTTTATAAGGAAGCTAGAGAAGTTCTATAGAATAGTAATAACGGTATTAGTAGTACCGTTGCTAAAGCAGAATTGCAGCTCTTCGAAGTTTTTTCACGTTCAATCCAGCTAGTTCTTTTCGCTACCAGCAGACGTATAACCTGAGGGCCATGCTTTTTTTTGCTGTTTACACTATTTTACACTATATTGTTAGTGTAAATAAAAAAAAATCAAGTCTTTTTTCCTTCAAATAGCATTACAAGTATATACTTGTCTTCGAGTTAGACTTCATATTGTAGTTCATCTGTCAATTTTCAAGAGTGATCTCTAAGGGCTTCTTGTTCCTTGTACTTTTTCTGTAGCTCTGCCAGACCCGCTCGGACGATTTTCAATGCGGTTACGGTTCAATTACGGTTGTTCGGATGCGTTTTTCAAGTCATCGTTTTGACTTCTATTTCGTCTTTCGATGTTAAAAGCCGTGTTGCTTTCTCTTGGTGAGAAGAATTTACAGAGACGTGTCAGTATTGGCTGGTACACTAGCACACTTTGCTGTTGGAATCGTACATTGAACAGTATAGGTATTTCCGGAAACGCATTTATTATTGGTCGATACTTTTATGTTCACAAACACAACGAATTTTTTAACTTATCAAAAGCTTTCATATCGCCTGGATCAGAGTACCAGGTACCCAACTTCCGCTTCAGAGAAACTTCGTGAGCGGCAAAGTTGAAGCTACACTATGTAGTCTGTGCTTTGTGTTCCATAAACCGTTTAGGATAGTCTATGTACCTCCCGCAAGAATTTCACGATTAACAACAGAAATTCATTGAAGAAATACAAACAAATGATAGTTTCAGTATTTTTGGCCTTCTTGTAAAGCACATTATGCACTATGCAGACACAACTCCCTCTAATGTGGTAAACTTGAAAATATTTCAAAAACAAGCTAACTGTTTGCATTGTTAAATGCTTAACAGTCTTAAACAAAAAGATTTTACCTTGTGATATATTCGACAAAGGTGAATACGTCTTATTGAAACTAGTAAAGCTTTTACGTCCTGAACATAACAATTATATCTCTTTATTTCTTTTACCAGACAACGTTCTGCAATATGCGAAAGTTCGACAGCTTATTAGGTCTCGAAAACCAATTTATGGACAATAACATATGAAACTATTGATCCATAGCTACCTTTCCGAAGACGATAATGTAAAATAACGAACTAAATTCATTAATCTTTTTATTTGTTTTGCTAGGCTTGAAAACACACAAACCAACATACAATGTGATCATACACACACACGCCTTAAAATACAATGACTATAGGTATGACATAGTTAAGAATTCGAATGGATCACTTACCTGTTTTGCTGCCAGCATGGCACTATCCTAATTATTTTTTATTGTATAAGTAGCGTTTGTCGGGTAATTTGGAAAAAGTGCTTGTATGCGGCATCCAATTTACAATTTGATCAATTACCGTCTCAAGCGAACTCTCTCAGCCATTTTCTATTCTCTTTCCGACCACAGTATTTTTCTTGAGAAATCCTCTTTTTTCTTGAGAAATTTCGAGTCCCGCACATCTCACTGAGGTGACGATTGCATTGTCTTTCGAGCCTTGCTTGCAGTTATTGACATAAATATCTAATAAGGTCTAACCTACTAAGTGGGGGTAGTTTCGGATTCTTTATGTCTTGTGAACATTCAAGTGAAGAAATATGTAAGACATTTTTTGGCCTGTCAACGCATTTTGTAGTAAAAAAATGTATTAGGCTTTTATGCAACATCCTTTCAGCGTGTTGTATTAGCACTTATCCCTGTAAACTGAAATGACGACCTTATTATTGACTGAGGCCGATGTAAGGCTGTTTTCCTCTACCTGTTACACAATTTTCATCGGTACGTCGTGCGTCCTTATAGCCTCTTTGCTTCCAAACTGAGGTTACTGTTATCAGTTTTTGATATATGTTAAATTATCAGTTTTTGTTCAGAACTCCACATCCTGCGGCGTAGTCCTCAAATGTAAGAGACCTTTGATGACCATGTTTGTTCATAGCAATGATGCCGTCTAGAACCCCGGGGTACGTCCCGCTGTCACCTTAATGGCTAGACAGTCATTTTGAATGTGTTTGTTTGAAAGATAACCCAACATCATCTGTATAGGACAATGAGATATTTCTTAGCGAAAAAGAGGTTGATAACCAATTTCGTTCAGAAGAACAATTTGTGACAGGGGCACCCTAGTATTATATAACCAATGCTTGCGTGGTCTCTCACGTTAAATCACAATTAGTTTTGTCGCTATTCTTACATGCCGAACCTTTTTCTGCACTTTGTGTAGTTACTGTCATGGTTAGTTATTAATCGCCTTTTCTAGAAACAATGTTAATCACATGCTACTAACAATATATAATGTCATTTGCAATATTAACAGTCGCGTTATTTTCTCTCATTCCCAGGCGGGACGTTCTTGGTGTTTCGATCTAAAGCAGGTTTACAAGGATCCAGCGGGTATCTTACAGAGTCGCTGAAGAGTCCTTTATCAATGTCACCCCTTGCGACCCAGTTCTTCACAAAATTTCAATATTCGTTGTCAAAGATTTCTTGGCGACCTTCTGTTCTAATGGCGGCGTTAGATCCGTTTTGTACATTTGTATTCGATTCGGCTGTATGAGACAAGCCAGTGCTAGGTTGAATTCGAGTGCTCTTGACGATAAAGTCTACGTCCTCCTTCCTAGCCATTCAATTTTTATCGACCCCGGGTCAACACACACGAGCGGCGGCGGCGTCTGGCTCGTATTAAAGCTAGAGCGGCAAAGACAGGTCGTCGGACAAACCTTTTAATCGATGAAGGATCTACTGCTGGAAGCCTTTGGTTTCAGGAATCCTAAGAACGAAATTTCGAACTCTTCAGATGGGTCTTCTGGAGATACGAACATTAAAAATTAATCGTCAATATCAACCATATTGGTTATTTTCAGAGCGCTATTGAATAAGAAAAAAAATGTCCGTTCCTCGTGGGGTTATAGTGTAAAAGCATAGCATTGACCTTGAAGGGTATAGTGATAGAACCCCGAGTATAGTAATCCACATATTACTTCCGTGAAACAACCTATCAGCAAATATAACTCATAATAAAGCATAAACAGTGTCTCAACTTACTAAAAAGCAATATGTAGTAACATTATTGATATTAATATAGACATTATATACATAGATATATATCATATGTATATAGACATTAATATAGACAGCTAGTATAAGATCGTATCTGCTTTGGAGTTAATGTGAAATAAATAACGTTGGGGTTCTATATAGAATTTAGATTACAAAGCACACAAATAACTGCGCAGCTCTGACTATTTTGCGCCACCTATAATAGATCAAGGTATTCCAACAAGTGCCAGCATGCAGAGGGTTGACTGCTTGAGGGCATGTCTGTGCATCAGGAGCGGAAAGCAGCCTGCGTTTTAATACATAGACCCGTAAATATTACCTTAGGTATACAGTCACTGCGGTGAAACTGTGATTTCGAGACAACATTCTGTAGTCCTCAATGGTGCTACATATAGGGCTATAACGTTAGATTTCACTTGTTTTATGGTACCCGAGCGGCTGGAGGAGTATTCAGCAGGTAGTAATTAAAATGCGTCTTGAAAAATGTTGGCATTTTTCATATAACCCTTTAGTCAGAAATGAATGAGTCTTTTGATGAGTCGCGTCAGAATATGGCAGCTTGTCATTCATGTTTGTCTTGGCAAGATAGCAGGTCTCTGCCCACACAGAGGTGAAGTTTCTTAACAATTTGGCGTAATCGCGAATTTCCTGGTCACATAAACCTATATATCGAGCTTTCTACGGTTCCGTCCAAATGAAACAACGAACGTTCGTTGGGTTTTGTGTGAAAAAGGAGCTGTTCTTGGAGCGTTTTAAGATGTAAGGAGAAAACTCAGTAGGTAAGCTGAACCAGAAAAGCGTTTCGTGGGCTGGAAAAAACGGTAGCATAAGTGTGTTACATCCAAGGAGAGCTTTTTTCGAAAGAAACAAATTAAGATAATCAAATCAATATGAAACAAACGACCCATTCATGTTTGATCAACAGATTACTTCTACTAGAAGCAAGTATTACTTAGAATCATTCAAGTTCCGTCTAAGTCTTTGTTAAGTGAAACCCTTGGTAACCCAAGGTTTCACCTTATGAAACCTAAACGATTGACAAGATTCTTGACTTGAAGTAGGTTTCGATAAATATTTTCCACAGTTGTGTTATAAGATCATATCCAGTATCCTTCGGGTACTAAAGTAACAGTTTTATAAACGCAAAAAGACAAAAAACCATGAAACAAATAAATTCTGGTTCCATCCATTTCGGGTAAGATTGGTTTTACCGTACTAGTTGCCAATCGTTTCTGTCTTAAAGACAAATTTAAGGATAGACTCAGTCGTTCTTCTGACAATCATGCAGTATCTTTTGAGCAGTAGTTTTGACTAAGACATCATAATTTTCATGAAGGGTTGATCTAGGAACTGGCCTAGTGTTATTGAGAGCGCGAGAGGCGTGCCCGTTGAAGAGTAACATCTTGGTGCGTGGCCTTAAGGTAGGACATAATGGAAAACATGAACTAGAATAAATTTCAAGGTTGATCTCTCTACGAATTCTTCTTTCCTATAAATCCTATATCTTGTTGAAGAATTTCAGAAATAATATTTAAAAACTAATTTGTTTTTTTCAGCTGATACGGACTATTGTTTTCCTTGAGATTCGTTCGCATTTTTCAAGATGACAAAAGTGTTAGAAACTCTATTTGTTGTTTAAAACATTGATTTTTTAAGGACTGCTAAGACAGTCGTCTCAAAACGATTTCAAGAACATATATTACTATCATTTTCAGATCTACTATAGAATTGCACGACATGCGGTAACGGAACGCCGTTATCCTAAACACAGACAAGCTAGTATGTCAACTAATAAGTGCTCAGTGAACAATGAAGAACTTTAAAGTTGCGTATGATCGAAGCTATAGGTTCATTTGCAATAGCCAACGTGCAACAAAACTTATAAGCTATAAAAATAAAAGAAAATTCAATGGGAGTTCCTTATATTTCAGGTTGCTAGCAGATTTCTTTGCCTGTTTCAATGATCCAATCGAACTGATTGCGCAGAATCTTAAATGAAGGAATATTTTCTTTTAATAATAATAATAATTATAATTTGTTTTTAATTGGCCATTAATTTGGAAAAAATATATAAATATTTGATCAAAACATTTACTATATACGGACGGATAGTTGCCTGAAGGCAACTGAGGAGACTGGTACTTGGAAATTCCCTGAATGTCATTTATTTACTCCGTAAATACAGACCTAAATAATGACATTTATCTGCAAAGAAAAACGGAAGAGAGACAACTTAGAAAAATCTGCCTTAGAGGACGCTAATTTTCGGTTACAGGTAAAAACAGGCAGTGCCAGGTATTTTAACCAGTGTCTGGCATGCTCTGAAGAATATTCTACACGATTTCCGTTCCTGTTATTCGAAAAATGATTGGGTATGTATTTCTAAGCCAATGATTTAATTATAGTTATGTTTGACAACATAACCTAGATTTTAAGTGTTCTAGGACCGTCGCTAACTGTACATTGAGCAGTTCTTTGTTTCGATATAGTAAGAGTACAACATAGGTATGCTTGTGTGTCTATAATATACGCTCAAGTCGGTTGAAGTACCGCGGCATTATGTTTTCGCTTTTCGGTGCACAAGGCCTATTCCACCTTTTTCATTTTGGTCGCGGCAGTTCCACACCCTTCCAAAAAACCTGTTCTTAGGAACGCGCTAAAAATATGCGCGGTTCTATATAGATGTTTCTCATATCTCAAAAAAAACAGAATGTCAATTTTATTAGATTAAATAATTCAAGTAACATAAAAAAAAACAGTAGTTATTGTCCTTCAACAATAAGGCAATGCATCATGTGGAAAATATGATCGGACGATTTTTTTTTTGCTCGAAGGATTAACGTAATTAAAAGTAATGGAGTTCTGCGGTGAAATAGAAATAAACGACGGTTTTCAGTCCACTTAAATATGCACATATAAGCTGGTAGCAGATATTCTTCCTTTTTCGTCCGGCTTTTAATAAGCTACCTAAAGATTTTTGTGCCCAGACTCTGTTACGAAGTTCGTGTTTCCAAATGATAAAATTAGAACCTGACGAGAGTAAATATTGCTTAGAGCCAATGAGAGTTTCCGCGTTTATGCATAACTGTAGTTTTCTGTAACCATGTAAAAAGTCACGGGCCAGTCAAAACAGTGTAGCATCGTACTTTCGAAAAAGACTCATCGAATTATTCATACGTAGCTGGAAAGTTAATTTCAAAGAATATCATATTTTTGATTGAATAATAGTAATAAACAAGCTCTTCGAGTCCTAATGGCCTCATTCGGAACCACTGTAATTTTCTATACATAAATTGAAACCAGCAGACATATATGAAAGTAGCACAGAATACGCGTTTAGAGAGTCGTTCATTCCTTCGACGATTTAGTCAGATTCTGAAAGATGAGTGCCTACGTCAAAAAGAGCTCGCGCACGCTTGACCCTCCCTTATCTATTGGGTGAGCAACTGAGTTTCACGGGCTTCAGCAGTTTTGCTGTAACTCACCAACCTCAGTGGCCTGAGTCGTGTTGCTTCGAGGCGGTGACAGAACGCAAGGCTAGGTAGGTCACCCACCTTGTCTACGCCCTTTCCGATACCGCAACGGCCGTCAGAGTTGACAGCAAAACACCGGGCCGCTATTTTATATTAAATAAACAACTACAGACTAACACACTCGTGGCTGAACCAAAACAGAACCCTCAAATATGAGTTATCCGTGCAACGATGTTGGTGAGCATTTGCTTTGGAAACTGTGATAACGTTTTTCGCAATGACTAGCCTTATATAATATAAAACCAATTTTTGTGTAATACGAATATCAGAAGCAGTAAGTGATAATTACTGATCTGAAGTGACCTCGTCGGTATGGCAATCTCGATATTCGTTAAGTGCAATTGGCACCTTTGTAAAGATGCGGATATGATTTCTTCTATCAGAAATAAATATAGAGGGGTATCGACGTGTGCAATAGGGGAAGTTATCTACGTTTGTACATACACTTGTCTAATTTTCATTTCTGTTAAACTCAATCAAAAAAGTGGCAACCGTACTCGAAGGGTACATTATAAATAGTAATGACCTTGGTGTAGCTTATATGGCTAGTTATGAGCTAAGGTTATGTAGGCACTAAGAAGGGAGTCAACCCGCTGCTACTGTTAACTTTTACGCAACGCTTTGTCTACGACAGTGTGTTTAGAAATAAGCTAGGTAACTATTGCTATATAGTGCTAGCTAGATCGAACTCCTTTCAGATTGGGCTATGTGCAGCAGAGGATCCTTGTTTAATAGGCATTAGTCACGAATAGGCCTCCACCTTTTCTCAGAGAATTGTTCTATAAATCCTTGATTCAGGTCTCTATCGTTGACTACTACAAGTATATTCTTAGATATTGCAGCGTGCATAAATGGGTTTGCCCATACCTCCTTGGAAAAAGAGTCGAACTTCTTCGGCAGTAGCGGCTCTTGAAGAGCTAGGAAAATATGGTAGATTCCACATCGCTTAATTGGTGGGCGGCATTCAAGCATCGTGAGTGTCTCGGGCGGATCCCGCATGCGCTCTCAACATCGACCTGACTATCTATTTCTGCTGATGATATATACTAAGCTGGAACTGGGAATCAAGGAAATCATTCCTGTTCGGGGGTTTGCAAAATTGACCTCAGTGGTGTTTTTCACCTACCTTTTTTCTAGTTAGACGTATGGTTTAAAGTATGAGGAACAAGATCTTTTATATCATCAGCTTCACGTTAAAGGCGCTTTTTGTGGAACATCGCTTCGAGCGTACTTGTTTGGGATCGCAGCCGCTGGACTCCTACAAGGAGTTTTCCAGAGGCGAAACGAAGCCATTTTCTAATAGCATGTCGCGCTTTTATCGAATACTTATTACCCCTGTTTCTTTCCAGGACGGCTTCAAAGGACACATTCACCATCTCCGGATGGTGGATCTGAGGGAAGCGTGCTTCTAAACTCACCACGTCCCTGGCCTGCACCTTCTGTAGCCTACGGACCCCACCAGATGAAGATTCAATGTCCATATTGCGCCATGCACGTTATGACCGACATCGAGTACAGCGCCGGTTAGTAGACCTTGGGTTGCGTGTTTTTGCCTTACCTAAAATCAACTTACCCTAGTGATCAATGGCCTATTGCATAAGATTGTTAAAGTCTGATGTAAACGGAAGCGCCTGTTTAAAGAAATACTTGTGTGATTTAGCATGTCAGATTCGAACATGTGATTTATGCTGAACCGGCTTATGATACCAACCTCTTTACCGTCAACAAAATTAGAACACTCGTTACAACTAGTATTCCACGATTGTTCTCAACCTACGACCTATCGATAAATTATAATAATGAAAAGCTCTAGAGAAACAGCTTTCGACACTCGATGTTTTTAAGTAGAATTTTAGAATTGAGCAGTTAACTCTAGCTCGTCGCTAACTGCTTTCAGGTGTTAAAGATTATCTAGACATTAGAGTTCGACATCACATCAGCGTGTTCCGAAATGATGACCACTGAGAGTCAAACCTCTGACCAACATGATCAGATTCGACAGAAATGTTTTCAGATTTCCTCGACAAGCCGTATGAGTGTGCCTGCTTTCATTACGCTTACGGTTATAATTCAAAAATTTTTTACACTTTAGACTTTCCTGCTCGATATATGGTCCCGAAAAAAGAGTTGTAGTGGCAATAGTGATGAATGGTATGACTTCAACCAGAAGGCAGTACGCGACTAGTTGGAATCAAAAAAGAGGTCATACATGCGACAGATTTCAGCTATATCAATTAATAATGAGCTTCGTGGAGTACTAGTTAGCTATTTTTTAATGTCACAAGTAGCTCTAATAAATGTTAGAGGGTTCCTCAATGTCACATGCATATACGAAGCAGTGGTCGATTCTCCGCTCTTTCGCCCCCCTGTTCAACGTTTAGATTTCACGATAGCAGACAGCTCCATCAACCTCTATTGCCCATCTAGGAAAGTTCAGCAAACGATTTCGGAGCTTCATTTGAAAAACGTATCGAATATATCCCAGTTCAGTAAGCCATCAGAGCCGATTTCAGCAGCTTTTCCGTAAGCCTTAACAATATGAACTATTTTACGTGGATCTTGAAAATAAATATTATACACTATTATTATATGGCTTCATTTAGAGCTGTGCAGTGCGTTCCTTTCAATGCGAATTGAACATGATAGCGCGTGAACAAATAGAATATGAACGTGGATAAAGATATTACCCCTTGCAAATTGTAATACATTTTTCGACTTTAAGTCCAGTACCAAAAATGGCTGACTTCCATAAAGTGTGTTGTTTTTTAATTCAATTTAAAAACTAAATCACCACGTGTAGACATTTTAGCCCTGTATAATGGACAAAGGATGTAGAAAACAACGGGTCTTATATTTATTGGAATATTTTATGGATAATTGGCAGATTTTATGGTAGAAGCGCTAGTAGTTCGTAACATGGCCGTTCGTGTGTACGGCATTTCTTTTATATCTAATGATGGGTTAGTGAACAGCCGGCATCCGCTTTTAGGGTACGGTCTAAGTATGGATTCAACTGCGCATATTGTCGCAATCTGCATGAGCATTCTTGCCAAGTTATTTCCACGCCGATGGCATAATTAAAATAGTAACCACTTTTATTCAGAGCAGTTCACTTTAAGAGTGAGGGTAAATCAAAAGTGAAGGGCGGGTATTCGTCAATATGTCGCTCACTTATAAAAGATTAATCGTATCTCTCAATAGCGGCCTTTGACTTCAAGCAATTTAACTAGTCATCGATCAATTTTGTTGTTGATTTGACTTGAATGTAATAAAATATGAATATGTTACCATGCAAAAATGACTAATTTTCCTACACAGTGTTCTTGTGGCATAGGCTGCCCGACAAAATTTATTTATTAGAGATTTATTGACTTGGATTATTCCAAGGAAAATTTAATTCAGCCCAAAAAGTTATTCTCGAAAAATAGGAGGCTTTTCAGCCTCGGAATCGGAGAGTGGTCTAACTTGTACGTATACTCAGACTGCTATCGTCATGAGAACAGTAAACAGCTCTGTTAGCGGCAGTTACGGCAAACATCGCGTTTCGTCATTGAAGCAACTGTCAAACGTGTTCAGAGTTCTATCTAGTTGGTTACCTAAAACCTACTGAGTAATTATTAACGTTTACAAAACATTTCTCTTCCAGGCATGTTCAGCTATGTTGCCGCGTTCATCTTAATGGCTATGGGCTGTTTTTGCGGTTGTTGTTTCCTTCCGTGCTGCTCAGCGGGTTTTAAGAACGCTGAACATCGCTGTCCAAAGTGTAATAACTACCTCGGCATATACCACCGATGCTAAAGGTCCTCAGATCCGCTACACGTCGAGTCAGATCGTGTCGATCGCCCACGACAAGCTTCATAAAGAATCTCGTCTGATTCGCCTGTGACACAGTGGTTAAAATCTGATACGCGGGAACTGATCGAGAAATCGCCTCTAATGGTTAACACCATCGTAGTCGAATCTTTTCCTAGATAGGTCCTCATGGCCGCGATTGAGACCTACGACTTACATCTACAATATCGGAATGCCATCTCGTTACAGACGGACGGGATTATCTATCTAAATCTGAATCGAGGGTATATATTTAATAGCTTCTGACGCTATACATAAAGTGAGCTTTTAGTCTCTCTGGAGAACGACAAATGTCATTGAGTTAACGTTGCTTTTCTTCTTTAAATCCATGTAGAAAATTGTGCTCTTTACGACCATCCGTATTTACGTTGTCTGCTAGCTACACATAATACTTGACGTGTAACATTAAGATCAGCATTGAACTAACGATCTTTTTTACGTGAATGATTGCCTGGCTTCAAAGGATTTTCAGAGCTATTTGTTATAGCCGATAATGATTAATGGGTCACACAGCTCACGAAGCCTGTTTTGCTAGATCCTCGGTGAATGGGTAACACACTTTTTTTTGTCGTAGATAAAACACGTAGAAAGAATTACAATATTTATTTTATAGAATATCAGCATCTACCGGCCGCTTTGGTCTGTAATCTTGAATAATATTGGCACTCATTGTTTAGGAACAGTAATTAGGTGACTTTTCCGTTCAGCATTGACTGTGGAGATGGTATTGTCTGGTATAATAGACTAACGTAGCAGGCCAGGCAACTTCAGCAGCATTCGGTTACACGGTGTATCCAGAAGGGTGGTGACAGAAGTTGTGAATTCGGAATAAAGATATCAACTTGAAGGCTTTGGGCCTAAACCAAACACCAACCATAGGCGGTCCTGAGCAATTTCTAAAGTGTAATAGTTAAAAATGTTTCTGGTGTTTTTACGTAACACGTTAGAGATGAAGAGCTTGGTAAATAAACAATAATTGTAGATGAATGGCTAACGGAATTTCCGATGCCGAGCTCCTTATGGCACCTTGTAATTTTCAATTTGGGAATATTTGCTATACCGTGATATTGACGTTGATGTTGGCTATTGGGCAATATGGTTTAGGTAATGTCTATTCCTCAGTTGTATCATATAGACTATCCACTTAGCAAACAAGATAGCATCTTTAATCGAAACCCTTTGCAGTACTTATACTGGATATCTGAAGGTCCCCGTTCATCTATCAGTACGACAGGTTGCTCTTCGCCGACGTTCTTACTATAAGGACATGTTTTTTACAACCCACTTAAAACGCCATTGATGTTTGGCTGTTTACATACACGTATTTGCAGCAGACATTGCCGACTATATTTGCACACCTATGTACCTGCATGGTGAGTTTGGTATCTATTTTTAGAAATTCATCAACCTACGGTAGAGGGTACCATCGCATAAGAGCCGCAAAATCAGTTAGCCAAAACCCCCTTCCCTCTTTCACGGAACTCACCAAATGGAGGTTACAGGTCCACGTTGAGGTGGGCAGGTCAGAAGTGGGTATTACCACGAAGAAATGTACAACCTAAGCATTGAACGCATATCTTTTATGTACTGAATTCGAAACGTGCTTCATTTGATGAACATTTGACTTAGCATATTACGTACACAATCTTTTTGGAGAATCGAAAAATCGCTTCGTCATTTTTTTAAGTGCTCTCGAAAACTTCACGCATCTAAGCGACAAAATGACCGAATTTTCTCCACGATACTGATACAAGCCCACAGTCACGTGACAGCACAACAACTTCATTCACCCGCATATGAACAATGCAATAGCTTATATAAATAAATATAAAGAACAATAATTTAGTATATGATGATTTTAAGTCAAATGTCCTGTTTTCATGCGGAGCAGATTTATATAGCTAGCTCTTGACTCGTAGGTTCTGAATGAATATAACAAAAATCTTGTTTAAGAGCATTGTCTAAGTGTGAGAAAATTTTGATAATTGCCCCACCGGGTCGTAGTCGTTCGTCCGTTATGCCATGTATCTTTTCGCGATGTACAAAAACTTTTCTGCCCGGTCTTTTATAACTATGCATGGCTATTAGATAGCGTAGTTTGCACTTTAGAAGCCTAGGGAGACTACCAGCTCACTTAGGTCAGCAAGGCAAAAGTATGTGGGTGAACTAGGTGAATAATTTATCATATATTAAAAAAGAATCGCTATATTATGCAGGGGTGCTGTTCTTTGCTTTAATATATTTCATGCCTTTGCCAACAGAAACATATTCGCCTATTTTGTAACATCTGTGAGCCTTGGTTCAAAATAGCACCCTCATTATTGATAATCATTTCAACTCTGTCGTTGCTTATTTAAGCGAAACACTCGCTCAGCTTTTTAAGTTCCGTAAGTTATGATACCGGACGTAACATCACTAGTGTGGTGGTTTTCGTGTCGGACACTTCACGGCTGCAAACTTCAACGGTATCAGCACGATACAAACATGCTGTGTGTCGTATACGCCTAGGTGATTTCGCATAAATCCGAGCACTTAACTAAGGCTTAGATAGCGGAGAAATTGTGCTTCTGCTTTTTTCCACAGTCTGCTAGTCATATCGCTGCTCGGCATTTAACTAATTTGATATGCGACGGTATCACTTATGTTGTATTCAAGTTCTACAAGATAAGCCAGAAAACTATAGGGATATTTGCCGAAATGAATACTCTAAACGAAATCCTTATACAGGATTGTTTTTCAATATACATTAGGCTTGTATTAGATGAGTAGTATACCATAAATTGGTATGAAATCAAACATTTTTTGTTAACGCTTGACGGCTAATTAGCGCTACTCTACTACGAATGCAAACGGCAACCGCTTTTGTCCGTCGACAAATTTCATTTACAAGAAACTATCCGCCGCTGTCGATTTATAACATATCGTAACGTTGAAATTTCCATGTATCATACGTTGCTGTGTTACCGTCCGCAAAATATGAAGATATATATAAGGGGATCAAATATTTGACTCGATAACGTATAAGCCGTTAACGACGGCCATAATATCCCACAAACAGTCGTAAGCTGTGATGAAATTATGGTTACTTTTAGTATTTACTCACATGGTATTAGCACTTGTGTTCTTGAAACTAATATAAACATGAAGGAAAAAAATGCTTGCATTACATATGTTAAATCGTTTGCATGCGGTTTAGAGCTACCCAGTAGCGTTTATCCTGTCGTAGGTCCTAATTGCGTTTGAGTGTGCCTTTGGGATGCCTTCCCCATAGTGGCCGCGATAAAGTAGAGAATAGTTTTGGCTTCGTAGCATCATACCGACCCCATGAGTCTACATCAGGGCACCGAATTTACCTCAGAGCTTAGCATCGCTATATTTTCATTTTCGTCAGAGGTACTTGGTCTAAGATGCTTCGCCATTTTTACAAGATCTATTCAACAGTATGAAGTAAGATTCGACTCTGTGAGCAGTTTCATTATGATTCTATTATTAAACCAAGCGAAATAACTATCTGACACATAGCAAATCAGTTCGAATGTGTAAAACCTGAGCTATCTATCTCGTATATTTTGTATAGACTTCCTACTGACACGTTAATGTAGAGCTCTGGCCAAACGCGGCGTCAATGGTCTCATATCATACATATTGCTATGATGATACAAATGCCGTACTTTTCTTGTGTGTTCGGCCACCGAGATGACCCGGCAACGTGAAATATATAGTAGCAAAAGCAAGCAAAGTAACTCATCTCATCGACCGTCTCGCTGCTAGCAGACAAGTGTTTTAGGCCTTCCATTCTACTGGACATCACTCATTCCTCCCACAGAAACAGCTCTATGGCGGTATTTAAGTTAATAGCCTATGTTTTCCCACTTTGAGAAGCCGAGAAACAGTTGCATCGCCGGTTTCGCCTGTTAGCGTAAGCGAAAGGCCACAAAAGGCCCGACAGGCGTCAAACAACTGTTTGCCTAGCTGGCTATCTACTCGTCGCTAACCACGTCATCTTGGGCAGAATCTATGCAAATTAAAAAAACATAATAGCGCCTGGAAAGGGGCAGCGCATACGAGATGACCCTCGAATCCGCATACGGAATTTCTATGTTTGCATGAGTCTGTCGAAAGATTTATTGATCCAATATGGCTTAACTGGTTATAATCAAAGGATGTATTAAATTGTACGGTATGCTAACTCTGAATTATTCAATAGTGAAATTCATAAGTTTAGTTTATTCATAGATTTCAGAAAATTTAAGTATTTAAGAGTGTAAAGAGACAAATGGGAGTGAGACTAAAAGATTATTGTTAGGAAGTCTAGTGCTAAGTATACAGTCTTAGCATCCATGAAATATGTAATGCTGGGTGAAGGAAACGAAAACAATGAATGTCGAATGACTATAGATTTTTTATGTTACCTTGGTTCATTTTTTATTGTTTTAAAGCAACACTGTTAATTTAAAAAATTTATTTATTGTCGCTATGATTTACAGCTCTATGTGTTCGTAACTCTACATAGTTTATTACTCAGAATGAATAGTGTTTGTCGGTTAATAACGGTAGGAAAAAGTTTTTTAATTAAACAATATGAAAAGTGCGTCTCCTTCTAAATAAACAAGCTACCCTCGAAATTCTGGTAATCATATTGCCAAGAAGCACTTATCGTAAAGCTGCGCAAGACTAGCTTATCTTCACGAGTTCCCATATAGCCAATCATTTATTCACAAACTACACAAGGAAAAAGAAGTTCAACTGAACGAGCTACGAATGCTGCAATTAGGAGCATCACGAAACTCGAGCATTTTAAACAAAAATAGAGTGTTCTAGAGTCGTTTTTGAGCTTAAATCATTTCTGGAAACAAGTTAGGGTAAGCAGATTGTCGGGCGATAAACATAGCAGCGGTTGCGGTCTGCGATGATGAAAAGCCACGATTTGTAGAAACACGGTTTTTCAGCAATAATTTTTCGTAAGACTTTTTAAAAAGATGAGGAGCCCATTAAGATGATATTTAGTTAATGTCGCAGATAATACGGTCGGCACTTTCCGTTAGCGAAAAACACGAATGTCGATTAAGAAATTTGTAAAAAAACTGGCTCATTCGCGAATAAGTTACAGCGTCACGAGCAAGGTAGACGTCGATGCAATAACTTAAACACCACGTCGTCCTTAACAATTTAAACCGCACCGAAATGCGAACACTGGATGTAAAAAACCTTTTGTCTTGCCTAGATAAAATAACCTGCCACTTCACACAGGAAACAATCAGTTTGTTTAAAGCCATGTTCCCAAGGCGGGTCGTCTCGTTGCGCAGCGATAACATCAAATGGTCGCCCCAGGTCTGCGATTTTACTCCTATCCAATTTTTTCTATAAGGTTATGCAAAGAACAAAGCATATGAAACACCGCCGAAAATAATCCACGGCATGTAACACTGGATTCTGATGAAAGATGCGCTGAACTACGTAAAACTATGGGAAACGGATTTGAGTATGCGAGCGGTCCTTGAAAGGACGTTTCGCTGACATCCTTTCCTGTGTGAAGTGAAAATTATGCCCCCCTAGACTGAGCTAACGAGACGATAGAAATACGCACTAAAGCTCGGTTGTATTTTCCATTCGGATAGAGTAGACACTTCGCACTTATTTTATGCAAATATCACTTGACGACAAGTTTTTTTCTTATTTTTTCTTTTTTATTATAATCGATTAATTTCCGTTTGAAATTTTGGCTGTATAATCACAAAAATTCCCTGACTAATTTTCAATATTTTACTCGAAACAGTTTCTGTAGGTAGGACAGAACTATGCTGCACGGTATGATATGAGGCTTTTTGTTATTTCTATGCAGAACTGCCTCGTTTAAAATTTTTCGTAAAGATAAATTGTTTTTTTTTGTCCATACTGGATAAACAGAACAAATACATAGTGGCAAAAATCGAGTCGATTTATGAAATAGAAGTGCTTAAATAGCGAATACTGTCTTATCGGCGAGGATCGGTTGTTCTGTAACGAACTCTTTTAAGTAACGTTAGAATTTGGCGTAAGGATTGATAAAGGCTTAATAGAGCACTGTTTGATATCTACTCCATGGATAAGGCATATCCGTTTACGATACCTATTTTCCTTTCAGAAGATCTTAGTCAGTCTCTTGTGCTTAACGAAGATTAGTATATTATTCAATTCAGAGTAGAGTAATCTCATCTTCTTTAGGTATATCCGTGACGATGCGTTGAAAGAAACAGATAACCCTATAAGCTGTACCTCAAAGCTAGTCGTGTGAATTCTCACTAAATATTACTTATTCATTGATGCTTCACTCGCTAAATCTAAACTATGTAACTGAAATATGATTGAAAACGGAACCCATACGGTATTCTTTATACTGCTCAGAACGGGGCTCTCAACTCTTTCATCAATACACAGCATTTAAATATATTAACTATAGATCTAAATATGATCATGTCTTTGCTGATTTAAGCTACGTTCATTCTGAAGATGCTATTTTAATATTGTTTATATTTAAATGTATGCCCTATATTGAAAAAAAATGATTAATGTCTTCGTTACGCTTCTCAGAATTTTAGTACTAACATAAAGCAAACTATAAAGCAAAGCTATTTAAATATCGACCACTTACCCCTCTTTATTGACATTTAGGCTACATCTTCGTGCTGTTTATGCAGTAGTCCACCATGAGGGAGTTAACCACGCACAAGCGAAACTTCGTGAACTTTTTTTTTTGTTTTTGAACCACGTAATCCGACCCATTACAAATAATTTATGCTTTTTTTTTCTAATTTTTCAAATATTAACAACTGGGTTAAAAGCGGTTCAGTCGAAAAATGTTTCTCATAAAAGTGAAGATGGGCAATATGCAATATCCCCCTGATATCTTAGTGGGTGACATGTTTGCGGCCTAATCTTCAGCGCATGTTGTGGTTTAGGTTTGCAGCCGGATATAGACAGACAGACTTCGTTTTGTGATGAGGGCCAGCCTTCTGTCTGACGGAATAATGCCTATCGGTGATACGGGACGTTTAACTCGAAACATAGAAATGGAATATGTACCTTTACACTCTCTAAAAAAATACTAATTATCTCAGTTCGGCGGCCCTCTTAAGTAGCTCTTAGCTTCTTAATCTCATAAACACTGTGAAATAGATACGCAACACTTTAAGACTCCTTAAGGATCCGATTGTAAAAGTTACTAGGTCCCTACATAATCCTGCAATAGACTAAACAAGCTATTCTTCCTCCCTCAGTACATACATACTACTATAGTACGTACTACGTAATAATAAATATCTTAAAGCCCGAAAACAGAAATATCCTATGACGGTTATTTTTGAATGCTTGAAAATTTATTCTAGTTCTCGTAAAATTGCTTTTTTCTTTAAAGCAAGCAGAATGGCTAGGGGTATTTCGCTCGCTCGTAAACCTTCTCTCCCTCAGTTCCAAACACACAATAAAAGTGAAGAATCACACCCGAAGTGATATTACCCTATCAATAATGACCGAAGTCACTTCACAAACATATGACTCTTTAAAAGCAGTAAAAATCTTGTAGAAATCAATTAAAAAAATATAGGGTTTGTTGTACATCAATAAACGTTTGCTATACACGAATAAACTAAGAGCGTGTCCCAACTGATGATGAAATCGAACTTTACAGAAAAGTTTCGGAAACGCCAGTGATTAAATATATATATATATATATATGCCTTAAAATAAATATAAATAAAAATAAAAACTAAATATTGAGATAATCCCGTAAAACAAGCAAAGAATTTTTGCATTTAACATAATGTTTTATATCAAAAAAGGGAAAATGGACTAATATTGCCAAAATAATAATTACTAAAACTTGTATGGGCAATGCCCGCATATGCTGTCCATTCCGCGTGCCGCTGTGTCATTTTCCACTTGCTAAGCTTTGCGCGCACAACGATCAAAAACCTTTTTAGGACTAAGTTAAGGCCACTTAAGACACTAAAAATTCGCAGGGTTAGACCGAATGGGATTGTGTCAATGAGCGGATAATGATACACAAGTCAGATAAACATTTCGCTTTATAAATGAATTCATTATATGTATCTTGCACTATACATACGTAACTCTTGGGCATTTCCTACGACATTGTTTAAAATCTTATAAAATGCCTAAGAACGGTTTCTGACATGAAACTTGAAAAATTTATTTAAATATATATCTAAACAGTGTTAGAAAAAGGAGCGTGATACACGGATCAGGTGAAAGCTTTGCGATTATAATTCATTGTATTGTTTTCTTCTATGTATTTTAAATATCACTTATGACTTAGAGCACTATATAATACTACAAACTCTATAGTCGTCTACGTATGTATGTACTCATTTAGAAGATTTAAGTACTGCTTATCGTTTAGCATAGACTTGTTGCTTAGAGTATTCTCGACCACACATACTACAAAACCTGCGCGAAAAGTTATTTTCTTTATTACTTCTACGTACTTCTAGAGTACTTCCTACGTATGCGTGATCTAGTATAAAAGCCAAGTCCTCTCCGTGACATCCAAGAACGTTTCATGTAAAATCAGATTCTTTTTTAGAAACTTTTTGCTTGGTTAAGCAGTATTGCAACACTGTAACACAAATAGAGGCTATGTGTAGGAGAACTTTCATAGCATAAATAGAAAGATGCTTTGGCGTCAATAATTCCGTGATTTTAAAATTGCCCGCGAATAACAAAACATTTTGGTCGTCTGCTCGAATACGGTAAGGCGGCCTAGAGGTCTAGACAGTTAAAGTCTGCTGTGAAAATTTAAATTTACATCTGCCAGGCTTGTGAGTCCAGCATTCCTTACTTTTTTAAAGTCTTCGTTACACGGAAAACTTTTTTATGGCGCAGTCGGACAAAGAATGTGTTGTTGGTAAGTGGCTTAAACAAAAAAAAAATACAACAAGTGAGTTAACACGGACAATGTTATGCTTAGCCGTTCATTGTAAACTCCATTTGCAGAATTTTCCACTTCTGAAATTCTATTATTGAATTCTGAGAACGTCGGTAACATCATAGAATCCATACTGCCCGACTGAAAAGAGTCCCATTAAATGGTTGCGAATACTTGAATCCGCGTAGGCTTCTGCCGCCTCCGCGCTGTCAAGCTAAATTCTTGTTTCATATACTACATTAGCACGAATAAAATTTATAAACAGGGTTACGCATACTCTATTAGCTATTTTGTGAATGTTCAATATTGTACAATCTTGAAGCTGGCCGTTATGTACATGAGTACATTACGCATGTATGTACTCATGTACACGTATGCATCTAATAAACACTGCTTGCTTGTGTAATTACTGTTTTCTATTGAACGTTTAGTGGATCTATTGAACAGTAATTGAATTCTGGCGTTGTGCAAGAACAAATGTCTTTATCCTATTTGCATAGTCCGTATTCTCTCTGCATAGTACTAATGTCCTCTATGGCTTTTGCCCTTTAATTCTGTTTGGTGTGTGATTATTCAACATGTCTAAGTTTGCCGGTAATGCTCAGCTTTCGTTAGACAAACGAATGGGTAAACAGAAATGGTCACAGGCATACACTGTGACTGAGAACTATGTTCGGAGTAAGAAGAAGCTGGAATTTTAATTTATGCGAGTTTGGCTCACATATTAGATACCGAGTAAACGGGTAAATATCAATTCTACACAGATACACAAATAATATAAAGAAACTTCAAATAAGTTTTAGTTTTTGATGTCATTTAGATTGCTCGAGTTACAGATTTTCGAAGCTTAGCATGTTATCATGATCCGATGGGGCAAACAATGAGGCTCTACATGGAACATGTTCATTTGGATTGACTGCTTGCTGCAAAACTGCTTGATCTAAAGCGTTTATTAATGTCACGAAACGCTTGCTTTTCTAATTTTGACCCCTATCAGATCAGTGTACTGAAAAAAATACGCAGTATTTTCTGGCGGGCTTGTTATAATATTTTAAAATATATCTAGGTAGAGTTTGCTAATAAAAGTATGGATTGTTGTCCAACCTAGAACTGGGTACTGTCTTTTTTGTTTTGTTTAAGATTCTTTGACCAACGTAGTCGTTGCGCGAGTGGCAAGTATATACAAATAAAAAAACTACAAAGTACCGCATTTTCGATAAATCACATATACCAAACAAGAAGAACTAACTTCTACAGACAGTATCTAGACCAATGATTGTGAACATAGAAATATTTACTATGGAGTTTCAATTTGACAACAGTGCAGAAACTTTTCCATTTTAAACACTGGACTGGCATAACCCTGCTCTTTTCAGGGAAAGCTGACTTTCTACAACAAATAATTATTCACACGCTAACCAATTTAAATAAGCAAGGATGATTTTGATAAGCTACACTGTTGTTCAACTGAGTATGTTTCGGCTGTATTTAATGGATCAAATCTGGACGATTGCAGTGGACGACGAAATCGAAATTAATTTGACGGAGGACCAGCTCAAATACATTCGCGAACGTAAACGTTTGGGAAGGCACAGCTGTGACCCTAACGTGACGATTGCTGACCCAGATTGCAACAATACGGTCTTGAAAAAACGTCCTAGCGACGTAGATGATTCCACTGCCAGTGAAATATTCGACGATTCTAGTCTATCTTCGGGTGAGACAAAGGTAGGACCTTAGCGTCTCGGTGAAGAACTGCCATTCCCTCGTATTCTTTTTTAACTTACGTATTTTTCATGAATCCACTAACCCTTCCGTGACCTGGCTCATTTTCGAGTCTATAATTCTTGAAGATAACGATGTTTATCAATTTGATTTTAACCTCTGTAAAATGGAAGAACTCATTTGTTGCTTTTCCTAAAATTTAGATTAATTGATTCTTACAGCACTTCGGTAACCGTTAATAGGTAAGTTGAACATAAAAATTTTGTACAGGCGTCCTTCACACCCATGCTAGCCACAATAATAATGATAAGCATTATTCTCAATAATAACGTATTATATGAATATTCATTCAGGACGGAGACGAACGTGAGCCGCCTAAGAATATATCGATTGTTCTAACGAGCCCGACACTTATTGAGCATTCGCTAGGAGCCACCAAAGAGGAAAGTCATTGTTCGAAATCAATAGCTGCTGAACAAAAAAACGAAGAGGAAGTGATAAACAAGAGACTTAATAAACGTGTGCATATTCTGGACATAACAGCGAGTGAAGATGATGCGTTGTCTGTCGAAACTGGACCTGCAGATCCGAACACTGCGTTTTTTGATGTCTCTGACTCAATGCAACTTATCGACAGCCCAAGGTGGGTTAATTGATAAACTTTATAACTCTTTTTGACATGAAGAAGACAGGAAGAAATCGCGGTTATTGATTATAATTAATATAATTTTATATTTAATTCCATTGGCTCGTTTTATTATATAAGGATCGAAACCGATCTTACAATAACAATAAACCGCAGCGAATCTGAACCAAGTCTTTATACATAACGATTTGGTTTAGATTGTCTGAAGCCGTACATATATGGAGCGGGTACCTACATCTGTTGATTTGTTGAATTAGAAGAACCGATTATGGTAAACGAAACCTAACGATTTACGTGATCTCCGTAGAATAGCTTTACTGCATTCACACCCCATGCGAACTTGAGGAGATGCGTTCCCGCACGCACTTTACCATCGAAATGCTTATATTATGGTAATGCATCATAATGATACAATTTACATATCCATAATATTAATTTTTTGGTAAGTAGTATCGATTTAAGGACATATCTTAGACCAGATATCTAAAGCACACCTCTCAAAATTTCGAAGTTTTGGCTAGTAGCGATAGTATAACTAATTTGACAATGATAGTTCGAACCTACTAACGAGTTTCGTTCTATATATATACGCGTCCTCATCAACTCATTTTTATGAACATTTTAGCAAATAATATATTAGCATGCTTGATTAATTTTTTTTTCTTTTTTCAGCACGTTCGAGCTACCAACGAATGCATATTTAGAGCAATAATTTTATTGAGTAACGTGTATATATATAAAACATTGTAATTTGTACGGCGTACACCTAAATATAACTGTTTCTAGTTTTTTGTCTGATATCGTCGGTTCTGGCGGCTTGTTCCTAGTACGAAACAAAATGCGTCTTTTGCGAACCTAAATCACCTCATGTGTTCCTAAGTTTAGTGCCTAAATTTTCACCTAAGTTTAGTACTCAAGCAGAGCGTCAACGAGATTGTGTAGCCATTCAGGGCGCCTCTCATCATCAGCATTAGCCGATTGTATAACCGATTTAAATCAGATTATAGGATATTTTAATGAATAGCCGCATTTCCTGTAACCACAAAAATTGTGGCTTCTGAAAAGGCTATCCGCAAACTAAAGTCAATTATGAAATTTTCGGCATCCCCGCTAATGATAATTTTATAGAGTATTTTAATTCCTTTCAGAAAATCAACAAGCTCAATTATAAATGGTGCTTCACCTACCCATACGCGATGTTTTGAAGCAACTGAAAAGCACATAAGTGATGACGGAAATTTGCTTCTTCTGGATAGTGGAGACCGTGAGGAGAATTCAGACTTGATCCCCGTCATGAAAGACTTAGTAGACGAGAGACTAAAACTCCCATCCCATTTAGACCAACTATCGTCAAACATGGGTAGGGCTGTATTGAGCGCTCAGCGAAAACAGCTGTTTCAAAAAAGCTTTCAGGTAGATTTGTCGTTTCGTTTGTTTACTAGTTTGTTTTTAATATATCTCTAGCGTCGTAAACATCGCATAGTCATATAGGTGTTGTGACCAAAATCCTAACCTCTAAAGAGCGAACTACTCTAGCATGGTTGGTCCGAGGCGTTCATTTTTGAGTGCAATAATTTATTAGGCGTCTAGAACCTTTTTGTTGTACTGAATGTTTATAATTTTCACGTTTGATTTGCAGAATTGCAACTACCTCGATGTCGGGAAGCTCCGATCTCCCAATACAAAGAAAGTACAGAGCGTATTGAGAAATTATATTAATACAAAAAGTCCCGGTACACAACGCGTTATGAAAAAACCCCCTACCCCGACAGGATCTGAGGTTAGTTTCAGTCATCGTAACAATCTGGTCGATTTCTGTAGTATATCAAAGCTATTTTTAATGCAGAATAGTCGACCACTATAGAAATCAACTTGCCTACCATGTGATGGAAGCCAAACTTACTTCAAAAGAGGTTTGTTTGGAAAAAACAAGTTTACGGAAAAATTAAATTCTTTTTTGTAAAGCAACAAGCCTCCTAATCGTCGCCTGTTCAATCTGAATGCAACTAAAAGCATTATATAGAAAACATAATAAAAATATTTTCTCAGAAAATCTTGTTAAGCGAACAATATTGTATACTTCTATAACAACTGACTTAGAACATTGAAAATCACTTCAAATAATACGCACTTGCAAATTCTGATTTCTCGATCAGTCTATATTTAACTGATAAGTGAGCAGTACTTAATCTGTCAGGCCTGTTTCTTATTAGATAAGTTTGAGCTTATAAATTACGAAAAATTTGTCCCATATAAATTCACAGATTACCGAACAGCAACACCAGCATCAATCTGACAATTACTCTGTAACCCCGCCACATTCGGGAATCGGCCGATCTCCTTGTGCCGTGGTATACCAAAGTGCCAGGTTGTTTGGACGCCCTCTGGCAACACCCAGACTTCTTGCATCGCCTGCGCCTCTGATCACGATCCATCACCGATCCAGTCCGTCCGCAGCTCGTCGAAACCTCAACGAGCCACAACTGGTACCGTTGATTAACCTGTTTTAGCCTATGTGGGAGAATTTTATCTCTTATGTCGTATTTTAACTAATACATAATGAAACTATTTGTGATACAACAAACAGATCTAACGTGGGTCTGATATTATTAATTTCAGCGAATCAATGAGTCGATCTACGAAACCTTTGAGGCTAAGATGACGCCCAGGAAATAGTCGAGTAGTGATCGTGTTGGAACGCACTTTTTGACACGATTACAACTTAAAACCGAGTTCTCACTATGGAACCGACTAAAATTACTCTTTCATATTCCATGTGTAAACTGACAGCACAAGCGTTGCTTATAAGATTTAGCTAAAGACATAGAATTGCTATTTTTTCTACACGTTTGTGTTACAACCTGTTTTTTGAGCTTTTAACAAACTTCACGAATGGCGCAAACTTACACAGAACACATTTCTGTACATTGAGGTGATCTTCTGTTTATGCATGAATGACATGTTTTTACATTACATTAGCCTTTTCTTCAAGCTCTCCAATTTATGCTTTAACTTAGTGACAATAAATTTGCTTTGTCAAAGACGTTTGACCATGTTTTGTGATAAACATGAAAAGTCGTCCTAATTTACAGCCCTACCGTATGCTGTAACAGCGAAACATTGATTACTTTTTAGTGAATATCAAAAGGCTACAACCCAAGTTTATGTTAGCAATAAAATAACTTGTCGTTCTGCTAACAGCGGATTCTTTTATTACCTTACCACACTTTGTAGTAATAATAATACGATGATTATAAGATACAGTGAAGGTTCGGATCAATTTGGTATGAGGTTGTTTGCCTAGATTTTTACAACGAGTGGATTATTTACGTTCTTCTGGTAAATAATTGTCTGGCCAACGTGGACTGAAATTTAAGTTGGTAAAAAGACTTACATTTTATATTTTTCGTACTGTAAGCATCTGAATTATCTTTTAAACGTATAAAAAAGCAAAAGCTAGAGAGCGCCCCATTTGTTGTACAGGCAGCTTGTATCATCAAAAATAATAATATATTAATAAAAACATATATTTTTATATTTACTGTAAGTATGTACGGAAATTCTGAATACGACGTTTGTGAAGAATAGTTGGAGTAAAAATGTTTTCTAATACCTTTATAAGCATAGTTCTGAGCGTCTACATATTAATGTATGATACAATTCTGCGTTGTTCCAAATGGTCAGGTAGTTTCTTAGAGAAACTGACATTAAAAACTTGCCATACTGATTTAGTTTGGTCGAAAGTATTTTTTCAAATGCTCGTATCTTTTACGACTCTTAGAGAAACCATCTTTGATTAGCTATTTATCGCATATTGCTGCATTTCTTTACGGATAGTCAGATTCACTAGAAAGGTTTTTAAACCATGATGTGTGCAATATGCGGATATGACATTCCACAAATAGAAGTACGAGTACATGCAGATGAATACACCAGAAACTACTAAAGCCTTTATGGTTTATAGAAAGTTTATGTAACTCATTTATTTAATTACCATATAATCGCGCAATGTATAGGCACTCATGGTAGTATATCTACACCGCTCGATTGCTTAAATATATACAGTGGTGTACATATGGTCTATACCTGAGATACTTTTTTTCGTTTTCTCCGCTGTTTATTTATTTTTTGCGAGTGCTCATTTTGAACAACGCCCTCAAAATTGTTTTCCCATTGAGTCAACAAAGTGGGCTTCCTTCGCAGACAAAATACAAACATTTCTCATGATTGAATACATATTGTTTCTCTATCGGTCACCTCCTATTGTTTTTTTTTTTTTTTTTTTATAGTACTACTACCATCGCTAGTATTTCTCATTTCATTCATTAATTAATCATCACTATCGTCGCTCTGAAACTCACTGTCGCTTGTGCCACTTTCCTCGCTGTCGAACTTCGTTACGCTTGATTCACTGTCGTTACTAATTCCGTCCTCATCGAGATCTCCTTCTTCATCGTAATCGCTTGTACTTAAGTTGCTGCTACTGTTATCGTTACTGTCTGTTGTAGTTTGATTTCCCCTGCGCGAACCTCCAGCTACTTCCGCAATTTGGTCACCTCCGCCCTGTCCAATGCCAGCACCTCGTATCATAGTTAACGACCGACCTGTCATGTCAAGTGTATGTCCGAATTCATTTTCATTACTGCTATCGCCGCTTGCAAAATCATCAATCAATTCGACTTCTTCGCCAAGCCGTTGAATAACGTGCATGTCGACAGTGGCTACACCTTCGACCCGGCAGAAGTTACCAACGAGAATTGAATCATTCACTGGCGCCAGCGTATCGTAAAGATACGCCTCAACCACTCGCGGTAGTCGCTGATCCTCCCGATCTATAGTCCAATGTCCACGACGGACGTCGTTAGGGTGATTTCCCAATGTGAGCATGAGTAATCGGCCATCCTTTGTAAACGCAGCAGCATAGTCGCGAAGCACAGCTAAAACCAGTACCTCAGCTTTACAATGAATGGTCCCCTTGCCCTGAGAGGATTTGCCTTTCTTGAAACGACGTGTAACCTGTAGATATTTGTAAACGACGTCACGATCGATAGTGACAATATAGTCTCTTCGGCCGTCCTGGAACCGATAACCGAGCACAATTGCGTTTGTGGGCTCGACCCGGACACCTTGTCCGTCCGTGGTCAGTGCTCTGCAAGCTATCGCTCTCTGACCTTTGTAGTCGCAAATGATATTATAACTGACCTTCTTCGGCGTCACTTTAATTACTTGGCCGATGGAATCTTCTCCTCCATAAGACAGGAGAGTACGTAGAGACGTAGCCAAGCTTTCCTTATAAGACGCATCTAGCGCATAGTTAATCTCAGACCGTTTGCAGCTTACTCCGATCGTGTCTTCCGCAGCTCCTACCGACATTACCTTGCAGATGAGGGTAGCTCCTTCCGCTAGGCACGTATGATCCTTGGGAATGTATGAATCGGCTAAATCACGCAGCATAACCTTCGCAGAATGGCTATTAGGCAGCGATAAAACTGCTCCCCAAGAACCGGCACTTCTTATCATGGCAGGGAGAACTGCCCCGGGCTTTAAGGGACCGTTATGAAGCTGCCCACTAATTACCATAGACCTTATGAAAGGTTTTATACTCAGCTGCTTCTTGCCACCAACTGATCCGATGCACGTCAATTTATTGAGTTTATTGCCTGGACTTATGGCAGTGAATAATGCCCTCGAAATGTCAGAAAAGTCACTAAGGTGCTCTCGGCTTAGAAGACACGGGCCTAACTCGTCGGCATCAAGCTCGAGACAATGTCTGTCCTTCTTGATCACAGTAGCCTCGATGTCAGTAAGAAATTCTACCTCTTCTTTTTTATCGCTCTGGCTTTGTTTGTTTGCGCCGACGTTCTTTCCACTACCGCTAGCCGCACAGTTGATGTTGTTATCATCGCCCACATTAACCTGAAGCGAAAGTGTCATTCGCTCAGCATCTGGGTTTATGTTCACTATTTTTGCCGTAACCACTTGTCCTACCTTAAAGATTTCATCCGCACGAGCATAACTGTGGGGTAGATACTCCTCAGGCACCCAGCCGCGAACCTTATTGTAAAAGCCAACCAGCAAGCCTCGTGGCTTCACCATGAGTACAACACCATCAGATATCTTTCCCACGTGGCATGTTTCATAGCTACAAACTAGTTCGTGTTTACTCTTGACCAACTGACGATTGCATGTTACAAAATATCTTTTAGGATAGTGTTTGCCGTTGATATACCGGATTCGAATCTGGACTGGCTTTCCCGGTGGAAAAAGTTCAGCCACGTTGTTCTTATTAACGACAAATGAAGCCTCAACAAAGTCACAGAAGGCGGTCACACCTGGACAGATGTCGAATACGATTCCGGTGTCGTTAGAGTACTTCACTTTGGCAGGTAACGTTTTGCCGATGATCAGCTCGTCTTCCGTGTAGTAGCAGCCACTATCAACCACTGACTCACGAAGCGATACGTACAGTTCACGTTCTAATAAAGATAAACCGATAACACGACAGGAGGTCACTTGACCTATAAAGAAGCAGAAAGCAAACAAATTGTTTTATGAAAAAGACGTTATAAATCAAGCAACTAGGAATAGTGTACGAATTTGTTACCAAAACAAAATTTGCAAGCAATACACAGATTCAGATAAATGCTCCATCAGCCAACCTGGTGAAAACACGTCTTGCGGTTCCTTTCCGTCATCATCAAACACGTTCTCCTTGGTTGCTATAGCAATTAGTGAGGTCTGGTGTTTTTTCTTCAGTGGCACTTCGAGTTTAACAAACGTTGATTGCACATCTACTACGATGGCCTTCTCAATAATTTGGCCCAACCGAACGCCGTGAAAATCATCAAAAGGGTTTAGTTCACTAATTGGCGGGACGCGCAGTGAACAATATAAAGTATTTAGAATCGGATGTTTGTAAAGCACAACAGCTGACACATGCGACTGAAGCGTTAATTGGCCGCTGAGGCTCGCGTCCCTGGGAATTTGACGAGGCTCAACGGCGCCTATTAGCTCGTTGTTCAGAAGCCACAAACCAAGTCCGGACGCGTCGCTTTGCACTATTGTCGCATCGGTGACCATGCCTACGATGAAAAAAAAAAACAAAAATATTACCAACTTAGCAAGTCAAAGAATGTTTGTACTTTTTAATGCATAGCTTTCGATGTGCATTTTAGCGGACCCTGCAAAGTGATACGATTTCTGAGACTGGATACGGCAAAGCATAACAAATTTTTCAAAATGTTCAATTGAGCTTCTTGATGATAGCGTATGTTGAATACAATCGTACGTCATCAGGTTACTAACCAGGCATAATTGTGTTTAGATTCCATTCTTCACCCGTCTCTATGACTTGACCAAAGGTGTACGGCTCGAACTTGAGACGACCAGCTAGGCCTTTCTTTTCGACACGTACAAGAAGCAGTTCACCTATGTGAAGTACTCGCGGGGCCTGTTTGGCTGCGAGAAACGCGCCTGTTAAACCACTGATACCAGTCTCAAGAGCATAACCATGATCTTCGACTGAGCTGACCGCGACCTGCAACACCATTCCCTCTCGAAGCTTCTCTTGCGAAAGTCCGCCATTCACATCCTCTGGGATGGTCGATACAATGGGCTAGAGAATTCCACGAACAGAAAAAATAACCTTAACTATATTGTTGTTAGCGCTGCTCCTGTCGCGTCAGAATGCTCTATTTTTTGTGTACTTATCTGTGTGGGCGTATAGATTATACGCCTAGGAGGACAATCTCTACTGACGAGATCTGGCTAAATCACCATGTATTTCTGACGTACCCTACTAACAAGCTTGAAAGTTTAACACGAATAAACTGAATTATGTATATGGCTTGAAACAAAGCTACAGGATGGAAAAGGTAAAATCTAAGGCAGCTTAGCTAAGGAGGTGGACCTAATCCGTTGGGTTTTATTAATTCCGGCGCATGAATGTAGTGATATTTCAGGGGTAATATTCAATGCCTAACTCTAAACTCACGAAATTTGGAATGGCCTTCTTTTTGTTCTATCAAGGTTGATGTACATAATGCTTTCATATACGCTTGCCTATTAACTTTTCGTCTACTGCTAGATTAGTTTTAAAAAAAATCTGCAGGAAAAACTATCCTCAACCTCATCGAACTATTATAAAAAGACTAATACATCTAAAACTAGATTCCCTTCTTACCGGACTGTCAGAAGATGTCATTTGCACGGCAAACTTCAGAACCTGTCCGATTTTAAAGAGTTCATCAAGGGTCAACAGTTTCTCAGGCAATGAGGGGTCGGCCAACGTACGCCGTTGATTTTTTTTTTGAGGGATACAGGCCCAGCGTTCTGCCAGGGAGGAGTACGAGGCAGATACATTGGCTAGAGGCAGATGGGCTACTGTTCCCGGGAGTGCTACACGAAGCATACTGCCATATATATGATGCACAGCTCTGGAAAAATTCGTATTTATAGGCAGCACATGTTAAAACGCGCGTACATCAAATCAAATGAGGGTCTCGACGGTGAAGGTTGTGTTACATAAGCAGATCTGACTAAAAAAATCTAATATGAATATTTGCCTTTTTGGAGTTCAGAAATATCATCTATAAATTTTGTCTCGTGAAGCGATCAAACGTCGTATATAGTGTCAATAGAAGTGCACGTAACGTACTCACCCAAGGATAACCATGCCAGTCTGTACAGTTTTTTGCGTAAGGGGTTCAATAACGATATCCTGCATTGGGTCATCGTCAGCAGCTCGGGTCTCGTGTTCATCTAACTTGGCGCTAGATTTTTTTGCTCTTTTCTGTATAAGCAAATATAATTTCATTAGACATGTAAAATATTCCACAATCATCATATTGATCTCATTATTTTTGTATAAATAAAGAATAAATCTATTGTAAAATCGAAATAGTATATATAATATACGTCGCTTTTGTCAGCTAAAGACCGATTCGTGATCGAATTTCAAATGCCATACTCGCATGTCTGAGTATACCTACCGGCTAAAGTTCCAAGCATTTGATTGTGTGCTTTGCGTCTTGCTCAGACGCAATTTTAGTGAATAGAGCAGCGACAAAGACCCTTGTCCTTTGCTTCTTTAAAGAAAACCTATTTGAATTCTATAATATGAGGAGTAGAATTATGTAATGTTGCTGTTCTTAAAGAAAAACAAAAACTGCCAGTACCATTATTATATACACATTTTAGGACGTTTTTTTTAATTTTTCAGCTCCTTGGAGTTACTTTTTTGCTGTGGATATTGCTTGTTCACGACCATGTTTTCTGAATTATTTAGAAGTACCGAACGGGACTTGCAACAATGTAGACCATCAATTTCGAGCAAGGAAGGAAGTGCCACGATAAATTTGTGGCCTTGTTTTGAAAAAAAATAAAAGCAGTTTTCTTCTGTTACTAGCAATAACTGTTAAACTCTTACTTGCTACAACAAACACATAGACCGCTAAAATGGATTCCTTGTATGTTACTTTGAATAATCCCGAAAACGGCAAGATGGATTTTCCATGTTCGGAAAATAGGCTGAGAGCATCGTGACTGACCCTTGCACCGAAGAGCTGACGCTTCGAAGAACTAATTTAGCGCGTAAAAACAAACACAACCTCATGGACCTCTGACGCATATTTAGTACGTACCACGCTCCCCTTCTTTCAATGCTTATGAACCTCGTTACTGCGCGTTACATAAAGGTGGAGTAGCGAAGGCCACTGGTGCCACTTGTTTATTTTTAACTCTCGCAGCATCAAAAAATATTGTTCTCTTTTTGCGTATTATCATCCACAGCCTCTTTATACCAATACAATGTTTCGAGTGTCTAGAAATAACAAAGGTAAGGACTATAAAATATTTCTAAACTTTGCTATAGTAACCAATATATACATAAATGCCGTAGAATGAACGACCTGTTCATTCTACGGTATTTATGTATACGACCTGTATAAAGCACTGACCGCCTTTTTCGATGCGTTAATGATTCGGAAAAAATCTTCACTTTGTCTGCGCTTTTCAGCCTTCTTTAGCGCTCTTTTTGCCTTCGAATCTTTCTTGTCGCTGACGGCGAGGACGGTGTGACCCCGCGGGAAGTACTGCTCCTCTCCAGCAGCTCCCGACATTGTGTCTTGTTGATAGAAACCACTTAGTTTCTCTGGTGTAGTATTGGGAAATCGTTTCCGCACCCTGAAATAAGGAAGCATCTTAAAATGTTCATAGTCCACACTTTTATTCTACTGAAACTAAGCTTAATACTAAATATTAAGGATTACAGTCACGTATTTAACTATTTATCCTATGTCTAAACTGACTGGACGCAAATAAGGCGTTTTTGTTTTTATGAGATTTCATTTACACGTTGAAGAGGTCACACTTCTGCGTTATATGACTTCTAAGTATCGTTCACTATAATAAATTAATAATGAGCACACTACTGCTAAATAAAACAAACTTCGCGTCTTTATGTTTGGCCTTGTACAATAACAGTCACGGCTCTTTAAAAGAGCAATCAGTCACTGACTATAACCTAAGATGTAATCAGACAAAAATATAAGCTCAGAGAACACGTCTGTAATTTAATATTACAGTATCGATTTCAAATTAATCAACCGTGCACAATATTAAAAGAAAAAAATCCAAAATTGCTCAATCAGTTGGACTTTGATTGGAATAAATAAAGACAATGAAACTGGTATCTGTCAGAAAAACCGAATTGCGTTCTATTTATTCGTTGTATTCAACGGTGTACTACCAATCAGCCGACAACAGATTCTTTATGTGCTTCAATCCTAAACACATTGAAAATACACTGAGGAAATTTTGCTATTTGGCGGTAATCTAAATTAAACCAAAACCAACTCGTTGGGTAACGTTTAGCACCGAAATAAACCATAGTTAGTATTTTCACTGCTTGTAGAACAAACAATACCTTTCTAGCTTCCCAGTCGGTAATAGGTAAATAATGCTTTCATGGTCCAATCGAAACACTTCTATACGGCTGTGAGCGTTGTTCTACTGAACAATTCCAAGCCGATCAAGTACACTGTATATTGAATTCTGAAGTAGCTTTTTTTTCCTAAAACAATTCTGAGATTTTGGTTTTTTTCTGGCGCACTGCAGCTCCAGCACGTGCGAATGTTTTCATGCAGCCACCCCGACGAGGAGAGATGTTCTCTCTCATTATTGCAGCACTCGCAGGCCTGAAATGCGTTCATCCATTCATCCGATGCGCCTACTTGGACGAAAATATCTAGAAAACAACGCCTGGGATCACTAAACAAACGAATATGAATCAAAACTTTTCATGGTAATTTTTTTTTCAAAACATTTTTCACCTTTTATTCTATGCATGCACTTGCGTGTAAAAAGTTTCTTAATTGATTCTCTAAATAGGAAATCGTTCAAAAATATAAGGTAATATAGCATGGTTTTTTGTTCGCCGTAAAGCATTGGGTAAAGACGGTGTCTTTTTATATTAATTCATTATTTCGCTTATATTTTTAATTGTTTATTTGTATATTGAACCAACTGATTTTTTAGCACATATCCCGTCATTGGAATAAGATGGGGGAATTTGCGCACTGGTGCTCGAATTGACAATAATGGAAAAAACTTATTCTGCTATATTATGTATACATCTATATCCAGTCGAAGAAAATACGATAATCACTGATAATGTTATTCAATACAGTCGAAGGTATTATTAATAGATTATACATATAGCATTTACTATTGCTTGGGCTTCAACTAACTGTAGCTTAACGTCCCGAAGTGTGGGTTCTCAGTTTTAAAGATGAGCAATAATGACAGTGTCAGTCCCATGGTTGCCAGGCTTCGATTTATGTGGCAGTTTACTTTCACAAAACAATTGTACCTCCGTCAGAAATTTTTCCTGACCAGTCAAACCGTTAATACCATATTTAACTAGATATTAACATATAAAACAAGTTAACTTTAAATTCACAGATCTACCGAAAAAGTAAGAACTAAAATCAGAAATGTAAACAATGTACATGATCCGTTGTTCCGTCAAATAGCCGACATCATATGCAGCTGTTCGTGTTGACTGGTGACGGTAGCATTCAAGTACATGCGAATACAAAGTGATTGCAATCTTGGAGGTCATGTAACCGTGTTGAACATAATTGGTCGAAAGCTGTAGGAGTTCGTGCTTAATGTGCTATGAGTCTCTACGACCGCCTTAAAATTAGGAGGTTTTCATAAACAAAATCTTGACTCTGATGGAAGATGCCAGTATGGATCAGGAAGAGCAGGACCGCTTGTGTGCCCAGGCTCTTCAATGGGAAGAATGCAATCGGGCTATGCTCAACGATGCAGAAGGTTTGAGTACCCACACAACGAATTTTCGACGCTTCGAGACGTCAATATACGACCTTGAAGAAGATCGGAAGTTTGCTGAGAAACTCCAGCGCGAGGAAGAAAACGAATACTTGGCCTTCCGTACTGAGAAACCAGAGAAAAGGGATCCTCAGCATGTGGCAGAATTTCGAGCGCTGATTGAAAAGCATAAGTGGCTTTCGCTTGTCGATCCCCAGTGGGAAGTAATCGATCCAACACCGGACATACACGCCATGTTTCAGGTATTTGACGATATGTTTTTCAATAGTTCATTGAGATTCTGTACCGTCAGTTGGAGTCCCAGAATGACATCATGTGCCGGCTTGTGCTGCTTTCAGAAAGGCCAGTGCTCAATTCGGCTATCAAAACCTCTACTAACATTGCGACCCCGGTCCGATTTAGTAGAAACTCTTTTGCATGAAATGATTCATGCGTATATAATGCTTAGCGGGAAATCACGATCCGAAGGACGCGATGGACATGGTCCGGAATTCCATAAAAAAATGCACCGAATTAATCAGCTGGCCAAATGCAATATTACGGTTTACCATTCGTTTCACGATGAGGTGCGTCACTACAAGGTTCACCATTGGCGTTGCGATGGACCGTGTAGGAACAAGCATCCTTTCTTTGGTTGGGTACAACGGTCACAAAATCGTGCGCCGTCGAAAAACGATTTTTGGTGGGCCAATCATCAACGCCAGTGCGGTGGAACCTTCGTAAAAGTTGCCGGGCCCGAAATGCAAGAGGGTGACGGATCTAAAAATCGTAAACGCAAACAGCCCTTCGGTAAGATTGGCGGGGACGTATCTGGCCCACTGAGCAAAATGCTCAAAAAGACTATGATAGGTACTAGAACTTCGACCTCACTTACAGTTTCTTCAACCACTACTAAGGTTCAGAGTGATCTGTTCCAGCCGAGCACTTTAAAGGCGAACTCATCAAAGATTACTGGACTTTCTGGCTTTACAGACAGTCATATCAATCAATCGAGCCAATCAAGTCGTAACAACAACTTTTTCAAACCGCTTATCTCAACCGTACCGAAAAGCTTCGTACCTTTCCAGGGCACCGGTAACGTACTTGGCTCTATTAATACATCTGGGACTTCGCAAGCTACCGATCAAAGGCTTGGGCATTCTAAAATTCCTGGAACGTCAAAGCATAACGATCACAGTCTTGGTCGTATGAACATGGCTGTAGTAAATGATAAATCACTCAGTGCCAGTACATCAAAGATCAGAAAAACCATACACACTCCTCCACTTCGACAGACAACGTTAGATTGGCTTCGCTCAAACAAGCTCGGGACAGCGTCAACATTAAGCGAAGGAACAAAAACCACGAAAACGCCTTCTTTTGCTGACCAGCTTCGGGGTCGGAAACTTATAGAGGAACTGTTCAGTAGTGACGAAGAAGCGACCGAATCTGACCTGAAAGCTGGCTTCTCCTCTGCTGCCCAGGAACGTCCACTGACAAATTTACCACAAAATGCAGCTCCGATAGTGATTGTCGATAGAGATAATGATAGCTGCACCAATATTTCCGATCACGTCGCCAATTTATTCCATGAAGTTAATTGTCCCGTGTGCTTGAAAAAAGTTTCCGAAAAAGATATCAACACACATCTCGATGCTTGCCTTGACCAGTGATAAATAACTATAAGGCCATGCCATAAAGTACCTATCCAATTGAATGAGCTATCTTTGTACATAAAATAGATAGCTAAGTGAATTACCGAAGAGATGTGCATACAGTGTGCATAGGTTCTTGAATTACGTATGCACGTCGATGCGTGGCACAAATTAACATTCGTGGGGTCCTTGATAGGTCTAACATATGTTTTCCGGGACAAATAAAAAAGAGTAATAAAACAAATTTATTTGGTGACTGTGTGACCTGTACAATTATATCTTTATATCACTTTTACGTTTCTAGGCTTGTAAATCTTATCAACTTCCGCAAAACGCCACATCGGATTGTTCGAAAAAGTTAAAATGCTAGAATAGTATTAAAGGATCGATGACAAATATGAGCGGAACTATGAACGTTACCCAAGGCATATTCAAATAAAATAAGCATTTTGCACAACTGAACGTCTTTGATATAACATAATTCGGGGAAGTTATTGGTATTAATAAGTGTAAACAACTTGTAAACTGTCTTGTAGTTTGTCTGTGTCGCTGATCGCATGGTTGCATTCGATATGATTTTTTTGACTTACTGTTGGCTGCATTTAGTTGCGGTTTCCACTTGTGGCAAGCTTTCTCACTCAGCATATGTGGTTGAGTTATGTGACCAAATTAAATATATAGGGACACCAGAATATGTAGATAGTCGCCTGAATGCATTTGAATTCGTTAAATTTCATCCAGTGTTCCTTAGGATCTCAATGTAGATAAAGAGTGAAGCAGAACTCGAAGCTTCAAACCTACAACATCAAAATTGTTTTTTTCATTACTGCTTCCATAATTTTTTATAATATTCCGTTTGAAAATATTCTGAAGTAATTCTGATACATACATTTAGACTTCGTACATTTGATATTTTTTTGTGCAATCATTTAATGCAGACGTTCGTAGCAGTCAAATATCATATCCTACAAAATGTTCGTAGAGCTTAATAATTTTTTTTAGGAACACCGATAATATTAGTTGTTCCTATCCGATTGTGTTTACCAAACAACAATTCGTTCATTCGCTTTTGGATTTGAGGATTCGTGTGCTTCCTTGAGCTTTGAGATACACAAAAAGGACGCGTGACAGCATACCAAAAATCTGCGGAGAATGTAATCTTATAGAGCGAGCAAAGGAAGTGCGTTATCATGTCTTACAATTCGACGACAGAGATAGTGCTGGCGTAGTGGAACTCCGTTCAACAGATGCTTTCTGTCGTTCAGCTGATAATCGCTTAATAACCGCGTATGACTGCTTACAGGATCACCGCAACACGAACGCTATTAAGTCCTAGGGATTTTTCATTTGATTAATGCTTTATATTATTTATATTTTTATTATTTCTTTGTGTGTACTATATATATATATATATATATAGTTTTATAATAGCTTATAATAGCGTAATAATATAATAAATAAAGTTTTATATAGTATATAATATTATATTTATATATAATTATATAATTTATAACAATAATAAAATATGGTTGATGATTTTTCCATAAATCTCATAAAAGATAAAAATATTGATTTTTTTGCTTAGCTCAGCAATATGTATATAAATATTGACTAATCAATTTGAAAAATGCACCAAGAGTTGAATTAGGGTTAACTTTATTGATTGGCCTGAGGTCTGCTATTTGGCATGCGCATAAATACTGCAATTACTAGATTATGACTAACCCAATTTCTTGAATTATGTCTAGAACATCATGGTCTGAATGTATATTTTAAGTATAAGCTGAACGATTTTAATTTTATAGTTTTTTGTATATGTCGTGGAATTACCGAGTAATGAATAAACTGCTTATACAGATAATCTTTTTTCAATGTAGGCATTGCGTATCTACGTTACTATTAGAATCTCGCTTACATTAGTGACACGAACGTTAGTAACTACACTATGACTATGATCATATTTTGATTCGTTGACTTTGAATTACTTTGGTATTTTTTTGGAAACTATATTTGCACTTTTTTCAGGTCAAGCAATTTTATTTTTAGGCAATTAAACTAAAATTGCTAAAATTCGTAAAACGGTTCTTCATAACTTCAATTCTGAATTCGCTTATTAAAGAATACTTATTATCAAAACGATATACAAAGTTAGCAAAGAAATTTATTTTTTATATAGATTTTGAATTCGCCAAAGTAAAAGATGTTACTGGTATTATTGCTATAATTAATAATAACGTAAGTATTATTATTAAGATTAAAATACTTAACGCCATATTACTTGACTAATAGTTAAGAGATTTCGCTAAGCATGCATCTTATTCAAGCGACACGTATACGTATGCATTGTTTTTATTCTCTTATGTAGTTAATATTAGGTAGGAGCAATTCAACTAACATTTCGAAGGACGGCTGTAGTTGTAAATATGACTTTCCTTTTTTAGAGGATTTTTGACTTGATAAAAGTAAGCCAATATGATTACACTACAATGAATAGGGGGATTGCTAAGATTCGATATGTGAAATGTTTGATTTTGGATTTTTTACAGTGTCCATGTTAGATTTGCACATAAATTGTAGTAACGCATAAGATTAGCGTGGATGGAAAGTAAATAGAAATTAAGTCAACAACATTGGCCTAATGCAGAGAAGGTCAAAATGTTTATTATTTGCCTTTATTTGCCTACATCATTAATAACTATAATGGCACTGTTTTATTTTGTAAGAAAAACACGTAGTGTTATTCACTCAACTTTCCTCACCTCATTTATTATTTGTTGGCAGTTATCTTTTTCCCTTTGTTTGTCCTCGTTGTTTCCTCATTTCATATTCACAGACTGCGCTTAGCATCATCGTCAGTTCAATGTTCCCTTTCACCTTCATCATTATCAGTAAAACATTTACACCATTTGTGAAGACAGAGTACCATCATGTGAATGTTTTACTTCTCAGATACTTTTAAGATCTTTTGTTTATCAACGTTGCCTCAAGTAATAACATTAACATTATATGAATAAAAATGATAATAATTCAACCTGTATTCTACTAACTTCGTCTATTAGTTCAACCAGAACATAACGGCGTCCTCTCCACGTAATATTTCTGCGCCTCATATTTATTAGCGATCTTCATTGAAATACTTATGGTCGCTTTCCTCTATGCCCAAATAGTAAATCTTAGCAACATGCACTGTCCATAACGAGAAGTAGCACTAGTCGTATGATAAGTGCTTGTAGCGCTCGCTGCCTGTCGTCAGTTCACACGGCATTATAGCAGAGGTCTCCGTATTTGCCCATCGCCTCCTTGTCTCGTGACCCTTGTTTTACTCCCATTCCCATCGCCTCCTTGTCTCGTGACCCTTGTTTTACTCCCATTCCATATCAACTCGTGACCCTTGTTTTACTCCCATTCCATATCAATGATTCCCATCAAACATTCTCACGTTGAACGTTGATATAAGATATGCTGACTTAGATGCGAGCAGATAAAATTAACCCGCGTAAGCACTCCCTATAATGCCAACCTATAAAAAAATTATGATTTGAAAGTAGGAATTGTAAGAAAACTAGTTTTTTAATCGATCGTCCCATATTCAACATGCATGGCCCACAACATAATACTCCCTATCACACTCTCAGAAACAAAGTACACAAACGGTACAAAGCTGATAATAAAAAAATCTAAGTTTTGTTAAATAGGGCGCCGCATCGCTTTGCTGGGGATCTAGTAAATACTGTTGTAAGTCTGATAATTATAACATCCCATATTTCACAAAATACATGTAAATGTTACGCCATATTCTTTGTGGTTGTGACAGAAATAGCTACATTGAAATTTCTGTATTTTGCTATAAAGGCGGTTGGTGTCTTGCCGTGCCTACAAGAAACGCGTGATTCGATTAAATTTTTGACTCGTCAGCCAAATTTCTAACAAACTCAAAAGTCGGGAGTATTCCTTTGACTATGTAAGGTTACGGAGTGATCTGTACTTTTCAGATGAGATGCTTCGTCGTGCCCGATATGTCGAGAACCTTTTTGACGTCGCCAATAATGCGGTTGTCGTCCACGTAGCTACTGCCAGCTAGTCCTGAACTTACTGCAGTTAGCGAAAATTGCTCTCATTCAACAGAAAATAACCTTGCTTATATATCTTAAATTTAATCCATTTTCATTCGCTGCGATGTCATTCGGTAGATGATTGAGTCACGTCCAGGGTCCATGAACCAGAGGCCGATCGAGGTGGCGTACACGCCTAATACGATAACGAAAAGGGTAAATGCCGTTGTTGCAAATACGACTGGGTAGTCTCCATCATACTGATGAGCTAAATTCCACCTTGTTTCTGTGGGCGCCGTCGGCTCCTGAACATTGAGGTCTCGACGGACACGTTTAGGAGCACCCGATACATTCGCGCTCGATGAAGGTTGCATCGACTCCTCCTGGATAACCATGAACAACGAACGTGGGTGAGACTCGAGTACGCCGGTGGTGGTGCCGATCAACTGGCTGAAAAGCTGAACAGCACGCTGCGTTTTTTTGTGATCCTGGCCGTACTCATCTGCTAAAGCATGCAAAGAGTTCAGCTTCAGCCAGTAAACTGTCGACGGAGTATCGTCAACAGGAGCTTTGGCGGCATCGGACACAACACCTTTCAGCGTGTAGTATTCTAGAAGGAATGCGCGATCAGCCTGTTTCGATGCTTCAAATCGCTCGTCACGCAGAAGACTAATCGCCTCGCGCAGCCGTTCAATCTGGGCATCCTCCGAATCATTGACTCCTGTGTCTACAGCTTGCATACGGCCTTCGGCTTCCGGCCAACGGTGAATACTTCGACTCTTGAAAATCGAAAATTCAGCATCGAGTTGATTATCATTGTCGAGCTTGAAGCGTAAGTTTGAATTCATGATGAGCTCAATCATTGACGACCCGAGCTCGAAATCCGCCACCAGAAATAGCGTTGGGTGCCGAAGGGGATTGTAACTGCGCAAACCCTTCCATACACTGCCCCCTGGACGTTGCTGAACATCGTAGCCGTTTAGTGCCGAAAGGAGATCAGCCACCTGCGATGATTTGATCGAGTCTACAGCCGAATTGAAGCGGATATCATCCTGAACAACGGGAAATCGGATACTTCCAACGGCAGCGGCTAATGGTAGCAGCAGTGCTGCTATTGCGAGCGTGCTAAACATTGTTGCTTGATAGATCAAGCAAGTGCGCACACTTCTGTTACATACAATTTGAACCACAGATGTGTATAGTTTCACTGAAGGTAAGCGTTCACACTCCGTACATGAAAAGAAGCCAGTGACCAAGCTACTCCAGCTTGGGTCCCATGTCAACTGACACTATGCAGAGGCAGTCGAAGTCAGATGATTAGCAGAGCACCCGACAGAGATGGTGCCGTTGACTCGGTCCATTTCGAAACCACTCGCGACGGTGGAGAGGCGCGACAGATTTGTAAATAGAAATGCTAGGCATGTTTGTTTCATATTGTTGGAAGCTGCGTTTTTATAGGCATTTTTATATAGAAAACTCGATATGTACTTATCTCCATAGAATAAGCAATGAGTGATATTGAAGAACAACCGCGTTGTACATAGCCGGTGGGAATACCGCTATGAAATGTAGTGTGAATCGCAGTACAGGTGTATCACGATAGTGTTTTATATATATATATATATATATATATAGAGAGAGAGAGAGAGAGAGAGCTAGTATAATCCTTGCCACTATTGGAGAAAAAATGTGACGGAAAGTTGTAAAGTTTCAACGGCTAAATTCGGCGCACTTTATTTTACATTCGGTTCATATCTGCGCTATGCGGAACATATTTTCCTCCACAAAATATTTTCTGATCTGAAATTACATTACCATGACTAACGACTTTTCAAAACTTTTTGTAAACTGTAACCGACGGTTAACATGAACAGTTGACTTCTATGTTAGGCATCGCTTCGCCGCCTGAGTGCCCTAAGCCGAGTCCCTTTGCCCCCCACGGCATATTGCGCTGAACGTTAACTCCATACAAGCGCAAATTTTGGTATCTCAAGTGCGAAGATTTTGAGTAAGTCCTGCCCTTTAGGAAATCCTTAGCTGTTGACTAACGAAAGAAAGTTTAATTAGGAGAATTTAGACTAAAAAATGATCTAAATTTTTCCAGGGCACTCACCGTTTGCCTTCCAGTAATATTTCATGAAGTTTTCACAAAGCAAATTAGAGGGCGTGTCTCTGTTTCAGATTTCTGTAGAACACAGCTACGTGGCTGCAAAAGATATTGCCTTAGCACATCTCATCTTTACCCAGTTAATGGTGTTCTGCTGTTGATGCTTGAAAGCGACAAAACGTCACTACATAGACTAAGCGCTGTCACATTGTATATTAATACGTTTTCATCTACTTATCTACAACCATATTTTACCTCTACACCTATTTTTTTTTTAGCCAAGTTGACTTTATGCTCCTGGCATTATTGTCTTTAGAAATCGCTGGTGTTTTCTTGCAATTTAATGCAAGATCTAAGTAGCTATACTGTATAGTTGATTTCTATGGAAAAATTTTTGTAAGGTGCTCTGATGGTATCCTGCCTAACTTCCTTAAGCTTTTCTTTTACAAACTCACTCCTAACTTTAGAAGTCTGTATTTATGGTGTAGTCTCCCTGTGTGGATAAAAAGCCAAAGAAAACTTTCAAACGAGATAAAATTTCCGTTTTCATTTTGTACTGGAAACGTATTTGTATGATTATCTATATGTCGGCTCGGAAACAGCAAGCGTGCCGTTTGACGAGTTTTACTTTATACAGCAGACCTATAATACCTGAAGCCAGACATATTTTCCTTTTGATTGATCTGAACATCCTCTAAGCAAACGCTGGCTCAAATTTGTTTATAACTAGATTATTGTAGGTCTGGCTTAAAGATTGTTAAACTAATGGCATAAGGACTAGCATACGTTCCTAGTCCTATCTATCTCGAGTTTCTGCATGTAAAGTATTTTTTTTAGCTATAAATGACTGAAAAGTTAAATTATTGGTTTTTTTTTTTCACAACAGAAAAACGCGGCCGTTTCCATACTTATCCGTCTGATGTAGACTGCTCTCAAAGCTGCTCAGCATCGAGCCGGACCTTTGATATTCGACTGCTTATTCTCTACTATTATACTTCATTTACGTCTTGCCGTATGAACACATGCAGTTTACGGGAAGCAGCTTTAGAATAAGCTCTGCTGCCGCTATCACTAGCTGACTGGGGGGTATTTGCGCGCCGTGTTCGGAGACAATGCTTAGAGTTCAGCGAACGTGTCATTTCAGTTTATACGAACACAGTGGTGACCTGATTAGAACGCTTAAATCTTTTGCTTAGTTGAGGAATGGATGTTGGCCTAGAGAGACCGCAATTCTGATCATTGAATAGCATAGGGATCGTAAAAAAACCATTTTGCTCTAAAAATAAGGTACACGCGCGTTATGGGTGGCGGCTACAGGCTGAATAGGTAAATGACGTACATGCACATCGCACTATTAGCATTATTATTATCATCTTTATATAGATACTGGATTTAAGTGCGTAATAGAATGCTCAGCATATGTTGGTTGCTGTTGACTGGCAGCAATAGCAGACTACAGGAGGTCGTCGGCTGGTTCCATTTGTGATGATGTGTAGTTTTCTGTCCCATAGAATAATTTCACAGGTGGAGTCATTCGTTAGCGAGCGGTCTCACTATCAAGGAGTCATTGTCGGAATTGGCTAGGATGGGTGACGATGCTGCTGGGCCTTGTAATTATTACTACTGAAAATAGTTACTAACCCACCTCAGACGAGTCTATGGCCACTGCCATTGGTTTCTTGACAAACATCAGTCCGTGACCGGTTCTCAGCGGTCAATAATAGGACGAAAAGGATTAAAGGGCCTTGGCAGACACTTATAAAATGTTCTACGACACCGCGCAAACACCGTATAATTGTATTATCGCCAGTTGTGAAACGAGGCCATTCTGCGTGCAGGTAGGATTTCGAAAAGACGGCTTGTGATGATCTGCGAGTGTTCTTATTTTTACTTTTGTTTTAATTATAAGAATAACACCGATTGTTACAGGTAATATGCTATCGTTGTGAGAATCGTGTAACGACATTGTCATTGAATTACAGTTGCTCATAATGCGCACATGGATGGTAGGCATGCAATGGCAAGTCGGAACCGCTGCCAAACACTATTTATAGGTGTGTGTGTTTTTGGCTCTACGGCGGAAACGATGTTATCCCGCACCCTGTCGTCTACATTACAGAAGCTAATTTGGGACTGGCGCGTTTTTGAAGAAAGACTTCGATTGGGGCAGTACAGATTATTTAAGTAAGTTTGCTGTAAGTGTGTAAGCTTGTACGGAGATTTTTCAGTAGGCCGAACACTTATCATAGTTGAACTGCCTTTGAAAAGATATGCAGGCTTAATGATCACCAAAAAGGTGAAAGGCAAGGACAATTGGTCAATAAAAATCATTGCTGCCAAGTGGACGTAAAAAGAACCTGTTTTTAAAATATGGTAGAGTTTCACCTTCTCTGAAATCGTATTTTGCTCATTGCACATAGTAAAGGCAATCAGTGAAAGAGACGACCCCAATCAATCGGCGGACTTCGCGCATAGCAACCTGAAGTCATTGGATTTTTTGAAGTTGTTCTTATCTTTACTGCCGACAAATTCACCACGTAGTAAAAGGACAGATTCAGTTTAGACTCAAGCCAATGGGAGCCGTTGCAGAACTACGGGTAAAAGGTTCCTTCAATTTGTCGCCTACTAAACGAGGCAGAGAGGTCGATTCTGCCTCAATGCAGTCGATAGCCCCGATACAAACTCATAGTAGTCCGAATGATACGTCAAATAATGTTCGGAATACTAAGGCGTTTAAAAGAAGCAGAGACAGGCACTGGCCATGTTCAAGACGCCGAGTGCTTCATTGAATGGCTCGAACGAGATTAGATTGAGCAAAAGCGTAAAGTTTTCTTCTGCAAGCGGCAATTCAGGGACACCCTGTTACACAGCGCATGATCGCAGTGGTACATCTTTTTGATGGCGTAGAAGCTGGCATAAGGTTTAACCTAGCGCGGTCTCAAGGATTACTAAAACCATTAGCAAGGAATGACTATTTGAAAGCACAAATTTTCTACGGTTTTATGCATTTTTTTGGTCTTGGCCTTCTTGAATCCTTCGCAATTCAAAGCCGATATCTCATACACCTTTGCTGCTATCGATGGAAAAAGCTCGTCCAGATGACACTTGGCTATTGACACTACTTGGGTCTAGGTATTTTGCAAAGTTGGGAAAATGCCCTCGACTACTATCGGCGAGCTGCTAGTTCCGTTGAGCGCACTTTTGCGAGTCCCAGCGGCTTTCCCTACAGTGGGCAACCAGCCCTCAAAAGATTAAGCAACGAATGCGAGAATTCGTCGAGATCGTGAACTTACCAGCTTGGTAATAATTTGATACAGTATTACAAGTTTCTGGCTGACAAAGGTGACATTCATGCGCAGGTTGGCCTAGACCATTGGCACTGCCAACGCGGGCAGGGTGTTGAGCAAGTGATACGCGCGCCCTAACCTATTTCTTGGAGGCTGCTAATGCGGGAAACGTGAGCGCGACGGCATACTTAGGAAATATGTTTTTCGAGCTGAAAAAATTGTAGCTCAAAATAACGAGACAGTTTTCAACCATTTTTCGATGGTTGGCAAAAAAAAATAATGCTGCCGGCTAGGCTGGTCTTGGTGTCATGTACCTGTTTTCAAGGATCATGAGCGCGGACTGCGCTATACAACGGTGGCTGCTAACCAGGGCTTAGTCTGTGGACAGCTTGAATTAAGTTATATATTCTACCATGATCTTGGTAGTATCTTGGTGTTGAGAGAAACTATAGTTTCTCTGTGTGGCGCTCAAGTATTAGAGCACGTTCTTGCATACTATTATATCGGAATGATGAGTATTCAAGGGATCGGGGTAGATCATTAGAGCCGCCACAACGCTATTGTTCAAAGTGAGGACTTGGTTTTTTAACTTGTCATCTACGTCTCCTGGAATATGCTTCAAAAAAAAAACTCAAAGCAATGCGTTGCGAAAGACCGATTGCTTTAAAATATTCGATTCCCATCGAAATGATTTATCCAATTAGTATGTGAATTGATAGGATATTGTATTTGCTTTGGCCCGAATCAGCCCGGGTCTTCCTTCAAGAGTACTACCGATTAATAGAAAAGAAAACCAGAATAACGGGCTGGGGTTACATCCATCGGGTATTCCACCGCACAAGACGAATTAGATTCCTGGCTTATAGGATTGGAGCTTGCGCAACTTAGTTGCGAATCTAATATGCTAGCATCATTTTTTTTTTCGGAAAATCTAGTTAGTCTGATTTGCAGAAGCCTGTTTTTCTGTGACGAGCTATAGTAATTCTAGTACCGCTACCATATTACACATACTTTCATATATTCTATTATATTGTGTAGCATTTTGCTATTCCGTGTGTTTTGTTTGGGAGTCGTTTGTGAGAATTAAGCAATTGATAGGAACGAACTAGATTAGCGAAACAAAGTTATTGATTGTTAAATCAAGTGAAAATTGCTACCCTGCCACAGGTCTTAGTAACAGCGAATTATTTCGGCTTGAAAAAGATTTGCAAAATGCAATAGTAAACACTTTACATCAATTTAATAGAGAACGAATATTTACATGCATTCAGCGTGAACCATATTCATCCTTATTGACTGTGTGGCAAGGGGAACAATAAATAATTGGCTAGGTAAGATACATAGGTGTATAGGTTGTACTTTAAATGAAGAAACGTTTTCTATAGTAGATAATCTAATTACACCTCAATCTCTAAAAAGATGTGCTCTTCAAGTAGCCGCTAAACAAACTTTTTTTTTGTCGAGTCAAATGATTGTCATAGAAAAGAATAAAGAAACAAACAAACAAAAAAAAGCATTTTGTCAATATCAATTATTAACGCCCTGGAAATGGAAATATGACACACTATAATATATAATGGATAATATAAGCAACACAGTGATCTTGGCTATCAGTTACGTGATCTTCAAACCATTAACCGGTACAATGAGGTACCTTTAAACTGATCTACCTCGTAAATAATGCCACAGAATAATATACAACCATTTAATATAGAATTTTTCTGATTCTCTGCACAACTTCTATATTTCTTTGGACGAATTGTACGAATTAGATGTTAAAGTTTGCAGATTCAATTTTATCATTTGTCATTGTCATTTCAGTGAGCGCTGCTACCTGTGCGGTTTTTTGCTTAAAAAAAAAATTAGAATAATTAATTTTCCTGCATAATGTTGAAGAATTAGATGACAACATAATAGTCTCCTATTTAGATAAATGTCTTGTATAAATATATTTAGATGCCAGACCTTCGCTCCGCTTTCTGATGTGAGTCTTGTTCTAAATAACACTGTAACAAGCTAAGTACTGAAATAAGCGATCGTATGTTAAAATATAGAGTAATCCGAGGCGCGCCATTCGTAAAAAAGGGAACTGGATTATCGTAGAGAAACGATTTGATGAAGTTATTCCGAAGTGCTCCTTAGGCTAATGTTTCGATTACGCTTACCTGAAAATTCAGGTAGTGACAACAAGTACATACATAGTTATCTAAAATTGACTTTTCATTATACGCAGCTTCCGAACGAGGTCATAAAGTTTCGCTGCTATGTATTCATCCATATGACATATATATATAATGCCGACGGTAAACATGTTGATGAAGCGCTGGTACGATACGCTTTTCTGGCATAGTTTGGTTATGAGTAAACACAGAGTAATGTTGCATTCATACTTGATCGGGCCAAGACGCCGCTATCCGGCGACCGGAACGCCTCATACGCCTGAACGTTTATATTTCGGGGCAAAGCAGCCGTGCAGGGCTACATCGTCACCAAGTAAGTCGTGCTTTGTTGTCTTTGAAAGAAATTGCCTGTGAATAAATCATGATGCATTGTAATAACTTACATCAAAAAAAAAAGTCATCTCTGTTGAGTCCAGGAACACGTGAGCTAGTAGCAGTGTTTACTAATAAGGAATGACGCTTCTAACTTGTCTATCACGCAAGTGGGTTGAAGCTGGATGGCTATTATTATTACGGGCACGGAACTTCTGTTGACCATTCGCAGTCAGCTTTCCTCTACCGTGTGTCTATTGAATCTCAGAACAATGCTAAGGCAATGTTCAATATGGCCTATATGCAGGAGCAAGGATACGCCTCACCTAAGGACACACATCTCGCTAAGCAATATTAGTAGCTTGCCGCTTGCCCAGGCAAAACGGTTTTGAGTTGGCCCCTGTACTACAAGTACACACAAAGCATCCGCTAGAATTCCGCTGATCGCTCACTTCTCAGATTTTGTGTTAAACTTTTTCTGACGTATCTGTTTTCCCTCTCATTTTTGCCCATCCGATCCAAATAATAGTTTTTAACCATCTCGTATTCCGGCTATTTTGACATGATAGTAACCGGAGCCATTTTACCGATTCAAAGTATAAAGTTGCTGCATATAACTGCAATTAGTGCCCGTTTCAGATTTTAGCAGAATAATTGGTCAACAAAAAAAGTATCACTCTTACAGCTCTTACAGTTTAACTCTACTTTTACTCTAGAAACATAGTTGTGTGATCGGTCCTAATAGTTACTTAAATTCTATTATAAAGGTTTTCGCTGCGCTTTTTGTAAATTATGGTAGCTTTCGCTAGGTTAAAACCTGCTCCTATTCTCTTATTTTAATAGTCATGAAGAGACAATGATTGACGACAAAAAATGGAATTAACATTATTCCTAAGATGTTTTACGCAGTTAGCTCTAGTAAATTTAAGGCATTTGTTTATTTAAGGATTCCGTATCAAACAACGTAATAGTGAATAACAGAATTATTTACTTTGTTTCAGATTTCGGTTATGCTAGGCCTGTCGAAACCTGCGATTGTCTTCGGCCTAAAGCAGCTGAATATTGGTTTTAGGGAGGAAAGTGACCGAAAACTACTGGAAAAACCGATTCCATCTCGTCCAATGTTGTTGCAACACATTGTCGGTCCCGGCTGAATTCCTTACGTAATGGTTATTTTTGCTGCTATGTTCACAGTAATAGCAATATTACGGCGGCCACGCTAGGAGGTCCGCAGAAAATTTCAGGGTAGTCGGCTACATTTATATCTAAGCTAAAACGAATCTCACCATCCGTACTATCAATATTCCAGTAATTACTTTTAGTTCTTGGTAGTGAGCAGCCCATTACTAAATAAGCGTCTATGCCGGTTCTAGTAGTGAAAGGCACAATAGCGATTGTTTTTTTTTAATGCAACGTTTACTATTATACGTTAATTCGCTAATTTCAAACGGTTAACCGTTCTGTTTGAGACAGTGCGCTAGTTAGTTTTCTTTTCTAAGGTCCTACAAAAAGCATGCGTTGAACAAGATAGCTTCAGGTTTTCCAAGTAAAGTTCATTGATTTTATCTATTATGCTAATGGTAATTACGATCACTGTGATCTTTGGCGGTAAAAATGCTGGTCAGAGAAGTGGCTGACAACACTTAACCGGTAAGAGTAATGTCACCAAAAGACTGACATATATAGCAGTGTGTCTAACACAGCACAAATAAATTCTACAAAACGTGTTGCAACTTCACCAATAAGCTCAAGAAAAACGGGTTTAGTTATCGCAGGCCGATTGTTGACCTATTGCATTGCATTCGTAGGGTTGCAGGCGAACAGAACTGTGCAATCCGTGAAATGTTGTTGCTTCGTTGACTTGATGTAACTGGGCCAAATGAAGGCGCTGTCTGGTTCGTAGAAAGCAATTTTCAGTGAGTCAGGCCCTCACAGTCTCACAAAAGGCAAAATGAACCTTTTTCGTACGAAGATCTGGAAAGCCTGGACTCTGGCTTCGTTCCTGGGGCCACCTACCGTGGCTTCTGATTCATATTGAAGTACAGACACTTTTCATCACTAGCGAAAATTCTCTGCGGAGATCGGTCATTTTAGCTATGTGACACTCGATGCTGGGCGAGTTTCTAAGATGCAGGGATTCAAGTAGCTCATAAGGTACCCAAGCCTTAAGTTTCTGTGTAAGCCGAAATAGACGTAGAGTACCAACGGCGGTCGCGTGGCTGCAGCTCACATTTTCCATCGATTCTCATAAAGTTTGTTGCCTGGCATCTTTCAAGGATGCTTTCAGATGGTCGGCCGTAGCGGAGGGATCTTGTAAACTCTGAATTGGGCAAATCATTCTTGAGCAGTTCTAATTTGCGATAGCTTCATTAGGCAAATGTCCGAGGTTGTTACATCGGCGTTTTGACCTCGACAAAATGTGGGGAAGGTAAACTTTTAAACGTGGAAACTTGACATTTTTAACGTCAATTAACTATTTACACGTGACCGTATATCAGTCATTTGAAGTTGGCCCACATGTATGTGGCGTAACTCGTGCGTTTACATATGTGAGTTCTAACCTAAGCCGTTCTATAAGTCACATTAGCACTGCGTTACAGCCAGTAGTTGACAATTCAATGAAGCATTCGTTGAACGTTATAGATTTTTTAAACATGAAAGTGCCGACAAAAGACGTCTGCCTACGGATGTTAAGCTTATGTTTGTGGTTCAAGACCGAACATGAATATCGTTTAATATCAACGACCAGCTGAATAAAGGAACAAACATTCACCATTAGGCAACTTAATCGAAACGAAATTTTCGCTATCGACGTATGCTGATTCAGATATTACTGCGCTGTTCCTCTAAGGTGTCTAGGAGCCTGTAGATGAATTGGTGGGCGTGAAATTAAGTTCCAATAAGCCCAGTTTTAAATAACAATGCGAAGAGCGTCATTGTGTTTTCGCACAGTTTACTTGAAGACGGTATCGCTCTCTGTCGCTCAATCTGGTCCTTCCCTGAAAGTGTTTCTCTAAAGATAGCCTTAAAAAGGTGTTTGCCTTAAAAAGGTATATGTGTCTGTCGTACACACATACGCACATGCAAATGCAGTCAGATCCTTTCTGTATTCGTCTACTTCACAACAATTATAGAAGACTAAATAAGTATATTGAACCCCAACTCAACGGCTAAAACCTGCATTAAGCTCGTTCACTAGCCCTGCAACATACGCCCCTTTAAAATTTCGAATATCTGAAAATACTCACTGTGGTAAATGCTCTCAAACATAACGAAGGTAAGCTGTTGGATGTGACAACAGCACTGTATTTTTACGTTCTTCCTTACCCTGTCAGATTGAGATCATGTTAACACATGAAGGCAGAAATTATTTGTATTGGTTGTACATGAATCTAGTTAAATTAGTATATTTCTGTCCGTGTATCTCAGACCCCAATCCACTCCTGCTCTTGGTAACCTCTGACTCTAACTAACACTTTGCCTTTTTTAAGAGAGGCGCCAGAAGCGAGCAGCTACGAGATTTAGCTCTATGCTTTCAGTAGCAAGACCACAATCATCTTCGGCGTAAGTAGCACTGCTTTGAAAACGGCACACGCGATATGCTCGCCATGCCTTACGCCTGCAGTCGCAGCTTGACAATGTTGGCACCCAGGCCACCACAACCAGAAACATTTCTATTTAGCTATACATGTAGCTACAGGTGCTAAAAGGCGTTAATGACCAGCGATTGTATTAGCAACTCTGAATATTTTGTTACCTCCGCTCTCACTTCCGCCGTTATCACATGATTCCTTAGTCGTTCGCGTCCGAATTTAGCGTTAGGCTCTGCATCCTCGCCTGCTTACCGTTATTCCCACTGCTGTTGGAATATGCCGACCTTTTCAGCCCTGCCACTCAGCCTTACGACGGAGTCACGATCAAGTATTTGCCCGGTTATTCAGCCACTAGACCGTTACAGTTCGTCCGCAAGGTTGTGAATACGACTCGCCCGTGCGCTAGCAGTTTTGCGAGGCCTTCAACAACTACCCACTACAGGGGTCCGCCGAGTTCTAGGCTACCGTATACCTTGCCCCTGTTCGGTGCATGGAAAATACGACTATCAACTCAGGAAGTCGGAAACTGGTAGAAAGTGTTGCTAGAAATCCGCTATAGCTCGAAGAAATTTTTATCGATCTAAAAGAGCCCTTCGGAATATTTAGCCTCCGGTGGAGTCACGTGACGACAGTGTCGGGGAAGCAAATAAACATTCCGACGTACTAGGTCGTGCAGATTTGATTTTAGGTATCGAGATGGTAATGGAGATGGAAACTTGGGATTGGTTCTGGGCGAGATTGGAAGTGAGCGGCCTATGAGAAGAACTCTACTGACCATGGTAGTTATCTCAAATGTTTGAACTGATACGTAATTACTATTATTATGATATATACTTGCGTTCGGGAACATGGAACGCATATTAAGAACATGGAAAAGTGCTGCGTTTGACATGCCATAAAGCATATTTATGTCATACTTGAGAAAATTATCACCAAAACTGAGAATATTAATAAAAACAAGGAATGCAAGATTAATAATCAGTGATAAATGAAAGACAAATCGTTTATCATTGCAGCTTCTGTGTCTGTGTAAATTAGAACTGTGTTTTTTCCGTCTAACAACATGGCCTTTTTTAGTTCGGTTTCAGAATCGCTCGCTTGATTGCACCTATATCCTATCTCGAACGAAATTATAATTAACTTTATTAGAAAGTACTATACATTTTGTCATTTTCCCTCACCTCAACCGTTTATGTAACACTGTGTAGCATTAATAAGCTCGATATTTGATTCACTTTTCTCTCAAACCTGTTATTATACAGATTCTATTTGCATTGTACTTACTCGTAAAGCAATATAAGTACTCCTAGTCACATATGCATGAGCAAAATCCGTCCAAATTAATTATAATGTTAATGTCCGGGAAGCATGCCAGTATAAATGGCGCTAACCCCAATTGGAAGTGTAGCCACATTCCCGATTCCTTTTTCATTCATGGTCACTTAGCGCTGTTCAGTGTTATACACGTTCATATGAGGGTATGACCAGCTGGTTTGCCCTGTTCTCCTGCCGCAGGTTTCCTCGCAGGCCAGCGGTCTGCAAGTCCCGGCAGCCCGACAAGCCAGCACGTGGCTCCTTTCCGAAGTAAGCCATAGAAGCAGATGGGTTCCCTCAGTCTTGCTTACTATGGCTTACCTCTCGTTGCTTGCCAGTTCAGCTAATCATGCCAGTGTTGTTGGCGACAGAGGCAGGCCTGGTCGTATGAACAAACTGGGGTGCTCCCGGGACCGCGCATTAAGGAGAACCGCAGCCAAATGGGAGAGAACGGCAACCAGAAGCGATGGGGTACTGGCAACAGCAAATACGAGGAACGAAGGGGTATCGCAGGAGCAGTGTGGCTCTTGCACTGGCACCCCCGCGCATCTCAGCCACCATAACTACCCTGAAGGGCCTATCCGCCTGGCTTGCCGCTCGCCGGCTGCCTAAGCAAGTGATGGTGCACTCCGAACAAATAAAGATCGTTAATGCCACCACACTTGGCCGTGACTGGAGCTAATCTGCTCGTGTGTTGTTGTACACGTGCCGTATACGATGTCGACTGCAGTATGTAGCTGGCGTATGCTGAGATGATGTGGAAGGGTCGGCACCGCTCCGTTACTGCATACTACACGGGGATGAAACCATGCACTCGGTCTGCCAGGGCCTAGGAGAGAAGGTCCTAGTAGAGAATAGGCAAGCCGCAGACCTTGGCTGCTCTGCGAAGGTGCGAACCCGTTCGCCATCATTGTGGCCTGCTGGGCTGGGGTTGTTGCTGAAGTCGCAGAAATCCTGCTAGCATTGTGCAATTGCCATAGTATTCTACGAACGTGGAGGTGTTGAGGTGGCAGTTGTGCTTGCGGTAGCGACTGTCGATGATATGGCGGTACTCGTGATGATAGTGATCGTGGTAGGACTAGTCGGTAATGTGATCCCTTTCTCAACGTTTTGGGGCCCTTTCCACTAAACGACCGATATAAATGTCTCTAGAAGGTGTCGTACGGATGGTCGTCGTAGGCCATCCAAGAATGGCCATTACGCCGAGTATCGAAAGACTTAGTCAACCAGTCACTTCGTTTATTGATCTATTTGTTTCTTATATAAAATCAAATGTTCTTAAAACAAACTGTTAGATTAAAAAAAAATTTATTAGCAATTGCTACTGAGTCTTTTCCGACAACCGATAGCAAAACTGTCGATAGTTTCGCGAATTGTTAATAATATGAAATCATCGCTTGAAGTCACCATAGATCATACGCTACAGCAACTCCTAAAATTACCCTTAAAAGAATGAGCAATCCGCCGCGGTTGACTCGTTCAAGACGAAAAGAAGACGCTCCGCGGACAGCGTCTACGCAAATGCAATATGTCGTAGAGGATGATTAGTCAAGTTAGACGTACAAGCGCCGACAAACAGCCCTTCACCAATAAACGTTGCAAATAGAGGTTGTGCAACTACCACGATTATTCCTCTGTTTTAGCGGAAGTAACCCAGGTTGCAGACGAAAAGCGTAGATAGCATTTATCATACGTCCAATCATCAAACGTCTGATCTTGTTTCTGTTTTACCTGCAGCTAGCAATCGCAACAGTCGCAGCTTGACGCTTCCGGAGTATAGCACCGATACTACGATACGACGCTGCCAGAGCTATGTAAACGTGGCCGCAGCAGCACGAGAGCGTGAAAACTCTATAGCAGCTAGCTATCTACACAGAAGTCCTCGAGTGAGCCGATGCCCGATAATTTGCTATGACAGGGAAGCCGCTACATATCTGTTTCATCTGTAATTCTCTCCGAGAGTTCCGTTCGGGACAGCAAAGAAATACGAATCTTGGGGGCGGACTGGTTACCACTGCAACCATCACCATTGCTGGAGGGCACCTCTTGATTTTAATGAAAGGACTACGTACCAGACCTGGATTGGGTTAGGTCGGTGCTAGTGGAATACTCATTGTAGAAATAGTACATTCTTAATTGTGCTCAGATTGTTTAGGTTTATGTTCTTCGTCACGTCCGAGCGACATAAGGAATCAGAAGATGTACAACCTCTGATGTGTATTGCGTGCTCCAAGAACGATCGTTATACTTTATTGGTATTCGGTTTTGCCTTCAAAATATTTTTAGATAGTTGTGTCATCGATAAATGCCCCATCGCTCGGCCTAGTAAAATAAGATAAAAAACAATCCGTCGGAAGTATCGATAGAATAGTACTTTGCAGTAGTGTAATTCGTCTATAAAGAAAAAACGGGCTCGAGTAAATCCAGCATATGTTTATAATGCTAGTTCAAATGACGTCGAGGGATTGAACACGTTGGAGCTGTGGAAGCGTCGAAACATAAAAGCAGTATTCGTAGAGGCAGGAGTGAGTAAGGTATTGCTTGAGCAGTGAATCTTTGAGAAGTACGTAAGTCGGTCCATTTACATTAAGCAGCAACCGGAAAAATACAAATGATATTAGGAAACCGTTTCAGTACTCCGTTCAGAAATAGATAATCTCGTTTAACGAGCTGCACGTCGTAGCAGTTAGAATTTGCAAGGATGCAGTGTTAAAAGGACAACCGGCATGTGGCTTATGTGGTCGATTAGCTTACGTCGCCATTGAGCCATCCACCAGAAACGTCGTGCAGGACATGCAGTGGACGCAAGTATATTGGCGCGCCCCTCACCAGCCACTAACTGGAGCCTCAGTCAAAGAACAAGGGGAAGGCAATCTCCAACGTAATCAATGGAGCTACAAGCGGCAAGTTCTACTCATCGAGGTAAAACCCTGAAGAAACTATCCGCCTCATCGCGACCCCACCAAGCCGATCGCCATGGGGTAAGTTTTCCGTGCATCTCGATTCCGTATTGGTGTCGCCTTTTGTCATTTGCCAAAGAACGTTTCAGAAAACCCTGGTCACCAGTGTAGTTATGACATCAATTGATGAGCATATATCTTGAGCACATATGACCACTCTGGCTGGGATCAAATATTGTTTATTTTGAAAAACGTGAGTTACAGATATTTAAAAAGGCTCCAGTACGAATGGTAACGTTATTTATAGAATTAAGCGCAAGAGCTATTTAGAGTGAATCTAATCATAAAATTTCCATAAAAACTTTACGGTAAATAGTAGAAAAATAAGGGATAGTAATATTATCAGCGGGTACAAACATTATCTCCACGTAATATTCCACAATAACATCCACTAGTATGTATGTACACTTATTAATGTGGCTCGTACACATCGCAATTTTCTGTCTTAGTTTGCTAGTTGCTGGTATGGAGTATGAATCCGTCTATGCTAAATTCACGGGTATTATTACCCCGACCATAGTATTTCAATTAATGGCAATCTAATGTTCCTTAACGCTGACCTGACGTTGCATGACGCATGAATACGATTGGAAGAGCTTTCCAGTTACTTCGTGATGTCCACCGGTCAGGCTGAAGTAACATAAATAAAAGCACAGCAAAGTATCCTTTTGGCAGGTTAAGGTCTGTTTATCATGTTCAAAACACGTTATACCATGCAACAGATCTTTAGCAAAGCGCCGACAACATAATGAGGTTATGTTATAGAGCCAATGAAATGGATAAGCTTTTCGTTTAAGTCGGTAGCCAGTATCACTGTATCTGGTAGAAATTGCCATTAGTGACACACGGTATGAATGAAGCGCCTTGATCCTCAAATATCAGAAAAACTAAGACAAAGTATGCCGTTTCTAGCCCTTAGCCATGGAGACAGGGGGCCATTGAGAACAACGTACAACCATACACAGTCATAATTGTTTCCTCACTTCCGAGAGCTATATCTTTTTACTGTACATAGAACAGTTGATAGTTTTATTACTGCATGTAAAATAACGGCTTTTTTAGCATCAGCCCAACATAATTAAAGCTATCAGTGTTCTAACTATTATTCTTCAAGGTGGTTTATGATCTCGTCCTAGATACGAACATTATCTAAATGATGCTATTTCGGTTCACACTTGGGCTTCTACAAAAAGGTTGTATATATATATTTGTTTTTTTATGCAAACCTTCTATAGCGGGCAACCATCTTGGTGGGGTCGAACTTCGGTGGCTGAAACTTGTTTCTGGCATAGATTTCCTAGGGCAAAAACGAGATTCAATTTTAGAAGCGTTCTAACCGTACGGATAGACGTCATGGAAATGGTCTTTGCGGAATTTTCTGACCATTAGCACAGTATGCTGGAAAGCTTCTTATGGCGCGTGCGTGATGCTCTGAATATGGCATAGGCACCCAATTCCGACCACACAGCTCCTTTCCTAAGTCATCTCAATGTTTGCTTGATTTTGGGAAACAGAAGTCACCTGCAGTCGCTCTGTTCCAGTAACCTAATTTACCTCAATTATTTTGGTAATTATCTAGTAACTATAAACCAGTATTTAAACAATGCTCGAATTGATCAGTCATGATATGCTTGAACCTGTCGTCATTCAGAACTGCGTTATTTTCCACGCCTTCGTATCGGCAAAGGGTGTGGGCCTATATATACGATCCTTTGTTTCAAACATAAATAAAGAAGGTTCGTTAGGTAATCGAAACCGACCTCGTTTGTTTTTAAATGTAGATTTACAAAAAATCTGTGATACACTCTGTATTGCGCAAAAGGGAAGAAATTGTTACTGCTTCTAAATGTCATAAAGTAACCATAAAATTATGGCAGTTGGTTCGGCACTTAGTAAGGTCGACGTTTAAATGTTAAAGCTTAGAATTTACGCAATTAGGACACAACGGCCTGTTTTACTGTTATAACTTTTTTTTTGAAAAAGGGCATTGCTATATGGGTGCAACGGTTCATATATTTCGAAGAAAAGAAAAATTTGCACTTAAGGCCTGTTTTTGTTTTTCAGTTTTTATAGTCTCTCTTTTTTATTACAGCCTTGCTCACTTAGAGAATCCTCTGAATTAAGCGTATTTTCATTTATGGGTGTTTTTAAAGTTAGCCAGGCCACAATTCGAACTGCATTACTTATAGATATTTTTAAATATCTTGCACCGTTCGTCAAGCGGAGCAACAATCACGGACAAACTTTCTGTTCTAGCTGCCCCTCCTTAATTATCAGGATACCTCTTTTATATTGAACTCATTTATCCATAGTTAACCACTTTGAAGATAATACAAAAAAATCGCTCCTTTGACCAGACAATTCGATCACTATCCATTCGAAGCATTATTCCCGCTGTCCTGGTGTAATTAAGAGCTGATGTAAGTTTCCCGAACTTAAGCGTGTGGGCTGAATCGTGCACAAACAGCAAAATATTTAAACCCATGTAACGGCTCGAGAAAAGTATTTTACAAATTTGTGGATAAACAGATTATAATCTGCCTGGAGCAAGGTTACACTTTTGTGCAGTAATAAACGTACACTAATATAGCTGGTTACATTATTTTACAACTGCAAGTACGTGAGCGATTTTTTCGAAGATGAACAAAATTGTATTTTACAATTGCGTGCTCTGTCCTGCACAGTTCCATGCACGCACGTTCAGCAAGCTTACCATCACTATCTGCGAAGGTCCTCATTTCTATGCAAATCACAATTTGGTCCTGTCATGAGTTTGTTGTTTGTTTAATAACTTAGCATGACATTGACCGTGTCGTAAGCATATTTAAAAGCTTTGATGTTAAAGGTTCTTCGTATAAAGATGGTTTGTTTGCTAGAAGCAGACAAGAGAAACGTTTTGCCAAACCCCTCAAAATTTATACAAGCTTAACAGCCGACTCAATTGTTGCACTTCCAAATTACCAAACAAATTTGTATTTGTCGGCAATACACGTTCGTTTTTACTAACTTAGTGATATTTGTATATCTATCTTGTTTGTTCAGTAAGTAAAAATGAACGTGTATTGTGTGCAGAATTGCAAACACGACAATGCACAGCGGAAGGTTCTCGCACGCAGGCAGCACCCCCCAAAAACGTCCTATCTTGGCTTCGCATAGTCGAAAAAGTGCCTCCTAGCCAAATTGTGGCCTATCCGTCTCTTGGCCTGTTTAGCTCGGGTGTCCTCGTCACCGCCGTGCCTCAGCCTTTATAAAAGGCCGCTAAAAATCCTGGTGGTTTCAAGCCAGCTGGAGGCAAAGCACGGCTCTTTATTCCCCTATAGAGTTTGCACTTACCTTGCGCTATGTTCCCTTTAACCCATCTTCCACGTGGTGTAGCCAAACCCATTCACACACTTCGGGTACTTACTGCGTAAAGTAGGCTGGTACTTAGCTTCGTTTAGTTGCTTCGCTGGGACAGACAAAGATAGCGTCGGGTTTCGTACGTTCAGAGTGCTCTCCTACCGCTGCTGCCATAGGGCTCGGGACGAGGAAGCTTCGGCGCCAAAGCTGAACCCTTGGCAGCAATATAGTGTTTTTAACTGTTAGGTTTGGCTCCTTGCTCATTCCATGGGTCGGTTCGTTGGTGGAACTCCTGTGCTCTTCTGTTCCTCTGTTTTTTGCTCGCGTGCTCACTTTGGAATGATACCGGCTATTTTGCAGCCTATAGTTCGTCTTGTCATTGCCAGTTGCGGCAGGGAGAGTGAGCCGTGTGAAAGTGAGCGATGGAACAGAGGGTAAAGATGGAGGAAACAAGAACGTGTCCAAACAGAGCCGTAGCGCTGTGGAAAAAGTGGTATGTCGGTACTGTTTTACCCCACTCTAGGACTGAGATGTACTCTAGGAGAGGTTGATGCGTATGGGAGGACGACGTGGACATCAAGTATAAATTGACCCAGCTCATTAAGTGCCCCTAAAAGTTGCCAGAGGCAGCGCTAAATAGCGAATTAGTCGCCAGGACCTTTGATGCTGTAACACTGCACGTATCTCTTAAGAAATGACCTCAGACCTGAGCCGGTTCCAATGAAATACTGCGTGTTAGACCTAGATAGATATTCTCTGATGAAGCACAAACTTAATTTTTTTGAATCGGTTTGTTTGAGTACCGGTTCACAGTTGAAAAAACTAATCAAATGGTAATCCGATGTCGGTAATGTGGACGCTTGCCAACTTCCCAGCGTTTTGCGGATTGTTCGGCACCGGCATTATGCATGGCGGTGTATAAAAATGTGATTTTCTGCGGGAATACCTATAAACAATAGTGTTATTTTTTTTTTTATATATTTTGTTGTTTGCTCCTTTTCTGGGGCTAGTGCAGGCCACGTGATTACCTACTCGTAACATGTTTGCTCATCATCGTTGCTGGAACAAAGCCCATCGTTGACCGAAATGGTCCGCATTATAGTAATCAGCTGTTTTGCCAAAGCTAAACTCGTTTACCACACCATAGTTTCCTTTTTTGTACGGGCCCGTTCTTGCTTTCTGTGTGCCAACAACCAGCATGAGTTTAAAGCAAAAATATGCGCCCAAATAAGCGTACGAGGAAAATTGGGGCCGGTTTAGATGTCATTTATCGAAAGTAGGGCTGCTTTAGACGGGGATGCCTGCTATAGTAGACAACCAATGCCCTTCAGTTCATATAGATATCTGGTGTATGGGGGTACAGAAACAACTATATGTAGTAGAACTATCCGTCTTTGGAATATTTGATCATTACGGTACATTATCCCTTGTCCTGTACATGATATTTGGCCAGCATGTAGGGCGTGTAAGACCCTTAGAAAATGACACCGCTCTGTAAAATAATGCCTTAAACTGTCGAGAATAAATATATGTACATATAAATTTTTATTACCTAATTCGCACGAGGTGCGTATTTAAATGCAGAGCATGTAAGTCCGTGCAGGTTATGGGATCGATCCGAACTTATTTCGCGTTGCCGAAGATGGACAAGATATATATATACGTATACGTAATCTGTCGCATTGCCTTCGAGTAGTCGAAACGTGGTAGGTCTCTACTTTCTTTATTCAACGTTCCAGCCCGACCCTTGCTTCGCGGCTTGATCGACCGCTTCCTCCATTCTCTGGTTAATAAAACCGTACGCTCGCTCTCTTTTCGCTGCCACTAATCGCGGTAAATGACGACGTTCAGCTGACACCTGTGCAAAGCGATGCGTCTAAATTTAGATCTTTTTAGATGCTTTGCTGTAGCTAAACTGTAGCTAAATAAAAACATCTATTAGAGTGGCGGTCTCGTTCAAAATATAACCACCATTCGCCGAAACCACAGCTTCCGGTCCGGATCTAAACCATTCAGTAGTTAATTCATCACTGAAACACTTCTTCCCTAATACTTTTAAACACACTACACACACAAAAATATGACGCAAAAAGTCATAAAAACAGGGCTCCAAATGACCATAAAAGTCTCTGAAATTCTCTGTTTGAAAAGTTTGTCCGGATGATACAATTAGCAATTAATAATTTTATTTAGAAAAAACAGCAGCCTAGGTGTACCGAAAATGGTATTTTGAGCCATATTATTGAAATAATCCTTTAAGACGACTTAAAGGATCCTTTAAAACCAACACATGTTCCGGATCGTTCGGGTTGCTTCTGAAAAGTTTTCATCGGACTTTTTAATAGATGCATGAAAACTGCCAGTAATGTAGACCGTCGATTTCGAGCAAAACGAAAAGCTTTTTTATTTTGATAAAAATTTGTCTACAACGGAAAGACTGGGTTATGGCTGACTTTTGCTCAACTTCGGCGACGCATTGTCGTTCGCCACGCCACTTTCTTCTTTTGTCTGTTGTTTGGGCTTTGTCTGATACTAGACATAGCGGATGAATGTATACCCAATTCGACAAGCAACCGGCCAAAGTCCTTCTCCATTTGAACGCACTATTTTGTACAGAATTCATCCATCTTTCAAATAAATGCAAAAGAACCTTCTATTCGCGTCCTGGTGGAACGGCTCATAGTCTTTGCCGTGTGCGGGCTGGCGTTGTTATAGGAAAGGAAAACTGCCTCATTCTCTGTTAAACAGCCGTACTCAGTCGATTTAACTGTACCATGTATACATCCCTGTTGACAGTCTTTTTCTTCTCAAGCAGTTCTTAATGGACAGGACCCCCTTCAGCTTCACCGAACGCAAATCATGACCTTTCTGGAACGAAGGGCTGGCCTAGCTGTAGCCTTAAGCGTACCTGATTCCTTTTTCTTTTCTATATCGGTGTGGAAACACCAACGGGGACAATCCATGTGGGAATCTGCCGCTATAGTTGCGCGGTGTTCAGAACTGTTGATAGGCTACGTGAAGTACCGTTTCTGCGCGCGGCTGATTTAGATTATGGGGTACTGAGGCTCCTAATTTTCAAGTAAATCGTACATATCGAAGATGTCTGCCGATAAAACTGCAGTTCATCGTTTCGCCCAACTAGCAAGTTGTCCACCACCGTCTTTTTTCAAAAATGCTTTCAAGCAATTGTCACAAAAAAATACTATGCGTTATTAATCATCGAGCTCACATCGTGTACGGCACAAATACCAAGTGTTGCTTGAACAGTCTTTTGGTGTTAGTAAAGGGCAAAATAAGGTAAATGAAATGAAGGAAATGCACTGCTTTATTTGATTGGAGAAATACAAAAGCGGGGCTTAAATAACAGCGTTAATTCGACTGGGCAAGTATATTAAGGGTATCGTTGCCTTTCTCTCAATATGTTTCTTAACACCGATAACTGAGAAGCAAATCGATTGTACCTATTTAAGTTAATTGAAACTTGACCAAAAGTAGTTTAAGAAAAATGATATAAACCAATGCGCAATAGCTGAGGGACTGTGATCTTTTTTTGCTTGCTTTACTCAAGCTGTTTCGAGGTTTGGCCTTTATATCAGAAAAAGCTGCTTTGTTGCTATTCAAACAGACTATTTGCACGTAAAGCCACCTATGCGTTGCACTATATATGGATAGAGTATATTTTGTACAGAACTTAGCCAGCAGATGTTACCACAGACATACCTGAATTCGGAGACAATAGCTGAGAAAGCGGCCGGACAGCTCCGTCGCAGGAGGCCAATCATACATAAGTCAGTAGCTTGCTCTTATCGTGGGAAGTTCGCTATTTGAGACTATACCTACATATTCTTATGAAATCTATTTGAATTACATGCTCTTTTTAAGAAAATGTCTAGGAGAAGAAACAACATAGGTTAATGTGAACCCAACGACAGTCGAAACATCTCATTTCTATTTCGCTTGCCTTCACAAAGACATCTCTTTCGACAATTGAGCTATATCATTACACTTACCCAGACACTGTCGCCTAATCTGAATTCATTGCCATGAGCTGAGAGACTGCTGTAAATAAGAACAACGTTTCAGAGCTTCAGAGAAAACACGAAGTTTTTACCCAATTTTCTTATCAGCGACGCTTTGCCTGAGCATTTCATGGCTGTTTACCTTTGTGATGTCTTCGATATAAACGCACTAGTATAACAGTACATTACAGCTTACTGTAGTTAAAAATATGTAGGTCTACTGAACGAAGGTAGTATATGTCTCTCACCAATTTGCTAAGCTTTCCCCGATACGAAAACAGCACAAACTTTAAACTGTTTGCGTGTTTGTCTACCATACTTTGCGCGGTGAATGTTACTTCTTTTCTAAGACGACCTTCTTTTTCGCGTCTTTGGCCTAATACTTGCGAACACATGAATCCTAAATTGCGAAAATAGATCGACGTGGCTTTCTGCCGATCCGTAAAGGGAGCAAATGAAGTCAATGAATCCGATGCAGAAACCACGTGTAGACATTTGCCTGACTAGGTCAATAAAGATAGACGATTCACCGCTGGGTAATGAAACGGACCACAAATTCCATATGATAACTTGGCTAATTCCAGCAACCACCACAAACGCATGGATAAGAACGAACAGATGCAGACCAATAGCTCTTAGCACCTCTGGATACTTGAGTTTTAAATTAGCATCTTCGAAATAGTAAACTTGGATACATTTTTAAGAATTTAAGAGATTGTATTATGATAATTTTTCTAATGCCACCTATTTAGAAACGCGACCCGACGCAGTTTATAGCTAAGTATTATAATAGTTACATAACTCCTAATGAAGCAGAACATACAACGTCGGGGCCTGTAATGTCGTATAGATCGAAAAATGCAGAAAAGCACCAAAATCTTCTATAACCAGGCTCGTATAATTGGTGCATCCTTGCCAGCTACCAGCAGTTTGTTGTCAGGCGTAGTCAGGGTCGGTCAATACTACGAACGTTGTCACTTTCGAAGGTATTGTTGGAAATCACTAAGTATTAATGAATTCAATTAGTGATGTTTAGCCTTCATTTCTACCAAATTTTCGAAATTATTCTTCACTGTTCTAGCAGGTTACTGTTTTTTACGTCAAACAGACAGCGACGTTTAGATATATACCCTTTCCAGCGACTTACCTTTGAAAGTTGTACTTAAGCTTACACAACTCATATGATTTTTTTATTTGTTTTAATTTACTCAGATTTTTGGTTCGTTGTTTCCGTTACTACAAGTTCAAACCCGGATAGGCCCAATCTATTCTCATCGTAGCATTTTAGATTTCGCTTTTTCTAGATAGAGCTGTATAGCTTATATGTCATAACGAGAGCCAGCTACACATAACTAAGTTCGTAATCAATGATTTTCGTTGCTAAAAAAAGACGGTTAATTTCGCTACTGATGGATATCTTCACAGTGTTATATAGATTTTGTGTTTGATTATGCATAATCGCCGAAACAGTTTTACAAGGCTTTGATCAAGCTTTAAAAAACAACTGATTTAAAAACTGAGCGTTTACCAAGCCAAACCCGTTAAGGACGTTCGCTATTCAGAGGAAAGCTCTCTAGCCTGATTGCATTTGCCAGGTTAGTTCCGTAAATTCGTTACAAAACACGTATGAATACGATGAAAACTGGATGCACCGCTGTAGGAACATAATATAATGGCAGATGATGAACCTTATCGATGTGATACAATATGTATTTTAAAGAGCAAAGCTGTTTTAGTAAAACAATCTAACAAGTACTCAGTTGGTTTATAGTGCGGGTTGTAGTACCGTGCCTTCCCTTAAAGCCAATTATTTCTAGTCTGCGTATCCCTATCGACATATGCTGTCTATACGTAGAGCACCCATAATATTCTGCTAGTAATTTGTCCAACTTTTTGCGGTCGCATTAGAGGCTTTTGCCCTTTTTTAAGTTTATTGTTTACAACCGGTAATCTTGGTGAAGCATTAGATTACTTCAAGGCTTTGTCCCACATCCATTTACCTTTTTAACAGATCTGTAGGAAGGTCATTGCCTCTCAGATTGATCTAAAGGCAAGCTTGCGCTTGGTACGCATGCGAAAAATTGAACCTACCATGGTTATGACGTACACACGAGCGCAATTTCGGGGCAAAGACACGTACGAAGAAATCTTGTTTACAGCATGACCTTATCATGCATGTAATGCGGAAGCAGAGGGTTCTGTCGACATTGAGCGTGTTTGGAATAGCTCAGTTTTCTAATATGCGAAGCTCTTTCACGAGTAAATTTACTAGATCATTACGTTGCCTTCAATGAGTGTTACTTTTTTTTTTGAGATGTTTTTGAGATGTCAGCATCTCTGAGTTAGATTAATAGCCGAAAGTTAAGCCTTTTTTTGTTTGCTCTATCCAGCTAAAAGGTAATCAACAACTGAAGGAAATTATATAGTAGCAAATATGAACCTGTTGCCCGAATGTGATGTTATTAATGCCATCCCTGTCGCATCTGTGTAGTGATTTTGAATCACTGTAGGTGGCCTAAAATTGTCTGGCCGATACGTTACGGGATCAGTGGTAGGCGACAGGGTAATTTATTATTATTATTATTATTTTTTTTTTATTGTATTTATTTACAATTACCGTTAAATATAGAGTGAATATTATATTGGATAAACACAATATAATAATCGTAAGTATCTCTTCCTTCAAATTCCACCTGCAGCACGAACTAGTCTTCTGTCGTATGCTAATGTTTGTTAGCATTAACCCTTTTAATACTTTGGTGATTTAAGTTTTATCTCATTACAATATATGTGGTCCACAGAAATTGCTTCGATCTGCGATGAAATAGAAATACGGATAGAACAAGGTTTTTGGCTTAGCATTTAACTAACACGCACTGCCTTTCTTCGTTTAGCAGGTGTCTATTAAGGAGGGCGTGCTTATGAAGCAGAGCAGCTCCTTGGGGGTAAGTAATTATTTATTAGTACTATTACATTATAAGATTGTCTGAAAAATTCGAAACACAATTTCTCGTTAATTGGCTTTTGTTTTTGTAAAACTGAAAATGAGGACATATCCTACAAACGGGTTCTGTAGGTGAAGAGAAAGACTATGTATATCTTCCTACTGAAGACTTGTAAGCCGTGGGAAAGAGCGACAAAGCTTGCACTTTTGATAGTCAAGTTCAGGACAGGTACAGCGGTGTTTTTTAGTGAGTCTGAAAAAATAAGCGTAAATTACCGTCCGTCTTGAATATGAACTGAAATAATAGAAAACTATTAAAGGTGAAAGCCCACAAAGTACCAAAATAATGTATTTCTCATTATCTAAATGATCATAACGCACGCTTTACGTACCATAAAAACTTGATAGGTGCGCCTAAATTCGAGAACTATCTAACATCTTATTTTAAAAGCTTAGTGCACGTTTTATTTGTATGCTAGCATTTGGGTTCTCACGGTTTTTAACACTCACGGGTTTTAAACGGGATAAATTATGGGGTACTTATGCATAAAAAACACTATTACTGCAAAATTTTGTCCACGTTCACCAAAATAGCGTTATTTTTAAAATATAATTTTTTTACGAAAAGATTAGAAAGTAATAGGCATAATATTTTACCGTAAAAACAAAAATTTAAGTGCTAGGATAACCACAGGTATACGCTGTACATTCTTTGGTTTAGTCACGTCTGTCGTGTAATGCACGTCACTCAAAACTTCAAATATAGGGTATTATAACGTATCGCTTACTCAATTTTTTTCCATTTCTCCATCCGTTTCCATATTTAATCACGATAGGCCTGATTAAATAGAGAAACATGTGCCGTAAACATCACTATAATACATAATAAATATTTTACAGTATTCGGCAACTGTCAAAAAGAGCCGAATAGGAGTCATTGTTCTAATTTTGGGCTTTATCCCCTAAGCTTCATCACGTACAATATGATTAGAGGCTTTACATTTAATAAGCAGCTGAATTACACTATCTAGAATATGAAAGTATAAACATTTACACGATACAACGAGAAAAGCTGCAGCCGGGCATTAAGGAGCTACATTTACCTTCTAAAGGCTCTAAGCAGTTCCACCAATGCGCGAATAAGCGTTGAACAGAGCCAAACGAAGTAAGATACACTAACTTCTACACCCCCCCCCCCTCAAGCAAACAGCAGCCTACGTTACTGATTAGTTCTTTGATCACTTGAGTTTGGGCGCGGAATTCGAAACAATTATTTAAGTTATTTGGTATTCGAGATATGGTTTTATTTAAAAAAAAAAAAAAAAAAAAAGGTTCTATATTCCACTATTAGTTTATAAATAGATATCTGGTGTTTTTTAGGACCGTTATAATTTGTCCTAGGCCGTTCTTGCAATGGTCTTGAGATTCTGGAGTGTTTTAAATTCTTACCCGCGTTGTCTACTCAACTTGACTTTGGTGCATGCATATAATAAGGTTTTCGCCCATGGCAACGACCTTCAGAACTTCTCACGATAGTAGAAGAAGTTGCAAGCTTCGTTTCACTTGGTGCTGACTATTTTATATAATCTGATTCGTTCATCTAAATTAAAGAAAACTGCCAACTGCAATCGTTGCAATTACGCTACTCTACCTGATTAATTACGTTTCGGTAGTTATTTCTGTAGTCTGTTCTAATATATTTGCCAGAGAGTCAAGCCAACTCTAGATTTTTCTGGTCCTCCAACGTGATCATGGGGATCTTTGGTATTAGCTAATAGTCATCCATTGGCCGACTTTTTCGGTGAATGTTCCCGTTGAAACCGTCTAATATATTGATTTTTGGTTCTTGGAACGTCATCTAGACTTAAAGTGTTGAGTCTTTAATTTCTAAAAAAAATTATTTATAAAAAGTAGGTATGTAATTAAGATAGCTTCTGTTTCCTGGGTGTCACGAAGGCTTTTTATAAGGACTCTTAATCTTTCCTTTGTTTGCAGTAATAATAGTAATTGCACATACCAAGCTAATGAAGATATAATAAACATTTCATGATGATATATGTCGCGGTTTATATACCGGCTCTGTTTCTATCACCAAAACGCACATTTTTTTCTTAGCTTTATTCGCGAGTAGATGATTTTATACTATTATTTTAATATACTTGTTTGATACTTCGGTACGTTTTCTTCTTGAATAGAAAAAACAGTGTTCGCGGTAGTTAGTCTTACATTTACCTTAGCTTGAACTTATAAATCGGAGTTTATTATAGTATCACTGAAAAACTTCTCGAAACGCATTTTCATCTCACAATTACATAGGCAAACCTAATAGGGTTTTCGCAATTTTCATTCAACAATATGAATTTCAGGTATACATTTATGTATTGCGATTTTATCTATCTCGCGAGGATCTATCGACTGTCGTCGAGAAAAGCTTCTATTGCACAGAATACCGTATTAAGCTTTTACGCTTTGAACGGCAAAATTGAGATGTTAGTAGTTAAGCATGTAATTTACTCCCGTTCATCGACAGCTTTCGATCGGTACAAGGAAATACCTCCCCTGCATAGAGTTGAATGCAAGAAATTTTCACCCAGGTGTCATCTAAGAGAAAAAGCTGACATAGTCGATCATTGGCTTTTTTTTTTACACCGAAGTATCAATTTTAATCGATCTATCGAGTAGTGTAAGAACTAGAGTCCGAACAAACTCCAATTTTTTTTTCTAGAAAATATTCTTTATAGAAAAAAATTAAGCTAAAGAAGCGTGAGAAAACCCATTTTCACGCTGAAATATCAATTTTGGATATAGGAACATGTATAGCATTTTGCTTTAGTTTGTCGATGTATAGATCGCTTTCAAGAACATTCCCCCCCCCCCTGCCCCGTCCCCCCGTACGTAGAATACGATGCTAAAAATTTGCGCCGTAGGAAACATTTGCAACGTTAAAACTGAGATTTCGATGTAAAGGCGAGAGCCTTTGATTCGATCCTACCCTGCAGACTTTCATTTTGATTAGATGAAACTCTAGCGATACGCAAAAATGGCCTAAGCCGGTAATTTTAAAAGGTCGATATTGGTCGAGCAAACAAAAAGTTTTAACACTATATATAAATATAGATAGATTTCGACATGATGTTGAATCCGGTTTTACAAGATTTTTCAACTGTAGTAGCGGATATATTGGAAACACACGGATTCAATGGGTCATTTATGAAAAAGGTTTTTATAACGGTATTTCGACATTGTGGTACTGGATAGGGAATGTCCATATCGAGAAACTTAATCAAACAGATCTCCAAGTGCTTAGAGGATTGGAAAAGCCAGGTACTGTGCAAAATTTGTTCTTAATAAAGCAAATCGAAAATTTCATGGGCAAATAAGATAGATGACATACCAGACCAAACCTTACCATTTATCGACACATGAAAAATATTTCAAATTAAGTTGTGCACCAGATGAGATCAGGAGATGTAGATTATCAGAAATTATACATGGTTTTATTTCCTGAGATCGTCCGAATTGTCGACTGATGATTCCGCTTTGTCGGTTTGTATAGGCCGCAAGTGTTGGCAGCTTTCAAATCTTTGTTAGATACGAAAGCAAGCCTTGATCACCAGAACTGTCATTGTTCTATGGACGAGCATTTCCATCTTCGATTTTGGAATTGCCGAAAACAGAGACAACAAGTTCTCTATCCACTCTCTGTATGCCTTTATCTCTACGGTTTGAGCACGCAGACATTAATAACCACAATACGAATCATTTGGAACTAGCATACACTATAAAGTGTTTTTAATAGCAAAAAAAAAAAGTCAGGACTTAAAATACGACATTTTGCTATTCAAGAGAGCCATATTCAAGTACCACCAGCGCGTACTTACAACTGTACTAAAATAAATTTTTTTTAAATGGAAAATTTAATACTGATAGTAAGGCAAAAGCCACTGACTTGATTCCCATACGAAAATCTGCCTACGTTGATAGATCTGCTTCGACTTGTCATCGCCGTAGTTAACGTAGCACCACAGCTATCCTGTAGCGCGTAATTTAACCAAAATGGGACAGATTATTGTCTAATCTCAAATCTCTCCTGAAGTATTTACTTTACGTAGCAGCGTCATGCGACCCAAAAAAAAAAAGCCAAAAAGAAAAAGGACGAAGACTTGATAAATAACTAGTCGGTAGAGTCGATTAAGTGTCATGTCGGTATCCAGCAGCCGATCATGGGCCGCTGTGAGACATAAGCAGTACAACGGTATCGATGTGTGGCGTCAGACGTTTATCTGACGCAACACGTAAAGAAGTCCTGGAATAATTTCCAAGCACATGTTTAACAGAGCGCTTCCTGAGAAGGAAACGTTCGGGAAGCTGTCCCGTTTCGGCCTAAAGAAGATTTCTGGACAAATAATAATTTCAGGCTAATGATACATTTCGATACTTAATAACAACAATCCAGCAATTTTAACTTCAGAAATAGACGGGCAGAAGTACAAGCTAGCGTTTGACATTCAAGCAAATTAAACATTAAACGAAGTATTTTTGCCCCGTTTGACAGTGAATTTTAGCTGGGCCCGTATGTGGTACAAGCTGACACTTCGATAGTTGTTTCTATATTATTGTTTATTTATTAGAAAAAAAAAATTCCTAAATTAATTTTTTCAACAAGCCGCATTAAAAAATAATCAAATCTAATGCTTAAATTAGCTGTGATTACAGAAATACTGTTTTTATGTGTTGTTAGCCTTGCCTAAAATCTAGAAGCAATAGGATTATAAGCTAATATGAATAGATTTTTACGGAGTAAAAGGTAAGCTGAGCAATGAGGCTACAAAACTTATGTTTGAAAAATAATTTAAATATAGCAAAAAAAAATTCTGTTAGCCCTATAGGGAGTGTGAGAGAATCTGTTATCTATTTGACAAAAGTATTTACCTTAGAGCGTCCGACTGTCCGCTTATTTGTTGTTTTTTTTCTAAACGGTTATTAGATATCAGTAACAGCATATGTCAGAGCAGATTTTGGTACAAAAAAGACGGTAGGAAGTTCAAATAATGAGACGAAAATTGCACTGTAAAAACATATGGTATCAAAATATTGCATATTTTGCCAGGATATGGGAAAAAAATACGTTGTTGATCTAAATTTGCATTACGACACAATAACAAATTAACAAACTGGGAACGGGGACGTTTACTTCTCGGATGTAGGGAGAGATTTGAATTATTATAACACGAAGTGGCACACAAGTATGTAACTACAATGTTTTAGCTTGAAGTGGCAAGCGACCCACAAGCGAACGTGTGGTAATAGGAACGTTTTAGGTGGCCGATGGACTAAAAGCCACATAATCGTGGCAGAGCGCCAGCGAAGACAAAAATAATATACTGCTTCAAGCAAGTTCATTTTCTCGGTTACTTGAAGCGTAACCAGACTGACTTTATCGAGCCAGCCGAAATATTTGGCCGACCATGGCGTCGAATAATCTCTTTGAGATGGAAATACCGATTTGTAATATACCTTGCTTTTTCATTCAACCCCGCTCAGGTCTCAGCAGGTAAATGGCCAAAAAAATATTGGCTCGTTTGGTCATGTATCTAATCTGATCATGACCCCAACTGGGCGAACACCCAGACCACGTAGATTGGCTGGGCTTTTTTTTGACCGAAACAGCTTGTCTTACATGTACGCTTGTTCGCAGAAGCTACACGTATGCTAAACTGTCGTAGAATCCACAAGCTCCTGCTCAACATAAAAGCAGTATTCTCTCTAGTAGAAGCGGACAACGCTACGCAGAAACAACTTCGCATCAACACATCGAGAGTTTTACATTATAGAAACAAGTTCATTCGTACATGCGATAGCATATCCCATCCCACGAAGCGGCACACTATCCACTGCCTATAGTAGCATCCTTATTACGCGTATGCTGACATCGCACCGTACGGAAGTGGTGAGGTAACATAACTTCTAAGCACTGATCGCCCGGAACGCACGACATTTGAAAAGATAATGGGAGAAACTGGTAGCTGAGTCTACATGTATGTGTCAAGCGTTAAACAGAAAATAGCTCCCCGTTAATTCTGGCCTATTTTCAGCAGGTCAGTTGTTAGAGAATTTAGTATGGTAGATTGGATTATAAAGGCAGCAAATGTGATCCAGAACAAGGTCTGCCTGATAAAACATGCAGGCTCCGCTCGGAGGTAAGCTATAGGTTGGTTTTGGGAAACTAAAGCGTTCAAACGAAGTGGAGGCCGGGAGAAAAAGAGCCCTCTGGGGATGTTACGTCCGATTATATCTGGTTATTCGACCCTTTTGGAAACGACAACATGCGAATGCAAAGTCTAAATGATTGCTTCCATGGGAACATTTTTTTGAGTAAAGAACGTGTCACCTTAACTTCTGAATAAGTGTTGCTATTGAGAAAAACAGTAACTTCTTTTCATAGTTATCGAATTATGATGAGATGCGGTTGTATCTGAAATACTGTAACCTTCTCAATTTGATGGACCCCATGTCATGGCCTAAGTAATTTTAATAACTAATTAATAAGAGTACAGAGCAGCATGATCCTAAACATATTGCATTTCAGGAAGCTAAGCCCTATCGGGTTGTCCGGGCTCCAAACTTCCATCTCCCGAAAACATGTTTGGCCAAGATGCAGCACAAGAAAGGCAAAATTTCCATTGGCAGATATGGACGACTTCATTGCTGCATAGAGGTGCAGACAGAAATAGAAATTTGCGGGTTTTGAACTAACTCATCTCATTATCGCTACGATAGCGCTATTCAATTATGCCTGCTGAGTTTGTATAGCCGAAAAAGCAAAGCTGGGCCATTTTAAAGTTGGAAGTAGCCCTCTCCCGACGAACTCTGTTGAACGGTTTAGTTAGCGTTGTCGCAAACAGCCAACTGCTATAAACACACACTTCAGCTACGTAGACATCAATAAACCCCTGGCAAACAGGCAATTAAAAAACCAGAACAATCTCTCACAAGCGAGATTGAGTACCTTGTTTGGCATTAACCGTAATAGCAACTTTGTACACTGAATGTACCGTACTATATGCTGTCATCATTTTTGGTGAAGATGAAGTGTGACGCTAAATAGCGTTACGAGGCTGTATTGATGAACGTGTACATTATGTTGCCTAGTTTCGTCAAGGAACATGAAAATGAAATATTAATTATTGGTGGTATATATTAGCTTTTTCAAGAGAAATGGGAAAGATCAGAAAATAATAGGCTCGTGTCCAGGTTAGGTTACATTTCCATTTCTAACTACCTAAATTAATAAAGTCGAATATATGGACTATTAGAAAGCTGTAAACGTTATCTACGTCCGTTAACCCTAGCGAGTATGCTGAGGAGAAATTGTTTTAGCTGCCTGAGGTGACGCTTATGCCCGGAACGGCACTTTCTAACACCTTCGAGATAATACTTCATGCTAATTTACAAAAATTCAGGCTTGCCTTTCAACATTATCATACTAAACTCTCGAGTCTTCAATCCAGGCTGGACCTTTTGGCGCGCATAGCTTTGTACTTGAGTCCTATCCCACAGTTATTATAAGCCACCCAAAGTCAAGTAATTTTTTAGTTGCAGAAACGTCTTCATGGAGCGGAATGTCTTCTATAAATTTATACTCAGAAGTGCCAAACGAAACGTTTAAGAAACAGCATAAAACAAACTAAAGATAAGCAACAAATGCAAAAAAGGATTGCAGTAAACGCTTATCCATGGCTTCCAATTGATTGGAGCCAATTATTGCGGAACAACTTTCAACTTATTGAAATTTACTAAGCACATCCATAACCCAGTCGTTCACAGAACGAATGAACGCTTCTATTTGCGCAATCAAGTTCAGTCAATCTTGATGTCAGTCATAGCCATTAGCGGCTTCAGACGGTGATTTCCTATCGTTGTCAATGTTGTCTTTAACGACGACGGTTGAATTCACTATAGCCGTTTGGCAATGAGTCTCTCACAAGCGCGCTATAATACATATAGCAAGTTGGTATGGCCATGAGCCACTTGGGCATCTAGAATCACAATACTAAATGAGCATTTTCTTTAGCTCTTAATAATTCTGATTCTTTAGAAAAAAATCCAAATAAGGATGCTGATCAAGTAGTGCAAACGATATGTTCCTTTAGCGTTCGTAATCGATGTCTCTGAACATTTCCCGATCACATAAGCGATCAGTTCACAAATCAGCTTTACCATTTTAATGTCGCTAGATATATCATACTATATGCACAGTCGGATAAAGGATTTAAGCATAAGACTTTAAGCATAAGAAGGATAAATTTTTCTTACACGAGCACGTTAGCAATCCATCGAGTGGCCCGTTTCTGCTATTGTTCAACTTTTCATTCTTCAAACAAGAAACTTAGCGACAGTAACTAACAAACAAGTTATCGCCAGATGAACTGCACGTAATTACATTCTCCGACCAACATCTACGATTTGGCTACCTACATTTCGACTGAAACTTCCGCAAACGAATACCTGAAGGTCTCCTACTGACAACTTTTACTCACCAATTTTATCTAGTCACGCATTATCTTTTGTGCTTACACCACTCTAGAGTGAGCAACGAGTCGATATACTAAATAAAGAATCACTACGTGCGGATCCTATACAACTGCCTCACCGCAAAAAGGATAATGCGATATTTCGTGACTCAGTTTTCAATTCAGATGAAATGGTTACAAACCCAATGCAAAAATGAAAAACATTTCTTTCTCATCTCGTTTTAGGCCATTGGGGTTGTCGAACATAAAAGCTCAACAATTATGTCCAGGATACGAGGTTCGGTTAGTTCACGTATTCCAGACAAATAGGACATGCCGGGCTGACTGAATGCGCTGCATAAAACAACTGGGTTGTCATCAGGCCAATAGCCCTCTTTTGTAACGTCAGAAAAGAGCCCGTTTAGCTGAGCCGGTTTGCCGTCGGAAGCGGCGTGGCACCATAATAAAATAGTATTCATAGGAGTAGACAAGCCATGCTAGTAGATAGCGTGCTTACCATAATACCGCAGAAACGCGTGATCCTCTACCGTAAAGGACGATGCCGTTAGCACATCTCCAAACGCAGCAAGAGCCATATGCATGAGAGATTGTACTGGAAGTACAAGTCGGAGCCCAATCAAATATTCGTAGGTAAACTCAATTAAATTGTGTCAACGAGTATCAAGGCTAAAACGAAGCGCTGTCAACTTGCCTTTAGCCTGTGAAAAGGACATTACTCTACCTTCCATTGATCCCTACATATTGATAAAGACGCGGATAAATATTTTTAAACTTCTGATAAATAATGTGATATATAAATATTGTATTTGGTCGATCGCAGGCACGATAGTTCGCTGTAATTGGCTCTTAGGGAGTTTTGCATTCATATTTCCCTGTGTAAGATCATTGAGCTCTATCTCACTCACCGTACGTAAAGCGTAGACCTAGGAAGTGGAGTAGATATCGCGTAGGAGCAGAGAACACTGATTGGCAGATTGCTCATTCCAAACAAATGTACATAACGCGGCACTGATCAACTGTCTCGTGCTTCTTAGTATGCAGTCGTCAACATCGCTACGAAGCTAAAAAAAAAGCTTTGCGGCGTCATTGCAAATATAGGAATAGGAATCGAAAAAGGGGTGTTATGAAGCGTCGGGACCGTGTACTTGTTCGCAAACCCCAGGAAGATACGTTCGTCTCGCATTCCAAAGAAGACTGAAGAACTGTGAACTTGCAGTGTCCTTTTAAAAAGAGTCCATACACCTTATCGCTGCCTCAAAGAGGTTGGGTTCAAGGGTAGTAGACCAGCCAAGAAACCTTGGTTGAATGTTCGAATGAAACGAGCCCATCATCGTCTGGAACGCCCAGTCACAAATTGGGTCGCTGAGTAAAGGGAAAAAGCCTCCTTCTCAGACGAAGCTCATTTGGAAATTCTCAGAGAAAAACACCCATCACGATTTTAAATTTGTTGGCGATTGATTTGTTTTCTAAAACTGTAGAGCTGGGTTTCGGACATCCATTAAAAGTTATGACGTAGACTAGGATATCTGGCAAAAATTCTGGCATGAGAGCTTTCACACAGCGAGCATGGGGCAGTTTGAACTTTGCTGAGGCCATTCAGAGAAAGATGTTGCTTAAAGTACGGGAATGGTCCCATGACAGCGACTACGTCATCGTGCACCTCGTCACGGAGCTCGGGAGTATCTCAAGGCTACCCGCCGCTTATGACGTCCAGATGCTGCGATAGCCTAAAGCACGGCTGAAAAATAAAAAAATCACGAATTTGGAGTGGAAAAAATCACTAATATGTGGCAACAGGATCCACTTGGTAGCGAAGACAAGACAGCGGAAAAGTGCATCAGAAGGATATCGCTCCAAGAGGCAGTATCAGAATCATTAGCAATTATATCATATTGTCTGTCAAGTATTTACAAACGTTTGCCGATCCCTTTGTGAACATACATACGAAATACCAGTGCAAAGTTGAATAACGCCACTTTCATAATCTAAAACGAAGTTTGCTCCAATTCTGCCTCGAAAGTTGAACGTACTCGATCGGATGAATTTATGTAATTGTGCATCGACTACACTTTCTCTGCTCAGATCTGATACATTGGAGATAAAAGTTTGCGACTGATTGCATTAATAAGTTCAAAAGCATTTTTCTAGTACAATTTTATATTTTGATCTTTGCAGACGAAATTGGTCGCCCTGCACCGGTAAATGTAAATATCTAAAGGGGCAATGCATGTTTAAGTAAGAAGAGCTGAGGGTGTCACGTCTACTCAGAAAACTATTTACGCACGTAAATGACTATTATTATTATCACGATTAACTATTCGCAAGTCGTACTTTGCCCTCTTGCCAGTACGTCAGCGAAATCATTTTGACTACTACCATCGCTCTCGTCTACGGCTGATGCAGTGATCACGCCAAGCGTGACGTCAGTATGGTTGATGATCTACTGGGTATCAATGCACAGCTATTGAAAGTTGAGAAGACGATGAATATGTAAAAAGCCACAGAGTTTTGATGGTGTTCCCTAGAGCGTGCAATCCCAAATTGAGCCTACTACTTACCAATGGTACTGCCTAGACTATCACTTCGCTTGGCACATCACTCTATCATGCGGCGCTAAGAACCCATGCAACGAATTTCCCATTGTCGTTCGTATATAATATCATGTAAATTTAAGCGTTTGGCAGGTGTTAGAAAACGGCTACAATAAAAGTTAATATGGAATCTATGCTAATATGGAGCTAGTTCTCGTTGTCAAGGGCGGCGTTTCCTATCTAAAACTGCTAAAAAAAAAAAGACAAATGATGCTTTATGATATTCGCCCCCCTGGTCACCACGCCTTTGGCGAGTGGACACGACCGTCGCCAGTCGTGCATCTATGTAGAACTAGTCGTTTCTTTTAAAGAAATCCTGCCGGCCTATTAATATAATAATCGAAGACAAGCGCCATTGGCGAACGATAGCGGCCATGTATACCAGATCAAAAAAAGGAAGAGCGTGCAAAGACGAATAAAACACAGGTTGTGGTTTCCATGAAACTTGCCGAAGCAAGATTAAATACGGGGCAATTCATCTTTCGGTCGGCCTTCAACTCGTGCCTCATAAATTGTTAGGAGGAAAAGTTGCATGCTTTTGCAAGTGCCGTTCAGTATATTTACCAGGTTCTCGTCGTGCGCGTGCATACGAAGTCGTAAATGCAGCATTGCACACTACTACTATTATAAAGGCTATCATTATGAATAAAGAGTGAGAGGTTTCTAGCTCGCTGCTTCTGTTTGCTTTGTGCACGTACGGATGCAGTAATGCTCGTAGAAGATTATCTCTTAAATATATTTGCGGATTTATATCATTGTTCAGCTCGAAACTACGGTTTGTAAGCAAAAATATGTATATATTTCTTTGTTGCCCAGCTTGTACCATCACGGTACTGCGATACAGTATTTGCGAACACTAAGCGTTGTCGTTTGAATCGGACCGAATATATTATTTACAGCGTTTTCCACTTATTGCGGAAGCAAACTTCATTCAAGCGTATTCGTTTACATACAGCCTTGGCCGTGGCCTGTTTGTTAGACGGAAACCACTTTATACCATTCCAAATTAGATTTATACCAAATTAATGGCTGCAAATACACGTTGTTAAATAGAAAAAGGTTTATTCAAATTCACAGCATAGATTGGGCGGCGTTATACAATACCTTCATGCTGCCATCGACGCTGACGAGTGCCTGGAACCCGTTGGAGTCGCCGAAAAAGCAGGCTAAATGGGATCGATGTCGAAAGAAAACGAGCTGCGTATGCGACCTAATTAGCGGTATCAGTCTTGGGCATTTTGTTATACCATTAAAAGTGACTTCGGATCATTACGCGGTTGCGTAAAGGTCCACATAGCGTAAAGCGGTCTAGATGGTTCTTCTAGCATATAACGTGTGCGGAAGGCGTACATAGCTAGTCACGGCATACTAATGTCTCCGATCCTAGAATTCTCAGGCGATAATGTTTTTTGCGCCACCACCTCTGCCATAGATGAAGATATCCGCACACCACTAATAACTTTCGCATGGGATCTGGCAGTGCTCCCGATTTCAACCACTATTAAATGACACTCTAAATAGCACAAAAATCAGCCGTGGACATTTTTAAAATAATTCTTACTTGTATCCAGATTGTAGCAAAATTCAACCTCATGAAGTCGGTAAGGTGCAAAAAATTTGGGACCAGCAACAATCGACCTAATTTGCTAACAATAGTGGCCCAAATCAAATAAGCAGCACCCCTAGAACTACCCCAAGCTGTTCTGTGTATAAAAAGAAAAGCAAGGAGTCAGCTCGAAGCAATAAACTTGACGTATCTTCCACCAAAGAAACAGTGATCTGTTATACTCATGGAGTAATACTGAGCGTGTCATTTAGCTTATCTGTGAAATACATTAGCATTACAGAAAATTCTCATCAGATCACCCTTTCTATTATTCTCGTATATGCTGTGAAGGTTGCTCGCTTGCAATTAACGAGCACTTAATGGCCATTTAGGATTTTAGTCGGATCGTGCTTCTTGAAGATCCCCTCTGGGAGAGATACCATGGCTCAGTCGGGACCGTCACAAGCAATGCAGGTCGCAATAATTTGACAAAAAGAAGGGCTTCCCTGACAGTCAGCAATGATAAAGCTACTAGGGAAATCGAAACAAATGGAACAATCAAACTAGTGGATTACAGCGTTCGATGCTACACATGTGCTTACAGCATACAATAAATAAACAAAAGCTTCTTTGAAAAAACCCGCTAATTTTGTAGTCAAAAATAAGCTTATCTAAACCACACTTACATAGTATGACATTCTAAAGAGAGGATTCGCGATGTGAAAGTATAGTAAAAATAACAGAAATTTAATTTTATAATTTACTTGCAAAGCAGGTGTGTTATACTTCGCAGTGTGCTTCGAAATCGTTATCTTTGATAAGTATTTATACTCCTCCGTAGCTGGGGAAACTTTTCCCTATAGTTAGAAAAAGTTTTGCTAGAATCCGCGCGCAAAATTAAAAGTTTAGTGCACCAAAGACATCTGCTACCCGATGACATCAGCCGCAGGATGGTGGCGCGACTAGCAGACGATAGCGTTCGTGGCGCCCTCTGTGAATGTTACGCGCGGACAAAAGTGTTCAGCCGGTCAGTTTTCTCCGCGCTTTTCTCCTACGAGAACTTTTAACGTGACCGTGTTATAAGGCAGAATTTGCTTCGTTCGCTTTCCCATAAGAGTTGTTAACGCTTCACATTTTTCACAGCGCCGTTATCACGTTATTAAAAGTTGGCAAGATATTCAGCGCATATTCCATGTCGCGACAAGTCATTAGACGTTTCACGCAATAAATATATTATATAAGAGGTACATATTTCTGCCTAACAAATGCACCACTCAATAGAAAATAGCTTTTAGTTAAACCAATATATCGTCAATATAATGGCAAGCTCTTCAGTGTTTTTGTTGAAAATAACGCTTAGCACAAATGGCCGTTCTGCTTGCTCAAGGAAGCTTTGTCCGGATATTGCTTCGTTGCAGGAAAATTTCCTTGCATTGTGCTGCGTCATTCTAATTCATTTAGCTTTTTTTTTTTTACACTCTTTCACTGTCGAACTATTTACATAGTGCATCTATCTTTTTAGCCTTTCCCCGTCTAGCGTAACGCGCCGGTGATTCGACTACGGTGCGTGCCTGTCAGCCGTGCTCTTTCGGCCAGCTAGCCATTCTCTGCCGATGAAGGTTGTGGCTTCAAGCACAGTTCTATGCCTAATCACCAGGTGGCGCTTAACTGCTCTGTCGAGAGCACCATCTCGCGGGCGCCCATGCCCCATGTGAAACTGAGCAACCACATCGTTCACCCCTTAGTACTCACGTCTAGTTCTGTTCGTAGCATCGGCGCGGCAGCGGTAGCAGTAGCGGCGGCGTTGGCGGGGCCCCGTGGAACTCTAGAGACCGGAGTCAGTAGCCAGGTGGAGTGAGGAGTGTATGTAAAATGGCACTACTTATTTGATTGCGTTCGGCTTTTGTTATCATTGGTATGATAAGGCATCAGCAATAATAGCAGCGGCAGTCGCAACCAAGAATGGCTCGACCAGCTCGTTAGTTCTATCTGTCAACTATTTACTGTTCGTCACAGCAGCCGCAGCACCGGGCCCCCGTCTGCCTGCTGCTGCTGTCGCCAGCGGCAGGATTGTCTCCAGAGCCATCCCGTCTGAGGAGTAGCAGCAGCTGTAGCAAGATCGTGGACGCTGTCGTGTCGTGTGTGGCTTCTCGCTGCCTCTGTTTCGCTTTCCCTTTGCGAAGGGACTGCTGTTTGAATGATTCCGCCTGTCTGCAGGAAGCTGTCTACGACGGCGCCTGCAAATCAGAACAGCACCGTACCGCGCCGCGTCTTTTGCTGCTGCTGCCCAGCCTGCCAGCCGTCCGACAACGTTGTGAGAGTCACGAACAGTAGGTGGCAACTACAGCAGCAGCAGCAGCAGCGACAACAAGAGCGGCCGAAAAAAAGAGAGACACACTGCCGCCACGCATACGTATACACAGACTGCACGCGTAGTCGCCACTGACCGCCGCCGTAATAGCGAACGTCGTTTGTCAGTCGCGTCTAGCGCGGCAAAGCCAAGGACATCAACATAGATACCGACGAGCGTCGCCCGTGGAGTAGCAGCAGCGGCAGCTGCAGATAGTCGTCCGGAGCGCCATGAAAACAAACATCGGCACTCACTTGTTTGCTAAACAGTAAACGAAATAGCATCTGAGAGTGAATAGAACGTCGTCTGACAGTGGTAGCGTTTCTGAACTAGTCGTCCCGACTGTGCAGTGCAGTGGTTAAGTGCTTTCGTCGATCGCCGCTACTGACTACAACGCGCCGTACTGCCGTGCACGATTGAACGACAAAGAGACGGACAAACAGACTTTAGAACGTCGGCAGGCGAGCACGGGTACGACAATCGCGGCCAAATGCTCCCGCGGCAAAGGCTGTGGCGTTGTCGGCGCGCCGTCTTTTACAATAGAGGGAGTTGTCTGCCACTCCGGCCGCGCCAGACGGCTGGCAAACGCGCTCGCTACGAATCGTTATTGTTGCCCCAACAACAGTGATAGGGTTGCATTGTACAAATGCGATAAACAGGCCGGCTGAGTTAGGTGCTGCCAATCGGACAGCCACAGGGAAAAAGGCATCAGGAAAAAGCACGTCATGCAGGGGGTGAATAGCAGCAAAATAAAGCAATGTAGCGGTTTGTTGTTACATACGGCCGCTGTTTGCCCTTAATACAACTAGTCCTATTGGAAGGTGTTGATACGTGGTGTGCCATCGCGGTCGTCACTGACGTTGACCGCCGTTCGCAACTTTGCTGCCTGCGGCTGATCGCAGCGGCGGCAATCGTTCTGGTCGAGTCTGATTCGCTCGGTCGGACGCTGCTGTTTCGTCCGCTCGTATTGGTTCAGCTGTGCGTCTACGGAAGGATCTCAGTGATCTTCGCTGTGACGCCGGCGTATTGTTTCGAGGGCATTGGACCACAAAACTGTTACTGGTCGAAAAATTATGACTATCCTTCCTACAGTTCAGCTAAGTAGTACTAGCTAAGCGGCCTGTCACGGTGCAAACGTCGCTCGGGCTAATAATACGATCTAGAGGATGAAGAGCGGATGGGATTTAGCCACTGGAAACAAAGGACAAATTCGATAGAGAAAGTTCGCTTGGCGCATCGTACGCTATAGTATCGATGATGGACAATCTTCACGATGCTAACATCGGCGTATAGGGCAACGTTAACTTATAGCGATAGCATTGTTAGCAAGAAGACCGCGCAAAACAATTACCGGCCACATCTGCGACAACAATCCGCTTCAATGGCAGAATGCTAAGTGAAGTAACATCTCAAAAAGGAATAAACATTAAAGAGTAGTGATTGGTACAACGTTGCGCACTTTCCGCGCCCAGCGGTTTCCGTACTAGAACTACGTTTGGCACAATCTGTAGCTATAAAAAAAAAACAAAACAAACGTCAACCGTTCGAAGTGCTACACCAGACCGAGAGATAATGTCAGCGTTATGGCAGCATAGAGAAGACATTTGGCAGCAATTATAACTGTTGTGCTGGATCACGTCGGGCTGGTGACGAGTGGTGCATGAGCGTTTCACATACAATACAATACAATAGAAATCAATCGATCTATGTTTCGTGCGTTACAGCCTTGATCGTCGTATTCGACGAACCTAGCTAGAAATCGAGAGGGGAGGGCGACGACACATTTGACAATAGGCTGCAGTGAGCAGAGATCAATGGGCGTGATAGTCTTTGTTGTTTGAAGTCTATCAGCGTCGTTTATCAGCGATGTGGGTGGGTGGGGGGGGAAAAAAGTAGACGCAGAAGAGATTTATCAGAGTAAGCGAAATAAAATATACAGGATTGGGTGTGCAATCATTTTGACTTGTTATTCACCCATTCTGTATGTACGTGCATTAATCTATAAGCAAAGATCGTGCAGACTAAACCAAAACATAAAGCGTCATAACAAAAGCCCGACGGCAAAAAAATAGGTGTACATTTTTGACAACGATTTTGCCTGTTTGATTTTCGTCGTCCGGCTCGCGTCAGCCGTAGTAGGCTGTTAGCCGCGATTAGTTTTAAAAAGGAAACGTTAATTTCGTCGGTATCGTTAGCAGTTAATCGCATATTGTTTTAGGTGACGTCTGTTACCAACCAGCGTCGCGGCGTCGTTAACGCCACGACCGATACTCAACACTTACCGCGATTAATTGTTTTGTCGGAAGTGATACGGAAGTTGCTCGAGCTTGTTGGAGCGAAGGAAGATCATGCAGTGACGAATAGATCTGTCGCCGTCAACCTACGACCTACGCCGAATTAGCGAAACACAACAAAGTAGGCTGAGGCAAAGAAAAAAACAAACTCTGATTCCACCACGATATTCTGCGATCGATACGAGAGGCGATTAGTATAGTAATAAAAGAAAATATCTTATCGACGTTCGTTCACAGTGCTTATAATCTCTAAGCCGTAATCGATCCATATAATATTGGTAATTTAGCGCTCGTGGTCTGGAAACGTCGATACGAAATTGTCTATGGCGGCTAGAGGAGCGATAGCGGTTGTTACGAAACGCCAGTCTCGCGTACGGTTCAACTGTATCAATATATTACCAGTTCTGCCGGTGAAGACGGCACTGAGTGTTCGACAGCCGAAACCGAGTGTGCAACCAAATGAAGCTGATGACAACCAAATGATGAACTGATTCGCGTAAAACACTTCGCATTGGATCGACTAAGACCTAGCCCGCTGATAAGGTCCTTAGCGTCCACTGCAAAGATCAACCGTAATCAATAAGCATTTCTCGCAGAACGACGCTGTCTCACATCGTACGCCGATACTCCATTGGCGGCGGTAGTAGTAGTAGTAGTAGTAGAGCGATGACTGCTTCGATATCGGACAGACTCGTCGTATTTTATATTTCCTCCGCACGCAGATGCTGGAGTAGCGCAAGGCCGTATCGCGACGTTCACATCAACGGAGTGGCTTCCGCTGTTTAGCTGTTAAGCGTTGTTTCTGGTTTCGGTGCCGCGTAACGTCCAACAGACTCCGAGTCGAGAAGCGCACGCGTAAAGAGTACGAGAAAAAGTGAGACAAAAAAAAAAGAAAGAAGACGGAGGAGGAAAAACTAGCGTGAGACCTTTGAGCTTTCGAGCTGAGTAAGTGACTGGTTACTCAGCACGCTCTCTCGAATGCCGGCGAGCGGGTCGTATTCGATCTGGATGTCGTCAGCCAGCAAAGAGACTTATATTCGCCTGCACCGCGACCTCAGCCACAATCACCATACTCCGCCTGCTTCTGCCGCCGCCGCCGTCGCCGCCACCACCGCCGCCGCCGCTGCTGCTGCTGCTCCTGTTACCTCAGCAGACAGGCCGGCTCTCTAAGCAACCTCCTTCACGCAGCATCGTCTTACCTGCGACGACAACTCTGCTCGTACTATCAAAGTCGGCTGAACAAGGCTATTCCTGCTACAGAGACCCATAGGTTCGATGGTCACTTGGGCTAAGTGGTTGAGTACTGCGTAAAATGCCAATGTGGCGGCTATTGTCATTGCGATCGCCGACAACGGTTCTACATTCAGCTGTCATTACTAAACTGTAACGGCAAAGGCAGCAGTAGCGTAGCAGCTTGTGTATTGCCGGCAAGACAAACATGGAACGCTAGCTTAGAATTTTCAAGAGCCCAGCGTGTTCAATGGTGCCAATATGAATAACGCGGCCGCCGCTGAAAGCTCGTTCGTTCGTTCGTTCGGCTGATCTTGTGTATCTGTGTTTCTGCTTATTTTTGCCTGAGCCGGATTGGAGGAACACTCTCGCTCAATTCGATCGGTGGTCTCGGGAACTAAGAAAAAGCCTCGATTCGAAACAAAATCTTTAAAAAATAAAAAAAACAAAAAAAGGCCACCGTATCGCTCATGCCACGTGGTGCTGATCGTTATTCTTAATAGAATAGTAATCAATAACACTAGAAATTATGAGATAAGCTTGGATTAAGGGTGAAATCGTGCAACGACAGGTGTGAAAAGGATGAAGGGATAGCAAATCGTGTGTCGTTTTTATTATACATATCTCTCTCTCTCTCCCCCTCTCTCTCTCTCTCTCTCCCTATATATATATGTATATATCTCTATATATATATATGTATATAGAGAGCGAGAGAGAGAGACCTTCCTGCCAGTGTTGGATTCTACTGTACAGCTGGTGTGGATCGCAATTGTATTCAACTCTGTGCTGCCGAAACGGCTCAAGTGATTCGAAGAAGATCAGCCGTTAGTTGATATATCCGTGATCATGACTGTGTCGCCGCGGTCGCAATTGTCAGTGATGTGTTCGTTATTGGTAATAATCACTGTTGCATTCATGACTGGTAATGAAAAGTGACACTAAATAGGAAGAGACGTAGGTCAAAATAAACGATTAACGGAGCCATTGTAAATACTGTTCGCTGAATGCGCGACCCATGGCCATCGTCGACCCATGTACAGATGCAGATGCATAGACTTACTGCATTCACCTAGTATGCAGGTGACGGACAAACAAATAGACGTGGGATGATCACACCGACGCTGACATTACTCGACCGAGCGTAAAGCTTAACAGCAAGTAAGCGTTCGTTCTATGCCAAATTGGGTCTAAGACAAAGTAAAGCTAGAAGGGGGAAACCATCTTCAGACGGCAAGCTAGCGAAACTACGGCGCGTGGACAAGTCCACGAGGCAGCAGTGTTCTCGAAAGTCGTCTGTTACATATAAATCGGTCGTTGGGCGCGATCAGCTGGCCGTACTAGCAGGCTCGTGTGTCTGCGAATGACACCTATAACGTGCCATTGGGTCTGAAGGGTACAGTCGTCGAGTCCGATGTGTCCACAGCAGCGGCCGGGAAACAAAATGGAAGCGCAACAGTTACCAGCTCACCAGTTGACAGCTGGTGATATGATATACGATGCTGTGGATAGTGTTATAGCTACACTGCGGCCAGCTACTCGTGCGGCTTAGCTCGGACGACTTCGTGCGTGTTTACCTTACAGGAGCGTCAATTCGTCCTATTCAAACGGCAGATGCGGGTTTGAATGAAAACAAGCGCAAAGCGGAGTGCCAGAAAGTGGTTGAATAGCAAAGACACTATAACCGGCTGTTTTTTCCCCAAGCCGCACTGACAGCCGCCTCATATGAAGAATTGCATCTCTTAGGTTAAGCAGGAATCACACGGCGCTTCGTTCGTTGTGAGCTATGATCGCGAACCCCTACGTGATAGTACAGCGGACAAGGGAAAAAGGATCATTTGAGAGGAAGGTCTTCGCCGCTATGAGACACTGGAGTGTGGACACAGCTTATTTAAGCGAGCTAAATAAACAAACCAAAGAAACAAACGATGGCCTCATCAAGTGATTTGAAGTAAGCAACGGCTTAAAGTAAGAGTACAAGTTCAACTAAGCTATCAATACAGAAAAGGACTATTATAGCGTTTCGAAATTAGAGCGTGTTTCTGATGCTAACTAGAATTCGGGTGCAGGGGTGCATGTAATTTTACAAATTGAAGATTCGCTAACATTGGCCGATTTTAGTTACAAAGTTACCGCCCCAACAAGCGCATTGTTCCTCCTTCCGTGACCATTCAAATGATGACTGGCGGCAGATAGGCCTTGTGGAATTTTTATGTGCGGAGTTTTCCTTCAGGTCCGTGCCCCATTTCATCCATATCCTGTTCATATTAATAATAAAACAACAAACCTTATAAGAATAATGAGTTGGACGAGCGTTGCACTAATACGAAAGACCGACTCGTCGCTAAAATTGTTGGTTATAAGGGCATCACAATGGCAGCTCCGTGTTCGATCTCTGTTCACCGTATTCACCGAATACGAAAAGCGGATCATCATGAACGTTATTGTACTGGCATATTGTTGGTACAATTCGAAAATCGTCATAGTCAGCAGCGGTGAAAAGCGTGTCCGAACAAAGGAAAGCAGCGTACTGCAAAAGCGTACCCGCGCTGAAAGCCAAACTCGCAAATCGTTAGGTAGAAGAAGTAGCCAAAAAGTTCTCGAAAACTTTTCTAGAGTTATTACCAAGGGAAAAAATTGCATTTCTTTCTGTCGTCGTCGTCGTCGTTGTCGTTGTTGTTGTTGTTGTTGTTGTTGTTGTTGTTGTTGTTGTAGTTGTTGTCGTCGCCGTCGTCGTTTCAACAGTAACTGCACTACAGCTTGTCTGAAGAGCCTTGCTGACTAGACCTATAACAACACCGGTGACAATTTTCGTTGACTTGATCTCTACGGCCTTTATCGCAATGGACTCGTACAGCAAGGACGTGCAGATAACAAGCAGTGAAAATCCTACGGTGCTGATATCCACCACAGATGGGCGGGACGTCTGTTTGCCCCAAAGGTGGTGTTGAGGCCCATTTTAGAGGGCGCTGAGCAGCATAAATATAAACAGCAGGAAAATAGGCTACTACCGAACCGACCACGGATACTGTGTTTGTAATCTTGGCAAACTGTGTGTAGAGTTTGTTTCTTGGCTTTCTAGGGGATAAACAAGTAGAGAAACGTCTGGGACAGAAAGATACCGAAGTATTATCTAGTAGTTATTACGAAGTTGTATATATAGAGAGAGAGAGAGAGCGAAACGGTGAGAACAAAAGTCCCGTTACACTCGAACGCGGAAAAAAAGACACAAAATGTCAAGTTAAGCGGGGCCCGTCGAACGGAGGATGAAGTTGCTCTTACGGGCTCCCTTGCTTCGTCAGCAGAGACAACGGCATCTACAGAACCAGCAACAACTATACGATCAAATTGACAAGCTCGATCTCAAAAAGGTACTACTAGCCGCAAAAAAGGCAACACGAGCGAAATGAAATATATAATTAATGGGAAAAACGATAATTAACAGGTATCTACTATCTTGCTGTTACAACAACTGCTACAACAGGATCAACAAGGTCAGTGAGAACAGCAAATGTGATTGCAACAATTACAGAAGATTTAGGAGAAGCTCTTATATATATATATATATATATATATATATATAAATTCATTATCGATCTGTTCGCGACCGTAAGAAAAACCCTGCGCTATGGTGGCCGTTTGCACGAACAGCTTCGGATAAGTGAGTACTACTGTTATACACAAATTTACTTTTGTATCCTCTTTCGATTCCACACGCACGTAGATTGTTCTCTATTCTATATATGTGGATAGAGAATACATCAAATAGGTACACTCGATTCTACTGGATTTTAATTATGAGCAATATAAGAAGGTACACCGTTAAAGCATTAGGGCAATATTTTCTAGCGACTAAGCTCAGTTTATTTCATTATTTATAGTAATAGAGATACTGACTGTTAGAACTGGTGCGCGTAAAAGGTTCGCCACCTCCAACTGGACGTTAAAGAAGATAGGGAAGATACAGGTAAACTTTAGAAATAGCTTCAGACCACCTCTTTTTGACGGCTGGATGGAGAAGGAAATACAAAGTGCCTGAAGCTTGGCGACCTTGTTCCGAGTTTTCCTCTGCCGCCAAGCAGCGGATTTAGAGTTTTCTTAGCAGTCGGTCGAGCAAAACGTTTGTTGGATGAATGCAATTCAAAATTCATCCGTCACTGGGAACTCCGACAAATCTCCGACGAGTCGCGACTAACGATTGCGTATCGCCGCAGGAAAACTCGGCTAGATATATATTCACAAAACGAATACCTCACGGCAAAAAGCTCAACAAAGCGTGTTTACTGTTATAAGAATCTTCGATTCTACGGTGTTTTGCCCATTTGTAACTGCTCAGCCACTGTGCCCCTCCTGCCCGGATGGCTGACTTAAACTCCCCATCGTTCTTACGCACTCGCTGCAAGTCGGTGCAAAGAAGCGACAAGGCTGATTATCGGCAATGTACGGTTCGTCATCAATGGTCGAAGGTTTGCTTTGCTAATCGTGACGTGCTTTTTACTATGATAATGACATATCATACTGAGAGTAGAATTACAATCGTTATCCTGTATCTTGACAGCTTTTTACGGCCTTCTTCGTCATAATAAACGTTCTCCACTTGGATGGATGTAATGGCCTGACAATTATTACCACAGGCTATCGTAAAGTGTAAAATAATCAAAAATGTACATAGGGAAGCATTAGATTATATGTTACAGAATGTTAGTTATTTAACTTGTCCACCTGGCGAAACGGTACGACGTATTCTGGTAATTAATTTAAGTTTGGGCCATCTATGGACATATCGCCAACGTCTGCATCGGGAGTGCATTTAAAATCACGTATATCTTAAAGACTGCCAGGCCTCTATAGTCTTTCCGGCCTCTCTTGTTCGATCGATCTGATAATACGTCCATTGCTCGTCTGTGTGAGTGTGTGCAGACGTCGTTCATCTTCGACAAGGATAGTCTTACGAGTTAGATTCTCGTAGGAGTATAAGTCTAGAATAATCCAAACTTTGTATATCCAGTAATATTATTACACCTAATCATAAAAACCCGATTTTACGCTTAATAAAATGGGCATGAAATTTTACACTGTCCCTGTTAAGCTTGTAAAATCGGGTTGTGTGGCTAGCTAGCAAAGTGGTAAAATGCCGGCAGATTGAGCTGGTGTTTTGTCGGCGGTCAATTTCCTCGCAAATTGCGAGCAGGACATAGCAGTAGGACAAAATCAGAAAGGAGGAAAGTTTAGTTCATCCTAGAACCTCACAGGCGGACAGATAATACACCTACATAATGAGGGGGATCTGAGAAATGACAAGGTGTCTATAGTAGTACAGGTTATAACCAAGCAGGTCCTTATTGTACGAAACATTATTTGCACAAAACTTTTGTAGAGGCATTGATTTTGCCTTAATGCGAACAGATTTTTACCTAAAACTTGTGAACTAAATCATTTCGAGGTGCCGCAGGCTTTAACATCCGTGTCTGTTCATGTCAAAGGAGAAATAATCAGACTTGATACCACGCAGGCCATTATCCAACACACGTATATTTTTAATCCCAAACAGCCTGTAGCGATGGGCCTTTCCGAACATAGGCAACGACACGACGATTGAATGGACGGTCAGTCATTAAAGGAAATGTGATGTGTTATATTGTTAACTGATCGAATGCGTACATTGAGACGTCAGCTTGTTGCTGCTTCCTAAAATCTCGGTGACCCAGGGTCTCCACAATCCAAAACTTCGCTAGTTGTCTTTGTACTGTTTTTCAGCCATGTATTTTAGTTATCCATTTGGATCGTCTGATCGTGCTCTATTCCGAGTTGTCTGTATGGCTTCAAATTCAGCTGTACATTACTATGATGATGGACCGTTGGCAGTCTTCGCAAGGGGCGACTGTCTTCATATTCTCTGCGCAAACAAAAAGATCAAGGGCGAACCATACCATCCGATGCCAGCTGGATAAGCAAATCGAGAACGACTAGTTATTCCGTCGTCTGAACAAGTAACGACTAACAAGAAATGTATCACGGCAAGCCCTTCAAATGAAAGGGGACATTTATTCAAATAACTAGACGATATATTCTACCACTCGGCGGAATCTAGCCAGCTGACGGCTTTCTAGAACAAATGCTACACTCACCAAACACCGTATGAAGCGCGTTAGTGAATAGAGCTTGTGCTATAGAAAATGGCAATTGTAATAGGGAAAGTATTTTTCAAAATCATTAGCCGGCAACGTATATAGTACTATATACGGGTACATAAAAAAAATGTATTTAGTGCTTATTAGGATCGATTTCGAGTGTGTACATGGTAATTAGTGAGCTGCTTCTTGATTTGAGTAATATATCAATTGGCTGTCACAGCTCTTGACCAAATGCACAAGCGCTGTGCATGACCGGTGGAACATATATGTACATATATATAGCATGTTTGTAGTATATATATATATATATATATATATATATATATATATATACACCACAAACATGGTACTTCAGTATCGAGGATATATACATGAATGGAAAAACAGCTCTAAATTAATTAGGTAGTTTAGCCAATGGTATAGAATCGAGTTGATCCAACTTACCTAATTGCGATATGATCAGGGGCATCGGTGACAGTACCCCCACCTGAGGGATATGATATTTAGGATACTAATAAGTTCGTATTGGTTCAGCTATCTACTGCAATGTTACGTCCGCTCATCCTTGGACATTTACTAGTTAGCAGTAGATATAGAAGATGCACCGTTTCGGTCTAACTTAGAGAGGAGATATTGGAGCCTGATGCAATTATGTGCAACTACCGAATGTTTTGAACGAAGACTGAATAAGTCGCTATTTAATACAAACTTACATTTTAGTTCGCAATTATTTTCCATTGAAGCTCTGTATTATATACACACATATAATAAACAATTTGAATTCTTGTCAATATTCTCATTGAACCTATCTCCAAGTTACTCCTCATTAGAAATTTTGCATACTATCCAGCTCGCTAAAGCTTGCACAAATAAACCTTAACAACTAAGATAACTAGACCTCGTTTTTTTTTTCTCTGTCGTTAGTATTTTCTAAAAAAACGTTGCCAGGCTGGAGAAAATTTTTCAGCCTTGTACGGCGCCACCCCCCTGCCGTCACACAGGACAAGCGAACCCTCATGGTACGGTTGAGTGATACGATCCGTTATATTTTAGATGTTATAACATTAGCTGGCTAGTCACGCGGGCGCAGTGTTGTGTCAGAAATCGAAAAGTGAGATCTCAACAGCGGTCCTTGACGGAGCGGGACGGGATTCGTCTCAAGACACATGAAATTGTCTCAAGAAAGGGCCTATGAGTGTCGCTTTTCGTTCATATCCACTTAAAACAATATCCATAAGAACGTGTACGATGAAGTTTTCAGAAATAAATTGCCTCCGTCTGCGACAAAATAAAGCGTTCAACACGACAGCAGATAGGGTAACGAAGTGTTCAAAAATATCTGGTAAACCTAGGAGGGGCAATTGAATTTGCAGCTGGCGATGTGCCTGGAGGGTCCGTGAACAAGGCTAACAACCTCGAAGCCTTACAAATACGTTTATTGGTGCATGTGCCACTATTTTTATTGCGAAATACATGTATATACATATTTATTACTTATTCACACACACTGTGCCGTATCAATGGGCCGTTGACTGGGGATACAAAAGAGCCAAGCTTCATCTAAGTTTATACATGAGTCTTATGTGTAAAGAAATTTTGAAACTCTATTTTTTTTTTCAAAAACACACACTGGCACCCAGTAAGTGTCTGCACTAAGTCCTGTATTAAGGGGGCGCGGGGCACGCCCGCGTACCTCGGTATCATGATTCGTAGAATTGTTTGTTCACTAACGAAGAGAAAAATGTTCGATGTATTTTCTACTGGTGTTTGTATACTTACTTGATCATATACCACTTAGACGTTGCTGTAATTAATTGACGCGTAAGCAGAAGTCGTTTTAAAATTGCGCCTACATTGGTGTCCTTTGCTGATGTAACTAAAATATAACCTGGTAATGACTAATCGGGATTTCACGGAACTTTTAAAGCCTAGAAACAATGTTTTTGCCCTTATATATGTGGGCTGGTCCCAGTCAATTGAACTTCGGCTTATTTAACGCAAACAAACTTCGACTGGCCCACAGCTGATATTCTTTAAATGAGCACACGTCATACTTTATTGAATATTTTCTACTGCAGTAATTTCCTTTGAGTGACGAAAATAAATCGGCTTTAATGTGTGTAAATAGGATAACACATATTCCCTCTGCCTTACGATTTGAGCGTTACGCTCATTGTTTATAAAAACCTAAAGTTTTGGCTAGCGAACATATATCGGCTGTAACAAGCACTAAATTAAAGTGTTGACTTCCGGTGCCGTTAACTTGTCGTTCACGCTGAGATCATTATGACTGGGTTTCTGAATTAAAGATAAGCTCGCAATTCGAAATGGAGGTGGGGAACTGGGAAGTCCTAACCTAGGTCAGTTGACGAAAATAGCTAAAGCTGCACTAATTGCTCCGAGTTCGTTTTGTTGTGTATAGATATCCACATGCATGTATTGAATATCAGTATTAGGTAAGACATTACCTAGCACTAGTCCACTACCTAGCACTTTATCGTAGATTCCAATTATCTATACATTCAGAGTTATTCTGTTACGTAAAAATATTATCGTTTTTATACAAGAAGTTTTCACATGCATGATAAAGTCGACTCTCCTTTTATGAGCCATCGGTATCCTTTTATATTTCCATGATTGTCAATTAGTTGGTTCTCTATTATAACTTTGGTAACCGGGGTCTTACGAACAGCCGGTATTTAGTTAAGGTTAGCACCACAATTAGGTGAGTTACTGAGGCGCTTTTTCCCAGGTTATGATTCTTACGAGTATGGCCGGTAGCGATCTCTGTAGCTGGCCCAGCTTTCGTAGGCTACAACTTAAATCCACTTCCCAGGAGCTGTTTTGACGACCTCTCTCCATACCATAATCTGGGTGGTGTTATAAGGTAATGGATAGCAACAACGGTCGCCACAGCGTCGTTGTGGTACGAAGAAACGCGGACACAGCATAGGGACATATGTCGATGACTCGATTTATCTGCGTCCGCATAGCGCGTGTACGTAAATTTGCAAATGCTCACATCGAAGAGTCCACCGTTCTTGTTGCAGGGTCCCTTTCGAGGAATATATTAACATTACGAATGTGACTAATTCCCGTGACGTTGTTCAAGGCAGGACCAATAGCAAGGCGACTATTTTTGGCCAGTGCTATTCCTCTTGCTGTTATTACAGTTGCTACCAGTTCAGACCCAGGACAAAAACCGATCGGCCGACCAACCGACTGGATGCTTGGACACGAGCCGGGGACGGCTCTCAAACTTAATTTGAATTCAAAATCTCGTTAGCAACCTAGTATATGGATGTAAAATGCGCCTCTAGTCGTTAACCCCCCATGACAGAGCCCCCCGGCTGGGCTGTACCGGTAGCCGGGATCCTGATATTTGCGTCCACTGTAGTATACTGTATATGTTAGACGAATGTAGCTGCTCTCACGCTTTACACACCCGCGTAGTAGCTACACTTTGCATCGCTCAGTCTACACACCTTGTAGAGTACTATCATGGCAAACTCAGCTATGTATAGGCCAAATGATGGAGGCCGGAGGTGGCCCCCGGCGTAGAAATAGGTCCAGGTCTCAAAAGCGGCGATTCACTTAAGCATCCGCAGCAGAGCTGGCCAACTCTGATAAACATTGTTTTTGCTCCTTGTACACTAGATTGCCTGTATCGCATGTCTACGTTCGTGCATTTACAACTAAATAGAGGAACGGGTCTTGTGAGTGGCCGCAGATGGCTAAAAAATGGCCACCATTTTACGCCAATCTTTCTAATCTGGAAAGGAGATAGATAGGTCTAGGATATTCTTGTTGGGTCCGTCGTAGCAAATGTGAGAGCAACTACAACATCGATTACAATCTATTTATAAAAGTAGACATAACAGAAGTAATAACAAAAGACTACTACCGTTTATCAATCGTTGAGAGAGAGAGAGAGAGAGAGAGAGAGAGAGCTTTGTTTCCTTTTTCGGCTGTTCGCCCCTCGCGGCTGGATTTTCTGTTTAGATCTGACATTGTACAGCGGCATTGTACTATAGTTCATCCATTCATTATTTATGTTTTATTAACAATAGCACTAGTAATAGTATAGAAAGAGATTATTCCTTACCAGCTGCTATTGCTGCTGCTGACGACTGGTGCAGTTCGTTTCTGCTTTGCGAGACTGCACGCTGCCGTCCCTTCTAAACTCGATAGGCCCACGCCTTTCTCCCGAGTCAACATTAGTGACTCGAATCCAGCCTCGCCGGTCGCAAACTCAATGAAAGATCGGAAATGATGCATGGTCGCTCAGAAGTAAGACGACATAGGGCAAGCTGTCACGAGACAAGTTAGCAACGCAGAACACACTGTATTACATTAGGTCCTTGCAAAGGCTCAATTATGTATATAGGAGTAGGCAGCCGCGATTGGGACCGATGCAGTTCATCGGTTTAGAGAAAGGACATCTATTAAACGGGGTTAGCCCCGACAGGTCCACCTGGGCTAGAACAATGCTGCTCTGCTGACGGCAGTCAATGCTATGCCGGATTAGTCCATATTTTCGTTTTTGCCATAATGGATTCGCAACACGCTGAAGCAGACAGCGAGAGAAAACAGGAGGTGAAAGAAGTATAAGCGACGAAGGACGAAGACTCACGTTTTCTTTTTCATCAGCGTTCCAAGCCTGCAAACAACAGATTCGCCCGCATAAGTATACGTAGGTGCCAGTAAGGGGCAAGCGCAAATATTTTACCGGATTGAAGGTGATTATATGATTGTTGTATGCAGCAGCAAACTCTTATTTGCACACATTGATAGAAAAAGTTATTGGCGCTGTTGCTGCCGCCGCCGATCGTGATAATCGACAACGACAGGATAAAAATGAAGATAGAGGTAGATATAAAAAGAGGGCGTTAATGAAGATACGATCCCAAGGAACAAATAAATGATAGAGGATACAGAGGCGGCAACAGAAACGTGAGACGGTATGAGAGATAGGAAGCGAACAGTAAGTCTCGTCACTCGTCTGAACTCCATTAACGAATAATTGTTACTACCGATGTGGGTAATGTCCGACGTTCGACCGTTCGGGCTAATGCCTATATAGAACTGATACCTCTTTAAGTAATTTTCTTTTAGTTTTCAATACGACCAAGAGTTCTTGACATCTACTTATCAATCGTCTCTGCTGTATCTAGCTGAAGGTTTCGTTACGAGCATGTCGAACTACAGTAGCACTAGATTTAGTTTATTTTGCTCAAATTTGTGATTTAGCGGCTCACATAAATCCTGAATTGAGTACTTCGTCAAATGCTCCGCTTGCTACATATGTCTATAAATAAATGCCTACATATATACATGCTATTGTGACGACTCATTGAAAGTCTATTGAATCGTGTGCGATGTTATTGTACTATGTACTTCAGCAGTAAAGGGACTCCGGGCAGTCAGTTGCCGGTTCCGTGATCAGCGTTAAGTTTCAGGGTTAGGCAGCAAAACGGTCACTGACATTGGGTTACAATGCTATTCAGCGAGATCATACTACGACGGGTTCCTCGTTGTAATTTATTGTTACTTTCTACATACGAAATCGCAATACCGTAAATCCTACTAGGCATAAGGCGCGCGACTCGTTTCCACCTAGGCTGAAATACGCATTTTATAACGGCAGTATTTCCTATCCGAGAGCTAGCCTGGACGGCGCACGGTGAACCAATGGAAGGTAACCGCGTCAAATCCGCTTAGCTACACGACGACATATGCATTAGCGATTCGAAAAAATTGGCCTGGATAGAGGCTGGCCAGTTCTACACTCGGATCTGCACAAGCTCGATCAATCAACGTGAAATGACAATGGGACCTTCGATGAAACGTCAAGTGTTTAGCACTGTGAAAAAAAAAATCAATTAAAATAGAAATCCACCGCCGATAAGCTGACGATAGTCGATTTCAGCATGCGGTTGTTGTTTTAATGATTCCGTTGACATGTTTGTCGACGGAAAACATCGATCAGATCAGTGTCGTTTCGATATAATTGGTTGTGTACGTAACTAAGTAACATAATATCCTCCATTTACGTATTTTGTGGTGTTTACGCGCCATGACTCCGGTTCCCTTTCGTTTGATCGTTGCATCACATTTATTCGCCCGGGCAACTGTGCATGTACCATAGCTATTTTGATGAAGAGGAGAGTGACAATAACAACAATAGTATTGATGAACGTAGCTACACCTGCTACAGTCATATATATATATATATATATATATATAATAAGAGCACGACATATATATAGTGGATTATTATCCGTGGCATTGTCGTGTTCGTTGGTCACTTACGGCAGATGTGGGGCTTGGGTGACCAGCAGAGCCACTCCGTCCCCCGCTATTCCTACTACTAGCCTCTGCCGGATAAATGCATTTTTCATTATGACTTTGTCTCCTGTTATCCTCTGCCGATTCGTTTTCCCCTTGTTCTAAGCTTTGACTGTTTGCCTTGGACCTGTCACATGTCAACTATCGTCAGCGGCGCCGTTGATTTGTCCTGCTTTGTGTGAGCATAGAGGCGTCTCGTCTTTATGTAATTCAATGCAATGGGTCTGAAACGTCTCTGTACAGGCTTGTACTGTATGTGCGTCCAATGCTCTACGTCGAACTTTCTATTTATCGGCGTCACTCTCGCTTATACTTTTTATCATCTTGCAACCGTTCTTCATTTGTGGCTTACACCTTTTCGCGTCGTCGTGTCGCGTAACCTCCATAACCTCTACAGTGATGATCGAGCAAAATCAAGGAACGATGCTACCCCACGAGCATATGGATGCATCGGGGGAACGCCAGTCATTGATTTCCACTAACTCACGTGCTTTTATAACGGCCCCGGTATGACTGCAGGCAAGAGACTGTTCATTACCATAGCAATGATCGAGCGACGTCTGCTAGTGCACGACGACGTGCTCCCGTCCCACGGACGCGGCGTGGATTATTTAGTACAATAAACTTTAGATGAAGAACAAGCAAGATGAAGTCGGAATGGGGTAGAAATTGCGAGAAAAACTTTTATAAATAGTAGCAATGACAGGTCAAAAATCTTTGAGAAGCGTGGGAAAGCAAGCACACTAGCAACCATAACAATGACCCCGAACCCTTACTTTCACCGCGGTCCGCTATACATACTCAACGAATAACAACGCACTGATCGTGAGGGTAGTAGTAATGTAATCGAAGATTTTGTTTTTGTCTGGTTAAGCGTGTGTCTAATACAATGGCACGTCTGAAGGTAGTGCAGCTGTCTCGAAATTTCAGAGGAAGAGAATTTTCGAAAAGCGAAAGAAGGATCTCGTTTCTAAATTCCCGTCGTGTCACTCGGTCTGTCTGCAGTCTGCTAAGAATCAGTTAGTTTTTTCTCTCAGCGTAAACGGTCATCGATGTTCTTGTTAAAAAACAAAGACCGCGTGATGGTGACATTTTTGGTTATGAGCCTTAGGGACGCATGTGAGTTGTACAGGCGTTCGATGGATTGAGCTTGGGCTGGGAAGCCCGTTGTCTGACAAACTAATAGTGTCTTACTTCCGTTCCAGTCATGGCCTCGAAGAAGGTGATCAGCTTCTAGGGCTACTTGTGTCGAAGTAATAACAGGATGTAGTGGTATGTCAGAATTAGCGTTGATCTGGAAGCTCAACGCAAACTCATTGCAGACGGTAACTTCACACAGGAAAATCCGAGTGAATGAAAAGTAGGGTTCATTAAGAGCATGGATAGAGTACGCAGAAGAGGCAAGAAGTAACAGCACTAGCACCAATATTAACAGAGGGCTTATAAGCTACATTTCCCCGAGACGACCTAAGCCTTTTTTATGCACCGTGGTACAGCTAGAGGAAAACTATACGCTGACGTTAATTATACGAAAAAATTAAAGTGTGGCTAGACGTAAAATTTATGTGGACAGGAAGTTTTAAAGCTAATGGGTGTTGAAAACAACGGTTTGACGGAATTAAAGGCGACAGCGGCAGCTGCAGCCGCAGCAGCACTTTATGGAAGTTACGGGATTCACTACGCCAGTTTACTGGTAAAAAGAATAAGTGTATAAGGATGAATTACATGGGAACTCGTGGAGAAGGTCATCAATTGAATACGGAAATCGAAACGCTTTCATTTATCCTGATTGTTATCATTACCATTCATCACCACTGTTCGTGCAGCACTTACTTGAGTCGCTGACGTCAACGGTTCGATATTCTAGCTATTCCACCGACGTATCCAACGATGATTCCGTCTACGCAGTTATCCTTTTCAAGGCAGGGGAACTGGTACGATTACACAAGTAAATCATCGAGAAACGTCAAACGTTTGCCCAAAACGAGAATTTAGCGTAGTCGTAGAGCTGCGTCCCGGGGATACGTACGAGGACGCATATAGTGGTCTACGACGATCAGAACCATTAAAAACGATATGCAGTTTAGTAAATTCTGTCCATAACGATGCTGCTGGCCTTAACCGCTGCGGACTGTTAATTTCTTCTCAAACATGGAAGAAAATAGAAAGAGTTGTTCTCTATCAATGAGATCAGGAAGAAGGAGTTTTTTGGAAACCATACCAGAAGTTGGAGCATAGAAATTTATGAAAATCTTCGTTTGAAGAAACTTAACAAACCAGAGATGAAGATTTAGTCGAAAAAGAAAAACAGAGTAGTGCTTAAGTGTATTGCAGTCCTGCTGTTGTTGGTCAGCAGTTCTAAATTGCGTTCTGTGCGCTACGCGAGCCATGAGACCTTAAAAATGAATAAAAAAATATACAAAACAAGACATTTTACTAGGTCAACCACAATAATGGTCGCCTGAAAGGTAATCATAATAAGAATAATAACACCAGTCTTATTACTGCTACTCAGTGCATTGTAGCCGAGGTAATCTTAAAAAGCCCACTAGAACTAGCTAAAAATATATCTATCCTACTAAATTTTCAAATGTATGTCTTGACGTGTAGAGAATATATAAAGTCAACCAGAAGTATCACATTTATAATTTTCACGCAATACGAATCCTGTTTATTTAATCGAGCTCGATTCTTTTTTCTGGGTCTGGGCCGCGGCCCGATTGCAAACCATCTACGAAAACCGACGAAGCGATGTACTTAGGTTACTAACATTATTCCCGCAACTAATTTCTCTGCTGCTTACACAGACAATTAATTATTGATTATGGATCTAGTTTGGCAGAGCGCATTATTAGTTTAATGGCTGCCTGGAAGCAAAAATTATTTTAATGGAATTCGATTTTCCGGCTTGCCTTTTTTCGTATGGCTTCGGCGGAAGCTTCAGCAAAAGTCGAAAATCATGCGTGACTAATAGCTTTGGTCCACTGGATTCGAAAGGGGCGCTATGCTGCCTGACAGCCATCCCAATAATAATAATAAAAACGACAACAAGCGTCAAAGGCCCACAAATAGTGAATCTGAAAAGAGATAGCCGGAAAGAAAGATAGATAGATTAACCCAGTCTAATTTAACGAGCTGCCCCAATAGCGTATTCCTTTGTGTGTTCCACTGTTCTCGCAGAGCTCCCGGCTCGTCGCAGACAGCTACATGGGCTTCAACGATGACTGCGACCGTTTTGACCAACATTCAGTTACTCGGGCGGGCCGACAACTTCAGAATCGATGGAGTCAGCAACTAAGTAAACTAACGAAACAGCACGCGCTGAAAATTCAATTTTACCCACTGCCCCTAAGTAATACCCTCTGGCGTAGTCGTCTTAATTCAGGGCAGCTGGTGTAAACGATAGCCTCCGTTCGTTAGGTAAAGAGTAATACCAATACATTAGTTCGAAACATACCTACCTATATGGACGCAAAGGTTTAAAATTTCGTCGAGCCTACCTGTTCTGGCGCCGAGGTTTTTGCACCCCTCTCCTCCATTGTTGTTTCTACTTTGCTCTGTCTCGTCTAGACACAAACAGACAGATTTATGTATAAAATAAGCAGACACTGCGGATAAACTATAACGACAACGAGACCATAATGTTGCATGAGCTGGCCAAAGGAAGGAAGTTTGACGGTAAGAGATAAACAATAAGGTGGCCGCATTGCATTGAAAATAGTGTTAATGGCACGGAACGTGCCGTGCCTTAGTGTGGTCAACTGCATACATTTTTTTACTATTAACATCATCAATAAATTTATAGATATTGTACATTAATTAACGTTATCGGTGCATGCGAAACGTGTGAGTTTTATCGATGACAAAACAATAAACATACACAGAGCAGCCCATTGTTTCGCCCGTCCCATCATATTGTTACTTTGTGCCGATCTAGTTCGATATTTACGAAGCTTGCTCGGTAACAAGCGGTCACGAAAAGCTCTCATTCAAGGTCCGACGTGCTCCGTTGCAATGAAGAAACCTCATCGCGATTCTAGTGAGCGGCATTACGGACAGTATTATAATGGCACACACAGAAAGCTGCCATACCGACTAGCGAAAAAAGCGGCTGAATAGATGGCATAACAGGGCCTTTGGAACAGCTGGTACACCGTAAGCGGTGAGAAGCTAAATGGCCTATGTGATCACTATGATGGAATCATCTGCGAGCAGCGAGCGTACAGGGAGTCCTCGATGGATTAATATTCAAATCGTTGATGATGTAAAAACTATTGGAAGTGATACCCGATCGTCGAGGAAGTACTTTAGTTTTCCTTGGTAGCTTGAGTTCGAAAGGATTTTGTTTTAAAGCTGGATAACGATTCAAAGAGTGGCCAATAATGGTGACCTTATTGAACAGCTGCCAACGTCATTTGAGCATCTTTAGATTTGTGTTTTTGTTCCAACCGTGGAAAAATGTCCAAAGTATATGCGTACGTTAATACAATAGATGATTTCTTTAGCTAAGGCGCTAAGGTACTCCACGTGTCCATAATCATATTAGGGGCAGAGCATGGTTATAAACAAGTAAAGTGTAGGTAACAATGTAGTAGTAGACTAAATCTGCTGGAGAAGGATTGTCGGTAATTATTAACAATAAGAAAATATAACCTGAGGTTAATTAGGTCCACGGCAGGGGTTCGTGAAGCTTTGAGGTTCAACTTACGCTAAACGACTAATTAACACCGCACAGAAAGAACCTCTACTTAAAAGTCAATATCAGAATCTTCAGCTTCTAACTGCCAATCCCGCTGTTTAATTAGAAAGTTACCACTGTCTCAAGCTTTACAGCCGGCAAATAAATTTACCAAAACTGGTTTATTTTTGTTTCGGATAGACGATTGCACTGTCTCAATTGCGTTTCGCTACGAAGTGTCTGTTACTGATGTCCAAATCAGGGAAGATTTTTATTAAGCGCAAATAAACGTGTATTTTTGATAAATCATCTCAATAAAAATTGAAATAAAGAAAAGAAAAGCTAGCAATTCTCATTGTATTCGGCATCTTATACGATTTATAATGAATCCTGTACGTCTACCTGAAAAAGTAATAACGATGTAATCGCTGAGAAAAGACTTAGCAGGGCAAGATTTATCACAAAATAATCGTGTATATTTTTCAACAATTTGTATGTTTTTTTTTGATTTATGATGAGTTATCTATAATATGTTAATATTAGGGTGACCAAAAGGCGACGGGCATAGAAAGTCAATGTAATAGTAATAATAATATTGATATTTCGTGCGTCAATATTAGATGACCATTACAGCGCTACCACGGTATATTTGGTGCAGCTATGCTTGTCTGGACAGGGCCCTTTTATTAAAGCCCTGTTTCAACCGCATGCTCTTATTTCAGCTCTTATTTTTAGTGGGGTATCGTTGCAAACCTTGCCTTATAATCACGTGGAAATATATATTACTATATAAACAGATCTGGGCTCGATTTTTAGCAACGCAGCCAAAGACTGGAGTCGCAGTGTGCCATACGTGACTCGATCAGTCTCCACCGTTCCTCAATGGGGTGAAGGGGAGTAATTGACTAGTCGACCTTCTCTCAAGTGAAACTTTAAAAGGGCCACGGACACCACTCGTTCGCCTATCAGCCTAACACATTTGGTGTGAGCTTTATCGGGCTTTAATGCGCCGCATATAATAACAATACCTATCTTCTAGCTCGATAGAACATTATGATACTATATCATACGGACCCAGCACAGGCAGATTGCTGGGCTTAGCTGGTTGACCCAGAAGCGTCTATGAACACCCTTAACAGATTGTGATATCCGACGACTACCAATATAGATAATAATGAAGCGGGTCGCTCGATTCGCTTAAGCGATAGCTTGCGTTCTAAGCATATAATAGGATAGGGGCAAATTAACTTAGACAGAAACTGTCTGGTGGAGTGAACTTAGGAATTTTAAGATATATTTATCTCATTGCTATGAAATGGACACTTTAATCAAAAGTGTCATTAGATTTCTATTATGGTGACCTTTACTGCAGCTGCTGTAGCATCTTTACGCGATTACCGGCAGCTAGTTGCTAGTTACGGAAATACTGATGAGCTTTTTACTATGGCCAATGTATACTGGACACTGACGATTCTTGCAGCGGATTCACCCATGGAGGTTGGCTCTTCTACATTAAATGGTTAATATGCGTTTGTCTGCTTGTACTTCGATGTATTCTTATGTTATAGCACATAATTGCAGTACGTATTCCTAGGGTGCAGTTATTTATCTCTCAGTATGTATGTGTGTGGGCCAGCTTGGACTCCGTACAGAGAACCCCGGACCGAAACCAATGAGTCTCGCTTCTTTGGCCTGCTACCGTCGTCTGAGCGGCTACTTTAGCTAGTTGAATAACTAGATATCTCTCCAAAAACGTGGTTATCTGCGCCCACTTTTATCATCCTGTCGACCTTGGCGTTTGTTAACCGTGTCGACCTTGGGTTTTTCGATTTTTGTCCAATTTCTTCCAACGTATCTTTGTTGAGTAACTGTGGGGCAGCTCGACAGTACTCGCAGCTTAGATAGCACAGGACGCCGTCACTGAAAAAACACGGAACACGGAACACCGGAATTGAGAAGTGCATGTCGCTATCTCACCTGCTGTTTGCAAAGCTAATCCAGCGAATGTATAAATACAGCGGCAGGACCGGTTATCACCATCATCGTTATCGCCGTTTCCTCCATATATAAGACACATTCAGATATGTGTATGGATAGCGGCACTGCCCGACAGCTTAAAGGGCAGCCATCGACTTTAACGATCCATTCCCGGGGCAACTCCACATTCGGTACATAAATTTAAAATCTGTTATTATTAGCATTGTTATGATCTCGCAAGATATACGTTCCTTTTCTACGTAGAAGGAGCGTTCGCGTTTGCCTTTCTCGTTTCTGTCTGATGCCTCTTGACCCTACCAGCTTTTTCGCTCTCAGTGGCCTCACAGCCGGCTGTTACCTCTACGACTACAGTTACAACAATGACTAGGTCTTTTTTCATGACCAGAGCTAGTTCACGTTTCTGTCCTTATCAGAAAAGATTACATACAGTCTGCTTGAGTAAGGGTCTTTCAAAGAAGAGCCGGGGAGGGTTTCGAAGAGGTTGGCTAAACTAACCAACGCATTGGTGCATGAAGCACTATTTCATATACGAGGTATAGACTGTTGGTTATGGTGAAAAGAGATACAACATTAACACAACGATATAAACACTAAGATGACACAAGCGAATCTGAGGTGGTCAAGGTTTCGGTTTAAAAATACATTATCTGATGATCTGTTAATGAATGGCCGTACGTAACAAGCAACATGTACAGTCCAGTATGTGTATAGAATCTGTTATTTCAAGCTGTTTATCTCTATAATCTTTTAAAGCTATTAAGGAGTTGACTTCTGCAGGTTTGGGATACCTCTCAAACGTTTCAACCCCCCGCCCCTCCCCTCCGTAATACGTTGTATTACGTAAGGGGCAGCCTTGCAAATGACATACGTCCTTTTTTCCGCTCATAAAGTAAATGCAACAATGTGAGAATATTCACAAATTAATCCCGTGATGAATTCGCGTAACTAATACTTAATACGCCTGTTTTTTTTTTTGTATTGCACTTATATCTGAAAGATTAATACTATTCGGAATATAGCACAATTCGACAGATTAAACATTTGACAAGAATCGGTAATTTTTTAATTGACAAGGTCACTAGGTCCTACTGGTAGGACACATGAAAATGACAGCATAATAACCTTTACGATTTTCGAATTCATGAAAAGCAAGATAATCCAAGAGGCAAGCACGGCCTTTTGAAGTCAGCTAATAATTAAAATATGTTGATTCGATACGTTAGCTTGAAGCTAACGGAAACAGTTCAGACCATCGAATTTTTCAAACAAGGAATGCTCTCTTCAACGTTCTGCCGAAGTGTGCTGTCAGAGCGTCATTACCATTCGTTTCACACCTCACTCTTCAGCTCGCTCTTACTAAATCCTGTAAGTTTTATATATATTGACTCATTATCATATGGCGCAATGGCTTGTTTATAATATACTATAATGACAGCGATATATCACTGCTGAGTAAACGACATCACGTTGCTAAAAAGACTGCCTTTTGTCGTTGTACTCGGCCTGCCTCAAGCAACTCTCTCCGCCGTCTACACAACTCGTATACAATTTGATGATTAAATAGATCAGGTGACTCGACCGAGTACCGAATCAAACCTCTGTTTATCGGGCCCACCTAGTGCCGCCTGTTTTCGTAACTTTTCGCGTCGAACCGCGATCAAAACAGCACGTATACTATGTACAATGTGGTCTAACTCATTCAAAGACTTGTATAGAGACAAAACCAAACAAACTGAAAAAGAGGGGCAGGAAAGAAGCCGGTTGCACTTACCCCGTGGGGTCTACGACACTGATGCGATCGCCGGTCGCGAGCAGATAAAGGTGCGGCAGGCTGGCAACGACGTGGGTTGTTGAAGACGAAGAGAATTCGCGGAAGAAGCAGTCGTCATAGTAGCTGTAACAGAGGGCAGCTGTCACTCTAATCGCGTATTGTGCGAGAACCCCAGGCGCACGAGGGGAGCGGCACAAGCGACAAAGAAGACGTAGACAGTGCATGCGCTGCGGGAAATCACCCCACCCAGCTTTCATTCCAGCAAGGTCTACGATGGTTATTGCGTCAACCAGCCGTACGCGTCGACGCTCGTTATGACCGAGAAGGCATCACTTCGACCTTTTGCTCCACTTGATCACAGCTGAAAGGCTGCGGCAATAGCAGAACTGGTGGACAACTACGGCGGCAAGCAGACACGATAGGCAATTAGGCACGGGGAAGACGCCGTGTAACAGATCGACCAGCCAACTTAGCCATAAGGAAAAAAGTACCACCATTTATGGAACAGAGTTAGACATTTAGGTTCCACTTAGGACGTATTGTATTCAAAATGCGTTCATCTTCGGTTAGTCATCGTGCAGACTCGTGTGGATTGCGCTGATTCAATTGACAACTACCTCCAGTGTGAAAGGTGGGCGAGAGGGAAGGGGCGTAGGTGATTAGGTAGGTGCATACATTTATCATCATTGGCGGGCTCAAGCTGGTGCTACCATTGAAGCTGGTAAGCAAGGTAGCTGGGGCAAAAAAAATAGCCTATTTCATATTGTTTACGGTACAGGCTATCGGCAGAAAAGAAGTGATGACAGTGGTGAAATTGAGAATGGACATATCCGCACCACCCACGTCAGCCTGCCGTGCTTTTTTTAGGTTGGATGAGAAGAGCTTAGCGAAGTAGAACGAAGCGGGCCTTGCGAAGCTGCCGGTATATAAGTAAACGTATGCATAGATGGGTAGGCCCGTGCGCATATTATGGCCCTACGAGCCATCGAGTACTTGAGTGGTCCTTCTTTGCGGGGAGAACGTCGCACAGAAGTAATGTACTGTGAGACTTCCTGTTCACGCCTCAAAAGCGGAACGGATGAGCCTCCGAATACGGAACAACAACTTAGTATTAAACATCGAGGTGTGGCTAGGACGGCCTAAATACTGCACACTTCTAAATGTACGCCCCATTTAGTGGCAGTGCGAATGTGGCAGCCATTAAATTTAATGTGCAGGTTTGAATCAGGTAGCTGATGGAAACAGAACATTGTACCGTTGCCCCAGCAACTGATCATGTACAAATTTAGATTTAGATAAGTAGGGGGGCAACAGTGCTTTAAAACAATGTTGCAACGCGCATTATAATGTCCCTATCTCTGAGCAACGTTGACACTTTGGTTTGAGGTCGAATCGTTGAAGTCGATATGATTGCGGTGTGAGCTTCTTGCTGTGCATAACGGCAGTCCCTCATAAGGCAGTTCTTGTACGACATTGCTTGAGGATTCATAATTAACAAAGATGACGATTACGAGGTGAATTAACTCGAAATGTATGGCCTGGGCCAGGGGCATCGCACCTATCGTTTAAGCCGCGCGAAACGAGTACGTTTCAACAGTTGTAAGGGACGGCTTAAACCAGTGCAGGTTAAAAACGACAAGTACATTTTGCAAGCCTAAACGATTGCCTGTAAGCGGTGCCATGGTCAATAGGATTAATCTTACGCAATAAGCGCATCAGGCCAAATACGCTCCTCGCATCTATGTACGATAAGCCCTTCCGATAACTATTTTTAGTAGCCTTTACTGTATCATAACTAAGAAAGCGCTCTAATTTGATTCGTTTTTTTTAATAGTTTTCGTCGAATACGTTTATCTAACATAAATAGTGCCATAATATAGGTATGGCCTGATAATGACGTTCACATGGTTACGGATAGTTTGTTTAAGCGTATGCTGTATCTATATACTGGTACGCGGACATATTGTCAGGTTCAACTTGAAATTCAGGCAATGTCCACAAAATTGTCTGAGTAAACAGTAATCATATGCTCCTGCTAGTAGCTTCTATCCCATATATATAATTCGTATGTTCAATTAGACTCGATCAGTGTACATACGTGATGATTTCTCTACCTGCTGTATTAAATTGTCATTTCTGGAAAATGCGTGTTTCAATTGGCTCAGCCATTCTCTGAAGATCCAGTATAATGGTGAGGCCTTTTTTTGTGGACGCAGCTCCAATGTAACAAAATCTACTAGCTGCTACTATAAGAAGATGATACACGTTGCCATAATGAGCTGAACTGTTCGCTGGCTGAACACCTGCGCGAAGGCTGTCGAATCTTATACTCTTTTTAACATTGCTACTAGTGATTTTACCTCGAACAGGAAGATTTGCGGCGTGCAAGCCCGTACGTTAGCTAGATATCAGTGGGTCATCGCTGTTTATAGCAGATAGATAAACAATGCCATACGTGAAAAATAGGTCTAATGGTAGAAGCTGATCTGGTAGCTTGCGTGTGGAATTAGCATATCAACAGCCATGAAAAGGGCGGTAGTTTCGACACCAACTGCCGACCCGAAAGTATCTAGCTAGCGCAAAGCGTTTGCTTAACTCATGAATAGGGTTAACAGCGAGAATATTTAGGGATTGTATTTGACGCCATTGCAGCTTCACTAGTCTTATTATCGGGTCCACGATTTCATTCCATCTTCATTTATCTGCACTGCATAACAGCACCAGCTAAGCAGCGGCGGTGGCGATATCGGCAGCCGTGAAGGTCGGCACCCCTGCCGCTCTTATACCTTAATCGGCCAAAATTATATAGCAGCGACTGTTTATTTTAGGCCACAGCATATATACACGCCCATATGACGAAGAGCTGCAGACGACAGTACCTACTATCACTGTATAAATTAGGCTAAGGTGTAAGGTGAATAAAGGTTGACAAATAGCGCTATATAGGCAGCGAAGTATGTATAATTTGATAGAATATAATTTAAAGTAGTTGTAGGAGTAATAGCTGGGTTGAATCGTTCAAGCGTACGAAAACAAGAAGAGCAGTATACAGTTAGACGCCCTAGCCCTACATAACAGTCACTGCTGCAACAAACCACGAATTTGTTGCCCCGGGATCATGGTCAAACAAGTCAAAAGCTGACGGATTGATATCAGGTGCTGCCCCTTGCTAGCGAAGCGTCGCTTCGTATCGGGTGCGTGATATTCCATGACTGTAGATTCAAAATGCTGTGTAATTTAGGGCAAACAAGATAGAGGGATAAACCAGAGGCTATCGACGACGAACCCGTCTTCTTATTGCACAAGTAACAATGGAGCAGTACTCTTCCTCTGTAGGTAGCTATCCATTATGGTAGGTTGTCACACAGGACGATCTGTTCTGTCTTTTATTGTTACAACAGCTGTGTTTCTGACGCACTGAATTCGTTGAGTGAGAAATTTACCATCTTTAATCACTATCGCCGTGATAATCATCGTGGATATTGGCAACTAGTGTTAATACCATAAGCTTTGCCTTGTGCATTCCATGTAGCTTTCTGTACTTGCCTAGAGAGCCCCTGCCTTTTCACGTTCTGCTTCTATGATCGTACAGTTTATTAACGGGAGAAGAACGGTTCAAGGCGCCTCAGGGTTATTTGCTTCTAGGCCCGGACCGCAAACTTGCCCCGCACTGCTCAGCATTCCGTCTCCTAGGGAAGCTCTGAGATGACCTGCCTCGTTTGTCCTTGGCTAGATAAGATTATCTCTGTCGTCTGGCAATATCATCTATCGTAGTCAGCATATTCGAGCAGATGGAAGTTCGTTTTGTGTGAATATCTCTTTTAATGTGTCATACAAACACAACGAAGCACATCATAAATGAATGTTTCTCACCAGGATGATTTGTTTTGGCGTCATTCCTGTGGTCGGGAAACGTCTTCCACTGTCGCAGTTATGCTGGCTTATGGCAGTGCCATCCGTCGTGATGGATCTACATATTTTGTTTCTTTTGCTAGTACGCTGGCTCGTTTTTCGTCCCAAAGAAGAAACAACGATTGGATGGGCTGGCAACTGCGGGGGAGGCATTCGCGAGTCGGCTATTCTGGTTGCATGCGTCCGCCGACGACTTTATTTCCAGAAGTGGTGCCTGCCGTCACTTGAAGCCGGCGGGGGATGGAGGAAGCGAGGACATGGAACGGGTCAGGCCGAGGATCATAAAGGCAACCGTAGCGCAGAGGATTTTCTACAATCGAAAGCGCGAACGAGCGACCCAGCCAGCCAACTGGCATCATCGTGAGCCACAATTGCATTGCTATCCTGTCGAGAGGCAATGGATTGGCATTGAGGATATGTTACGCCCAGCGGAGCAGATTGGACAGTGACTACAGTGAGATTTGCTGAGGCTTTGTCTAAGGGACAGGGTGAATAACAACAAAAAGGACGACAGTCGCGTCACGCCCATGGTATGAAGATGGAGTAAGTAACATTAGTGTCTTCCTCACGAGACAACGGGGGGCGAAAGGTTCAGGGGCTGAAGGAAGCTAAGGGAGGACAGCTGCGCAAAGCGGCCCAGCTTCAGGCTCCCGGAAAACTCCGAGATGACTCCAATTTATTTCCTGTTCCTCGCAGCGCGACCTACGAGAGCATGTGGAACACGCATGCCGGTTACAGCCTTGTGTATATTTGTGTCTGTCCTTATAGAGACAGCGCTCTTCCAGAATACAAGCAGCCAATGGGCTCACGGTGGTGATGGAAGTGAGTGCTGAGGATAATTCAAGGCACTGTGCGGTGTGGCCCCTCGGGGATAGCAGATAAGACGAGGTCAGGCCTTGATGATGATCACGACAGCCGTAACAATAGTCCTTCTGCAAGCAGAGTAGTTGTTGATTCAACGTGTTTTTTTGCTATGGAAGATATTTAGCGATGATTGAGGCATTTGTAATGGACGGCCGCTATCTACGCAGTATGCTTTGACCTTTAGCTATTTCTGAACACGGGATTAGGTCAACATACAAAATGCTGTGCCAGCGGTTGTGGCACTTGACCAGTTTCAACTCAAACAATTGCAACTGTGTCATTGCAAACCTCACAAACCTATAGAGAGAAGATACCCATAGTTATACAGGCAGTGCAGCACGCTTGCACCAAGCTAGAGCCAACAGAACTCTGGCCAAGCAGATCTTGTGAATGAAGTAGACTGCGACGGGAAATGAAACATATCGAGCATGACATGAGTTACGCCTAAACTGAACTTAGCTGGCCGAAGGTGTTTAGGTTTACCATACATATAACAGTAATGTCAACTATACTGTATGTGTTCATCTGTACATTTATGCCGACGTTGTACTGTCGCTGCTGATGATTCGAAGCGTGACACTTGACAATGGTCATAGTGCTGGCTATGACGGCTTTGGTAACAGTAGCAGTAGCAACGGAAGCGTCATCCATCAGCCATCCGTTACCAGCATTGACGGAGCTCAGCTTTTGTGCGTTTCCTGGACTCTCTGCTTTACGTAGCGCCGCGGTATGGTCGGCCGACCGAATCGAAAACAGTGGATAGAACAATCTTCGCAGTAACAGCAGTAAAATAGTCTCTGAGCAGTGGCCTGTAGTAAAGGTCGCATGGTCCGTGAAATACAGTGGCATAATATTTATACCGAGATCTACACACATATGCCATATTCCACCGATTAGTAGAAATTATAAATACAAATATTTGTGTTGACTAAACAGTTATTAAATAGACGACAAGAAATATCATAACCCACCTGGTTACTTACCGCCGACTTCGGTGCGTCATGCAGCCTCGCTACAGGTTCAACCAGTAGTATGGTGACGAGGATCATTGGGATGGAGAAGGCACAGGAAGCTTTTTCAAAGCACAAATTTTTCGATTTTGAGGATTTTTAACAGCAGCGGACAAAATGGCATCAACAACCGAGCTTATAATAGTAGACCGATGTATCAAACAAGGAAAAAATGCCAGCTCTAGTCAATTAGTATCTGCTGAGCCAAATATATTATGTAGGACTGCCTTTATTTATATAAACGTACCACACTACTCATAATAATGCTACCATTGGAGTTGGTTTAGTCGTCACTAGGTTCATTCAATCAGAGTTGTCATAGTCGCGTGTATGTCCACGCTGTCGATTCGAACACACAATGTGTATATAGCCCAATAAACATACAGCGTTGGGCTAGTGATATCTGTACGGCGCATTTCATCGTACTACGTATCAAGGGTACGATAGCGCTCACCGCACTGTTTCGTATAATAGCATACCAAACACAAAATAAAATGGCACTCATGTGGGAGAGCCACAATATTGACCACGATGGCGAGAATACCTTGTGTATGAGACAGAGACAGAGACAGCGCTTCTATACATATATAGATATCGTCGAGTTGTAGGGTTTAACATGTCGGTTAAATAAATGGTTGATCCCATCACAAGGGAATTACGTTTGGTTCTAGTCTCCGACAGCTGATGATAGCATTGGCAGATATGGGTGTTGGCGGACAGTTTGGGGATAGCAAGAGAGCCAATCGAGCGAAGAATTCGGAAGGATGGACAATTTCGCGACGGATAAAATGATAGAAATGGGTCATCAGAAGAGAGCAGACTTCGTGGTTTGTTTCCGCGAATAGGTGCGCATTCGAAGATACGCTAAGGGTTAGATAGGGAATTTTACGTTAGAAAATTTCAAAACTTAACCGTCCGACCCAGGCAGGCCCTGTCACCACCGTTCTAGCCCGCCAGACAACTGCTTGCTCACCGGCTTCTTCTTAGCCGCTCGCCCGCTTGCCACCGGTAGCTTAGGTCAGCGATATGTGGTGATGATGGCCACCTCGGCTTCGTTCTGTTTACTAGTATAAGCAGTGGTAGGCTAGGACAACACAGGGTAATTGTAGACTACGTTGTCCTGCTATGGACTCTGCTGTATCTGCTCTGAAATATGGAGTAGACGAAAAAAGGTCAAAACAAGGGTTGAACAAGGGCTAGGCATGTTCACGACCCGAGGAGACTAGGTAGTAACTCACTACGACAACTCACTATCTATATAACAAGCTCTTAGCTGTCGGTGCAATCGCTTTGTTTGGCTGGTACGACAGCTATTCTTACCAAGCAGCCGGCAAATACAGTGAGGAGGCCAGGATGGCAGCGGCGGACAGGTGATATGTTCATAACATTTAGGCTAACGCGGGTCTTAGACTAGTAACGGAAACGCCTGACCGTCGACGCTAGCCAATCTCTGCCACTGCTCTATTGTAATATCTGCAAGTATTAAAATAACACGGCTTGAGACGATTTTCTATAAGTTTGTATGGATGTGCGTCCATGAGTACTTGGACAGCAGCAGATCCATACGCTTCGCCCAGAAATGCGTCTGGGCTATGGGGGCTAATAGTTGTTTACTGTGACAGATCGTTGCTGTACCTAAAGGACATTTGATTGTCCTAGGCTGCATTTTGGTCCTAGTAAAGCGGTGGTCGATTACTTTCGCTTGCTAACACTGTATTAAAGAAGTAAACGATGTTATAGGCGCAACTTTTGTATGCTACATGACACAGTCACTTAGTGCCTTACGATCTTTACACGGAACGTCTGCAAATGAGACTGTAAGAGATTAAATTCATCGCTTCGAGTTTTACCATCCGGCCTGTGCTTGTCGAAGTAGTAATACAACGAGGAACGACTGGGGAAAGGGGCGACATGTTATGAACGTGCGGCGGACGCTCACGCTAAATTAGAGGTGCAAATTAAACTGAAAAGTCTACTATATGAATAAACATATATATTCCGGAAGAGCCCAGATGCGAAGTTTCTCCCGTCGGACTCGCTTTGGTCTCATAACAGATGTAGAACTCAATAGTTATTAACATCGGCTGGTGCTTGGTTGACCGTCATAAATTTCCGAATACTTTTCGGACAGGGCATGCATAAAGTACTCAGAGCATTGTATGCACAAGGATCTTGGACATTTCAGCCGATCTCTGCGTGATCTGAAAGTTCGCTCAATTGAAAACGATCATGACGAATTATTTGACCTGAATTAGCAGGTAATACTGAGCACGCTAGATTGGTTTCTGTGTTTCTCAGAATAACATGGTACGCTATAAAAATTGCCATATTTTTTCAATATTCATTTTGATAACATACTTTATAAGTCACGATTAAGGAAGAATAAGGCCTGCCCAAATAATGAAAAATGCTGCTCTGGTATATCGTATAAACACTGCGTGGATAGACTGATACCAAATGGCAAAAAAAAAATTGGCCTCGAACAACTTTTCAGTGGCAGATAAAGGTATACCCGAATATTGCGCTGACGAGCCGCTATATACTATTATGATTTCCTTTAGATTTTCGGTTAGAAAATATTTACCCTGCGATCCGCTGGGGAGGAGTGTAAAGATAAATCTTTAACGTTCGCAAGTTAGTTTGACAGCAGGGACGTTTTTTCTGAACTTCCTAAAAAATCGTTGTGAATATAGACTGTGCGGTACTTCTATCATTATGAAAATAAGTTTTCTTATTCACACAAATTTTGTTATAGGGGGATCGTTGGCAAATATTGACGCAGCGACCCCTGCTCCTTTTCAAGCAGAGAGGCTTGGCCATCTAAACGACCGTATCAATTTTACCATCATATACACACATATGTACCGACCGTGGAATATGTTAGTTGAAAATATCGTTTATTTCTACAAGGCTCTATGAGATCGTTTCATTCAAATAAATCTATTTTACGAATGTTGGTGCTTGACGGGTGTGGCAAACTAGTGTCCATAAATGTAGCCTCAGTGCGGATTGAGCCCCCTCGTATTTCAGAAAGTTGTAACTAAAGCAACGGATAGATAAGTTAAGGGGGCAGTTTTTGTGAAGCTGACCAGTACCACGATCATATCTAGCAGCGAAACATTTAGTCACGCGTTGTTCGGTAAGATTGTACTATTACCTTTGCGCTGTAGAGATGAAGATCCTGTGGCGGGACGGAGATCTACATTCGTCTTTGCTAATTCACCCCGTGTTCTGGGCAATCAAAGCGTTTCACGCATCGTGATTGGTTACCGCTTAGTTGCCTACATATAATAGCAACATATCTTGTTGACGCTCGTTTGCCTCTATGAAACGTCATCATCATCTAAACGGTCTTCATTGGAGATTATTTGGTCAACGTTTTGGAAATGAAGTTTCAGGCCAGTCAGAATCTACCGTGGCTGCATTCGACTGGCGAAGTGCTGTACTAAATTGTGGGTCTTCATTTATAGAGAACCGCCTGCAAGCGATCAGATTTTAGTTATTTATGACCTGCAACATACCTACGGTTTGAGATGCGGCCCACCTTCTCTGTGATCCTTTTTATCGGCAGACCTACACCTCTCTACCCATAACGCCAAGCACATTAAGCAAACAGGATTTTGTTCTTATTACATATATATACATATATATTATTGTAAGCTGATTTTGTTCGCCGCATCGGTGTTCGCGTGTATTTAGGAGAAAGTCGATGAAGCACTCCTTCGGAACAACAGAGACCTTTAGCAATTCGAGAGATTTGTTACGTTGTCGGTAACGATTTGATTAAATCGTCAGCTTTGAGCTGTGTTGTTGGGTCGTCAGCGACTGTTGCCTTCTCGTTTGCTCATAAACTCGAACAGTCACACGTACGCAGGCACCTGTGAATAGAAAAGGGACTGCTTTCATTGGCCTGTTGCAACAGCCGCAATAGGGACAGCCTTAGTAACGACACCTTATTCTGTGCCGAAACGACCAGACGCGTTTGTGTCACGTTTACACGTGCCAATACCTTTTGGAAAACAATAAGCTGGAAATGACAAACATTGTGTCATCATCCAGTGCAGTGATTTGTTCGAAAACAAAGCTTTGGGATCTTTTGATACTGGCTTCGCCATAATCATATACGGTGAATCGTAGCAATGTTGAGCTTTATGATCATTGCATAAACCACAAAATACTGACCCTTTTACTTGATAAAAATCGTGTTTTGTTCAAAATAACCATCTTCAATCCATCAGATATGAATGACTGTAAAAATTCTACTACGTAACGCTTTTAAGGTATGGAAACGAGTAAAGTGGCACTAACCCAACGAACAATATTTGGGATTGTTTTCTTTAATCTGGTGATTGGACAACGACGATAGGGTTTTAGAGCTTCGTTGAGTAACCGACTGCTACACTATGCCTCTGTCTGTCTACAGGCTTTTTGAGAAACTATTTTCTAGCTCGTAATAATAAATGCCTCGAATTTTAATTACGAGCGTGAGCATTAGGGTCCGAGCCTATTTACCATTACCATTGAAATCGCTTCCTCTTTTGCTTAACGTCATTCTCAGGCCTAATCCGTCTCTGGTGGACGGCACAGACTGGCCTACGTCTCGTTTAAAGCGACAGTACACTCTGAGTGATTTTTCGCTAACGGTAGTTACGCCATTATTATTATTCTTAAAATGCATCATACGTGGCTCGCTAAAAATATATTTTATCAGACTTCTTTAGCATTTTTAAGCTTTTTTTTTTCTGCGTGATTTGCTAATCGTGCTTTGAAGGACTCTATATTTGGCTGACAGACGGCTTATTATTTATGCTTAGTTTCTCTCAAAAACCTCCCTCTTTACAGTAGCAGCTACTTCCGTTTGGGGCTCTTTGGCTTACCTTCCTCGTCTGTGCTCTCCAGATTTCTAATTTCCGTTTTAAAAATAATCGCATCCGTAACGAGCTATCGTTTCGTTAAACGTATATTCATCCACTCATCGTTTTCTTTAATCTTCAACGAAAATTTCATTCCTAACTGTCGATTTTTAATACAAAAACGCTTTATTTACCAGTATAAGTATTACTATCTTAAAATTAGCTTATAATCCAAAATGCACTATAACGCTTATTACGTCTTCTTTTTTTTTCGACCCACTAAGTAGGTCGCACAACGAAATACTGAACTATAAGGAATCATTATCCGTTACCTAATTTTTATGTTGTAGAGGTAACTTTAATCGGGACACACCCAAACACGTTTTGTCTTGTTTACGTACACCTGTAAGAGACGCTAGAGCTCATTGATCGTACGAGAACACGCTGATGTTAGGAACGATGATTTTGAGGATGCTTTACTTATAATGAGATGACAACGAAGATATATAAATGTATACGTTACTATTAACGATATGGCAATGACGGTGGGGCGTCAGTCTTCTGTCGTCAATCTATTACTGTTCTCTTTTATTTCAAGTGTTTCCATGCACCGTTTCTATATAGCCATTTTACTGTAGGGACTTTGCCGCTAGCGGCCAAAGAATGGATTTGTGCATTTAGACAAAGTGAAATACCCCCGGCGGTTACCCGGCGGACGAAGGGACTGGCTGAGAGGGTAACCGGTAATCGCTTGGGACCGTTTCGAACTGTAATAGTACCGAATACTTGTTGTCACATTCTGCCCAAGCCCCACTTCAGTTCCTAACTGCTATCGGTTGATGAACAATCAAGGAACTGCCTTCCTTTCCCATGTTCCGTATCCTATTTTTTTCACTCGTTCCGTTTTTGTCACTTTTCTATTCTTTTATATTCGTTCTCGGGCGTGTTTTGTTCCTGCGTAGATCTTTTCCAGCAGGAAAAACAATAGTAACAAATGAGACGTTTATCTTTTCTGCCTTCCGATAGCTCTAGCCATTGTAGTCAGAAGCGACATACCGTATACACTGGGTACTAGCATGTAGCCCTGCATCGTCTTGTGTGCCGAAAATGCCGGTTTTGCTTTCTTTTCTCATCTCGTTCGGTAGTATTACGATATGTCAGTGGCATTTGCCTTTCGTGCCAAGGACGCTAGCCGACTTCGTCTGGTCACCCTGTACATATGCTTTCCCTTTACTACATAATAATGTTTTTCAGTTTCTGATCCTCATTTTCGCGCTGACCAGCCAGCCCTTTTTCTGTCCTCACTTCCAAACCCATTGCGGATTCCGCAGGGGTCTCGCTGGTGACCGCTAATTCGGTTTGGGTTATCGCATTTCAACTGGGCAGCCACCACTTCTCTTCTGCTGTTTGCCTCTTCACAACCGTTTCATTCTGATCTTTCTCTTCCTACCTAGATTGTTGGCCCTCATCTTTCTTAGTCTTCATCTCTTGTTTTATCTTTATGCCCTTTCATCTTTTTCTACAACTATTTCGTTGTCAGCGACTTTGAGCGTTTGCTGCCTGACAGCGATATACTCAATGTTCGCCTAGTTGCCTTACGCGATCCTAACTTAATCCATTTTCACTTCCAAGGAACTTTTGTCCTGGCGTCCTTTTCTTCCTCTTTTTCCGTTTCGCAGGGCAGTTTCCCTCCACGTATTTTTTTATATTGACCCCTACCCCTCGGCTTTTTTATTTGTTCTCTGAAGTCTTTCCTAATGTCAGCAGTGCTCCGTTCGTCCGAACCGTACGTGTCTTGTAATTTTGTCTGTTTTTTTTCTATTTTCTTTCCTGTGCTATTGTGCACAACGGAGTCAGTCACTGGGGGCGGACGATTCGGTGTTGAAAACAAAACGTTACACGCCAAAGCACTTGCTTTGTTTCCCTTACGGCTTGCCTTGTCAGCGAAGCGTCACCGCCGGTCTGATGCCTTAGCGTTGCTACCTTCAAATTGTGGCGGCGGCGGCAGCGGCTGTAGTAGCGATGGCGTCAAGGCGAACATGAACCGGCAGATGGATATGGACAAGACGGTGGAAAGAAGGCGGTTTGGCAGAACATAGAAGGAAAAAGCGCAGTAAAGCCTAGAAAGAAAAAGGAACCTGGGCAAATTTGAGGAATCAGAGCGCAGCACAAAACAATAGGTAAAATCAGCGGGATTCAAAAAAGATGATTGCGATCGAAATTGGTGGAGGTCGAACAGGTAAATAGATTGATGAACCGAGGCGTCGAGCGGAACGCCCGAGTTAAACAACAAGAGCGGCAAACACTGAAAAATGTACTTAGTTTTTGCTAAGGTTGCTATGGCAGGGGCAAAAATCAGGGTAATCAGAGGCAGAGGAAAAGAGGCATTTAGCTTTAAAAAGATGAAAAAAGATTTTCGGCTAGAAATACTGCACAACTACGATGAAGTAATAACTACTGCTGTGACCGCTACTTCCACGTAGGTGAACTGGCGATTTCCTACTTCACAACGATGGATGGGTTATAGACTTTACGGTGATGAACTGATAACGAAATACTGAGCGTTAATGCCGACTTCGCTGTATAAATAGCGATCTAGCAAACAAACTAAAAAATAAATACAAGAGATGGAGTGAGTAAAAAAAGACTCAAGTTCGTAACGGTGATAAAATCGTACGTAGCCTTGTGTCCGGCAGTCGGTTTCACTAGTCATCTCAAAGCCTGGTACCCTAGAATATTTAGATTAAGCTAGCATATTCATTACATAATTGAAAGCCTAAAACATATTGAATGCAACAATCGATGACTGCTTATAGTATTCAAATTGTTCGCTCTTTTTATATGCCAGTTCATAAATAGTGACTTAATCAACCGAATCGTATCTATATATATATATATATATATATATATATATATACATATAGCTTATTTTTAAGGCAGCACGAAGAATAGTTTGCAAGCCACGGCCAGGCCAATTTCTTCTGATATCGACAGTTTGCCTCTCAGCATTTCTCCGCTCAGCTGGTTCCGTGAAGCTCCCCTTTGCTTGCGTCATTAGCTGAGTTAGGGAAAGGCCCCAAGCGCTTCCCACCTGGCTCTCCGAGTGACAATCAGCGACTGACTCGTAATGGCTATCTCGTTCATCACAAGCCTAGCCGGAGGCCTAGACTTGCATCGCCCTGACGCTCCTTCTCAGGCAGACAGCGTGCTTGGCTGCGCTTGTGATGGACCTCACTACCTTCCGCCATATCTACAGCTATTTGCGCTGGCACAAAAAGCGCTAAGTGGGAAGCTAAGTGCCCCACCGACTTTACTGTTAACTTGTTTTGTCGCGTAAAACGTTTTCTTCTCGTTCTAAATGTGTTGTGGCTTTAGCGGATTTCTGAAACGGCTCCGAACTGGCTTCGTTTCCCATTGCTGGTATGCTAGCTTGGGGTTCGCCCCTCATTAAATGCAGTCATCCTTTGATAACTGCTTAGCTCTTTTGGGCTGGGCTCCTACAGCGCCGTCGTTTTCTAGCATGTTTGGCTGGTCGTTTAGTTCTTTGGCCGTCTTCCGTTTAGTTCTTTGGCTGAGTCTTTACGTTGTTTGCCTGTTCTACGTTTCTCTTTGCCTGAGCTGCTTAGCATTTAGCTATGCCGGACCGGTCGACCGTATGGCGGGGGGGGGGGGGGATAGACTAAAACGACAATGAACTGCCGCTGAAAATAGTGGAACTGCCCACTGCAAGGGAACGAACAGTGGCAAGGGTAAATTTGCAATAGAAGATAGGGCTCCGAAAGGATTTGAATTACCCCGATCCCACCTAACTGGGTAGGATGGTTCTGGCCTATGTGGTTCTCGAAGAAAGGGCATAACATAAGTAAGTAGTAGAATTGGGGCTTCATGTAGCAGCTACAAGGAAATGCGATTTGTAGCTGGCTGCATAGACCGGAAAGGCCGGCATCGTCACTAACGTCACCAGCGAACTCTATGCCAATGCCTTGAAGCAGATATGCTATGGTGGCAGTAGCAGCATTAGAGAACGATGTACAGAGGCGTATAAGAAAAGAACATCGCGGATCGAACGGGCAGGCAGAACGTTAACTGGCAGCAACGACTGCAGCGACAGCGGCGAACGAGCGGTCGTCCCATTTACCAAGACAAACACGACGAAAGAGATGAATTGATGATCAACAGCTGTATGAAAAAGTGCAACCAGATAGACGAGAAAAAGATTGAGGAAGAGGGGCAAAATTGAGAGAGAGAGAGAGAAAGAGATCTGCTCGAGCAGCGAGGCAAGTCCTGGTGAAGCGAGGCGTGCCGAACAACCCGCTTGGGGACGCCCAGTGTTTCTCTGGCCAGCCTTCGACTTTCTCCGCCGTACGTCAACCACCCATCGGTCCGACATACTTTCAAAACATACTTCCCCTTATTCGAGCTAGACCCCCTTATTGAGTTTCTTCCCGAAAAGCAGAGGTAGGCGTTGTCGTTTGGTGATCGTGGCGGCAGGCAGGGTCGGCTTCTATCTTCATGGCCGTAAAGTAGTTCTTTTTTATGTGACATCAACTCCACTCGATGTCCGCCGCTTTTGCCTACCGTTGCCTATCGATGATGCTGCCTTCGTCCCAGCTGCGGATGACAGTGCAGCTCTTGCCGCAGCCCAATTTTGGCTGTTAACTAACTGACTAAACGCAAGTGGAGTGAGCGAGGGAACCGAATGATTTACCGAAGGGAGAACGGCAGATTGCACAAGAGACGGAAGTCGACGGCGAAGACCGGGTCGTACAGATCGACAATGAACGATGAATAAATAAACAAATTAGCTACCATTAAAAGGTAAAAAGTAGTATTTCGTGTCACTGAAACTCTGTCTCGTTTGGGTTAGCAGTTAACGGTGGACGTGCTTTGAGATGAGACATCGCAGCATGCAATACCAGGCTGATGGGTAGGTAATGGGCGTTTCTTCAACGCTCGTCTTTAACAGTGCCTTGTTTGGCGATGGTAAAGCATTGGTTACCATAGAAGAGGCTGTTCATTTATTCTAAAAGTTTGTTATGTCTTATTTTGTTTGGATTATAGGCGTTTATGTCGCGTATATCTAGCGACAAAAAAACAACGTTTTCGACACATCTTTTTGGCCCCTCCTCGCAGCTAGAAAGCCCCGGGACATGCGGGGCGTGTGCGACAACAGCTCCAAGGCTTTAAATACTGTTCAGAGGCAATTCGCTCTGCAGGGCTACTTCCGCGGTGTTTTGACGTTAAAAAAAAACGTAGAACAGAGCAAATATTGAAAAAGCCATATGTCATGCAACATGACATATTTATCACTGAAGCCTGAGATGGAGGCAAAATTTTGCGATCTGAATGGCGACAGCAGGTTGGTACAGCAGAGAGGGACTACACCAACTAATAGCAAACGAAAACCTAAAGAAATAAAGCGAAGCAAAAATGCGCTTACAATCAGGTAACATTAGGTATTGACCTAGGCGCATAAGTAATAATCTAACTGGGTTATAGATATTAAATGGTTTTTTGTACTTTCCTTGGCTATTTCTAGCTACTGTACAGTTCCATAAGCGATATCGAGTTTATTGCTCATTAGTAGGCTCTCTGCCGAGACCTAGCTGAAGGGGGTCAAGCGTTACGAGTAATGATCAAGTAAAATTAGTTAGAATGGACTAATCCCTGCTACAAATTACGTGGTACCTTCTCGAATGCCCCTACATTCTATTCCATGCATATGGTATATGTTTCTTGGTTTACTTTCAGTTTACCGCGAACTGAGAAGAATGGCTATTTTTTGTTTGGATTAGGTTTTGACCGGCGGTTCGCTAATGTCCGACCCTCGCCGGGCATCCCTAAGGGAAACTTCTTTGGCTTGCATCGCAGGTATTCCTAGGTGACTTCGGTTAATAATAGATATAGCTATTTTGGCTTCTATACTCGCCTTCCCATGGAACGCCCTTAATATAGGTAGGCATTTGACCGTTCGCTGACGTAATCGATAAGCCCTGTCGAACAAAAGTGAACATATTTCTATTGGGGCTTACGGGGTAGACTTCGTGGCTTGTGTGAAAATACTGCAGGATAGTTTCAAAAAAAACGGTTCAATTGCCGCGATAAATTAAGCAGAATATGTATTTTGTTTGGCGTTTCCAGTAGTCAGCTTTGGTCAGTTGGTAATGTCTTCTGTCTTCCGCTCGCTGTGAAAGCCTGTCGGGCAAACATAGAACTGTTCCAAACTGATCACGGCGCCTCACACTGGCACGGGATGGGTTCCAGAGTTCGAGAAAATCGTTCTCGAATTCGAACGTACGGACGACCGTTACGCGTCAAAAAGAGCCATTTGGTCTGTTCCAGCCTTTATGTAGATTAAAGAAATGTATGATACAGAGTTAGCAAAACAGTGAAACAGCGAAAATACTACAAGACGCTTGCCCCGCTCGGCTGAACTAATCCGGCTGGCTAATGGCAATTTTATAAAAATTCAGCGCGGGGAGCGATATTGAATATTCGAATAATAAACTATGTGCATTAAGATATACAACTACCGCAAAAAAAAAAAAAATAATCTCCCTCGACAACATTGAGCGCATAAAAACAAACTACGTAAGTCGTCGGCAATCGAAATCGGAAAACTAAGCAGATTGGTCGACTAGTCAGAGAAGCAAAATCATCAGATCCTAAAGCGCCTCCTGTGGAGTCGCCTGAATCGGCAGTTGGTTGGGGCTGTCATACAGTAAATATTCGACCACCGGTACATGGCAGGCCCTTCGTTACTGCCTTAGACTTTACGCTAATTGTATAGTTAGCGAATGGCCTGGCCTAGTTCCGTTAACCAACCTCGGTTTGCGCTAGACCCGGAGTGACTGTTCCATACGGCCTGGGCTTTTTATCGCTATCCCATAAGTACAATAAGTAGGCCCTAGAGTGAGCAGATTCCTGTTTTGGGGAAAGCGAGAGAAAAAGCCAAACAAACTAGAAAAAAAATTGAGTGCGACGAGATGACAGCGAAGCAATGGAGAGACATACCTAAAGATTAAGTCCCTTGTGGAAATAACTAAAAGAACAAATAACAGTGGTCTGCTGCATCTCCCATAACATACGCTGGCCCTTAGGGCGCTCAGTCAGGTGCATAATAAGCAAATATACTCTATGTAGTAATCCATACAGAACTGCTATCACAAGTTATTGTACAGAATCTATCCGAGGCTCATATGCTAATCAGGAATTACGCACAGTATTATCTACATAGCTTCAGGCGGTGAACCGGTTTTGGCAACAATCCCGGAGCTATCAGCCCCCCAGGCTCATTTCGAAAGGGAAGTTATACAATACGAAACCACCATCGTTTATTAGTGTAACATAAAAGGGTGGGTCGATGGGCGCCCGAGTTGAAGTTTTTCACACTAACTTCCTTGCCATGAACCTATATAGAAAACGAATGAGCACAGGCGTTCTATTTATATAACGAACTTATTTATGTAGACGAACATATAACAGCGTGGCTCCGGTCGTCTTGACGTTTTTAATTAAAAAAAAAATTTGAATCAATAAGCTACAGGAAATTGATGGATAACCGAAGACTAGGCTAACGTCTATTATTCTATTCTAATAAGGCTATAAGAAGGCAGAAGCCAGCGCGTTTTTTGTCACATTTGGCCGACAGTTTCGGCAACTTCAGTGCATTAAATGATTAAAAGCAGAACCTTCGCAGGAGGGCCACACCTGAAGGCGGCGACCTCTGCTTTTTGGACAGGATGCATTTTTAGCTACAAAAATGTTCCCACTATACAAAAACATATGGATACAAAACATTTTCGATACGTCAATACCTAATTTGACGGTGAACCTATCAACATGCAAATCAAACGCCTTGACGGATTCAAATAAAAATAAGAGCTGTTTCGTTTGCAGTGTCTAGGATAATGAGAAGGGAAACGTTAGTCGACGACACATGCTTATATACGGCATCATTGATGCTCCCCTTGTATTCTACGCATCAGAAAGTGCAGTACGTTCTTTGACCGTCACGTATCACCTGGCGCAAAAATTACTGGCTTGAATAACTTGTAGTTAGCGCAAACTAGTTAATATGTAACTGCGTATTTACTTTGCTCTGTTTATACAAATACACTGTTAGTACTATCGTAACAGAGGGGAACCGGTGTGCACTTTGGGTAAAGATAGTGGATCAAAGCGAATGATTATTTGCCTTGTAGTTCACCTTAACTTACCTCAAGTCATCATGGTTCTTCAACTGAGAAGAACTTATTGCGGGTAACAGTAGCTGTGTTATACTTTCCGTGGATATTTAGCCCGTGTTCAAACGACCCTCTACATCCTATTCTGTAGGATTATGGCGTAATCAAAATTCGGGTAGGTTACCCAGAATATGGTGTCTACTTTGTGGACGAATCCTATCTGTAGTCGGAAACTCTGCGCACGCAACCAGCTAACGTCTGTGAAGTTCACTTTAACAAATTAATCGTGCGACTATGGTAAAGCACTGCTTGATTTTCAATTATATCGTTCGCTGGGGATCTTACCAATGGTCTGCTAGCGGGGTCAACAACAATGGCCACTGCTGACGTGTTAACCACGGATCGGCCCCCAAACAGCGGACTACGCAGGGCTATTGAACCGGAGTAATCGAGTGTCTAGGCTTCATAAACTCGTTGTTATAGTTAACAGATGACTTTACGTAAGCTGATGGGCGCCAATCAGCCGTAATGGATATGTGCAGCCTAAAGTGCGCCATTTGCATTGTAATAGCGCGTGCATAGGTATTCGTAGTTTTCGTGAACGCTGTCCTTTGAAACGAGAATGAAATAGAGAATAGGTAGAGAAAAATCATTAACTGGAATAAATGCTATTAAAATTCAATTAGTCAATTTATAGATATAATGTTACGTGATGTGTCTATGGATTGCAGTAGTCTGGTATTGATGACCAAGACGTCTGCTGTCTCGGCTCGATTAAGTCAAGACGGTACTAATTTTGTCCCCATTTGACAATTACTTGAATACATTTTGCGCGTAAGTACCTTTTTTGTCCTGCTCACTTTGTAAGTCAGTCTGGTAAGAATGCCAGGACGATATGAAGAAGAACTAGCCGTTTAGTAATAGGTGTTTTATTGTTAGCGTTAACGTTATCTCGTCTACGATTTGCACCTAGTCAAAACGCAAAGGTCACTAAGATAGCAGTTATAATGACGTTGTTATTAGTTAAGCCAGCGTTCTCAGCGGAACCCTTTTTTATTTTCGCGTCGTCCACTTTGCTGGTTCTCGCGAAATCTTTCGGCTAATGCACGGGTTGAAGCATGCGTCAGTGTCTTCAGAGGACCGCCAACTGCAAACGCGGAACAGCTAGGTCAGCGACAAACAACGTAGACAAACAGCAAGCCCAGGGGCAGGTCTTCAGCTGGCCGGCTTTGGCGAATAAAAAAGACATGCCTTTGTAAGGTACGGGTTGTATAATGCCAATTATTATTACTCAAGTAAAAATCATTCTGTTGTATTATCGCAGATTGGTTACTTTTGATTGAACAACATTTAGGTGCGTTAGATTTGCCGTTGCCTTTAGACAGCTATAAATGTGTCTATTTATTCAGTCGCACCTGGAGTGTAAAGGCGCATAAGCCAGCGACTCCTCGTGTTTTTCAGCTTCCGGACAAACACAATACAAATAGTTGCGAAAATAAAAACAGCTTTCCACCAACATGGCCTAAAGAAGCCGTACAAAAAATGAGAATAATCAAATAAGTAACATAAGAAGCAAAAAAAAAAAACATGTAATTTCTGTTTATGGCAAAGTATAGGCGTCCGCAACGCAAGACACGTATAGATTACCAATACGTCGACAAGCTTGTTATTCGTGCGCGATTCCATAAATATATATTTATCCATTGCAGTTTAACTAGGGCGAGATAAAATTTCTTCAACTTCATAAGTACATGGAAGCAGTAAATGACCACATAATTGAAACCGTCGTACAAAAAAATGCTCCGCTGAACGACTTCGTTTGGCTGGGAAAAGTGGCAAGCCTTTACGGGGTATTGCGTCATTGCAGTAAATCTCTGGGTGGCATTTGTAAGCTTTGCAGCGAATAGCATGATTGATATGATTACTATTATTTTCGCTTATTTATATATTATAAATTTGTTTCGTTTTCGGTCTCCGACACGGTTATTCTTTAGAAGCGCTCGCTGGCGAGTTCTCGAAAATGGGCTCGGTACCCTCGCGTTAAACAAGTCGAGCAAAACCAGGCTTCAATTAATTTGATCGTTGTTTTTCCAACTGTATTGCTAACGGCTATTGCACACAAACTAGCAGTTTACGAATATCGGGACAGGGCCTTAGGCTAATACCGTACGTTGTTAAGTTTTTCTAAGAGGTGAGCTTTCAGGTCCTGCCGGCCGAAGGCACCGATTGTGTGATCCACAGATGGTCGCATCTGGTTGGTCAAACGCTGTCAGGACATCACGTACTTAGATCTCGCTCACTATCTTGCCTCAGGAGAATTGTGGCGAATAGGCCCGCACCCGAATTGGTCGCCTGCTTTGTTAGTCACGACCTTTGGTGGCAACGTGCTGACAAGCTTGAGCAAACATGCGTGACAACCGTGTTGATAACTGTACAAAGGCCAGGCAACTGCCACGTCCATTATCGTGCTTGCTACGTTTACTATCGAAGTTACGGGAAAACGTTTGATATGGTTGAGCGAGCGTCTTTTGTTTGCATGGAGAAAGCTTAATCATGAAGGTCAGCAATAGCAAAGGTTTGAGGCAGTCCCGTAGAATCTCCGCGGCAGAATAATCTCGAGCGTAAAGGTCTCGATAAATTTGTCCTCTTGCTATTTTTTCCCCGCACGGCAGATGTTGGAGTGGTAGCTGGCTACAGTAGTACTGCTACGGATTGGAGCAACCATTAATACTGAGAGCTAGCCCCACACAGTACAGCGGGATATAGACCTCTCTCGGCCTGTTACGTAGACGTAAAATGCTCAACGTACGCAGAAAACAGAATTTTTTCAATCAGGAAAAGACAGAATTTCCCCTGCGTGTTTCGATAGCTGCCCTGACATAGGAAAAGAGGTTAATTTTTTTTATAGAACAAACCAGATATAAAAGGACATCGAGCTTTTTGCGCAGATATACTGGTATTCAGCTAAGTTCAGTTTACAGATTCTATCGACGATTATAAAACAGATACACAAGCGTAATTAGATCACAATATTACCAGGTATATATTATTCAACTATACCTTAGACTAGGAGCAGTCTTCTTTCTTTAGAAAAATATCGCTATTACGCCCCGTGTGAGTGTAGGGCTGCGTCCAGCCGCCGTGATTTCGACCTGCGTCGACTAATCTATTGCAGGACCACTTATTTAGCCCTGTTCTTCCATTCACTGAACAGTTTGTTCTTCTGATCCTCGAATATACACAGAAAGCTATACAGTGGATTGATGGTAAACGTGGAAATGCTGGCACCATCGCTTGCCAGCTCCAACGTCCATTGGTTTGGTACGTGGAAGCTTCCACGCGGGAACACGCTCTACTCCGGATCTGAATTCTAGTGAAGAAACGCCTAACATGAATGGTAACAACATTTGAAGATATCTGGTCTCTTTTCATTGTTACGTCTAACATTAGAGTTTAACATTTCTGGTCTCGCGAAACAACGACACTGAAATTCACATATGTAAATCACGATACTCGAGTATATGATGATGAGCACAGATGACCTGACTACTGTTAGAATGCATTATTGTTTGTGGAGATTGATGCGGATCCATTAGCTAAGATGAGGAACAACAAAGAGAAATCTTCTACCGGTATAGACTCTGCAAGAAATTAGGTTTTTCCCGAATTGACCAATACATAATCGTGCTCCAGATACGGGATAGATTGTGATATCACGGCACTCGTTGCCCCCTGCTACCATCTTAGGCTAGTTTTATAAACTCAACAAAACCTGTATAAGCTCGATGACGCAAAGTGTTTTTTAGATAGTTCTATTATACTCTCCCTGATATTGAGACACTGTATTATTGACCTCTATATGTGGAGCTACTACGTACGAGCATAAGTAAATAAATAAAATTTAACTTGACAATGAATTATTATATTGGTACACAGCATACAGCTGCTATGCAGAGGGCCAGACGAGCTATTCGTTTCGTGACTATCGTTTTTGCCGTTTCGATAGGCTTTGCCAAGAAAAAGATTCATCGGGAAACTCTTTACGACCACGACGGGGGCAGCGTTGGCGGCAGTGGCGGTGGTTGCTTCTTCTGAGAGCTGTGGCAGAGTCCGAAAACGCGCTTTATCGAGCTCTCCTCACAAATCTTCGCGAGCAGTGAAATTGCTCTTGAAGCACTTTAAGGTGGTTTTGGACGGTTGGCTAAAAAGGAACATCGGGAAAGGCACCGCTCCGGCTCAAGCAGTCGAAGCGGCGAGATACAAAAAGCGATCTAACTGCTGTAGGACTCCGTCCTGACAGCTACTAACACAACATCAGGATCTCATTGAATCGTCTGTCAATTGGTAGTGCGTTGCTTCCTCGCCAAACGCTTGCTCGCCATCTTCTCGGACGTCCTCTCCGTCGCAGAATTCTACCCAGATGTAACTTTTTCCATTCACAATTGTCAAATAAAAGGGAACCATTGCGAAAACACGAAACTTGAGTAAAAAGTCAAAGCGGAAGGCAAAGAACAGACGAGCGAGCAAGCAAGCAAAAAAGCACATTACAACTGATTTTCGACGTTTGACCTTTCTTTCCTTTTTGACTGTTTTCTCGCCTCTCCTATTTTAGTCATCCGCCTATTTCTAGGCTCTTTCTTTTTCCATAACACTATCTTACTCTTCTTCTTCCCTTTACGACCTCCTCCACGATAAGGATCACGGGGCATGGCTCACCCAGCAGGCTTGCAAGCCCTAAACGGGCCCTATCCGTCTATTCCGTCTAGGACGATTCAGCCCACCCACTTTGACTACTGTTCAATTTTCTAATGCCGTTACACAATCCAATTTCTCGTTACCACGATGAACTCATCCCAGTAGCAGCTGCTACTGCCGCTTCCACCGACAATTCAACGGTCATCGCCGATTCTGCCGCGTCGTATCGTTTCGACATAGTATCTTTTTTTCTGGATGGTCCGTTACTGGCAATAAATGTAATGGCAATGACCACATGGTAGTATCATAATTAGTAAGAGTTGCCGATGGCCAATGGAGTATGCGTGTACCAACGAATAGAAGTAAATTCGTAAGTACGTATATATACGTACGTATATATGCGAGCTTGTGTGTTGAAAAAAAGAGAGCGCTTTCCTTTAAATCGTTTGTGCCCTTTCATACGTCAGCGTCGTCGGTACGCGCTTGCATCGATGCGCGGTAGGCGTGCAGACAGTTTCTGATAACGAAACGCTCTGATAATGAAATGTGGCTTCTGTTAAGATGCTATAGTGCATCCATTTGTTGTCTGGGCTCATCTCACTATTTCGACTTTAATAGAAAAACATAATTCGAGAACGGTGTCCGCTACTGCCGTTAACTATTGCTTGAGATCTTTTTTAGCAAATCTTTTACCACTTCTACGACTACTGCTACTGGATTCATCGGTGTTATGAAGAACAGAGTAATCTCTATAGTGATTTAGCATTCTGTACCTTTTTTTCTTCGCATGGTAGATCAGTCTATGGGTAAATGACATAAAGTGCAGCGTACGCATACGGACTGAGCAGGTCCCAAATGATCAGTAGACGCACGAATACAACGGCGTCTTGTTAGTCTTCCGATTTTTTACTCATCTCTAGTTTCGTGTCTCTTTTTTAATAAAATGTTGGACTCGCTTTTGTCCTTTTCGCCTTTATCTAACATTAAACGAATTTACGTCAGCATCGTTTGCTGTAGAGCAAAACTCGACAACGGTTTCCGCTTGGGTAACAGCGTAAGTCGCTGCCGTTGCAGAAATAGGAAACGTAATGACAAGTAGCAGACGCAGGTGGAGAGGGGTGTCCAAAATGGCCACGGTTATTTCTAAGCTCTATTTGTTTTTTTTTCACAGTGTTGTTTTGATTTGGCTGTTGCCTGACAAGTTTGCATTGTGTGGATGGGCCGGTGTAGGTAGACTACAAGTTGTTAATGTCATTTGGTGGCATCACGCAGAACTAATTGCATCTTCGATTCATGTGTTAATCGATCATTCGTAACGGCCGGCAAAATACAAATGGGCAAATTAAGTTAGTTGTATCGCTCTCTAGACAGCGTTAAGTTCAAATAGACATATGGTTACGGAGATAATGGCTGCCGTTGTTATAACTAAAGACGAACTTCCGATGTGAGGTGCCGATAAGTGGAAAGGGGCATCTGCATAACTAAGCAATAATACAGGTAACAGAAAAAAGATAAAGAAGTGACAGAACGTTTTCTTGGCTCTCAGACATCACCTCTGATCGCCTGATCCCTTTGCTACGCCTAGCCCAATTTATCCACCATGTCCTGTTGTCCCTTCGTCGTTGAAGTGTACCTCGGTCCTCATTCTTTATTTCTGCTGCTGCTACTATTATGACTGCTGCCGCTGTTGTCGTCACATCGGTACTCAACGGATGCACTGGATTTTTCGTTTTTTTGTTTTATCTGTTGTCTGTGTCGTACATTGGGCCACGACGAATGGTAAGAATAGCAATTAGCAGCTGGACAGACAGCATCTCGCAACTTAATGAGCTGCTGAGCTTCACCGTGGGGTAGCCGATTAAGGTTGTATCGTGTTAGGCTATTAATATTCTCCCCTACCACACACCCGTACCCTTCCTCCCTCTTTTTAACCTCATTCTCGTCGTTTTTATCTGCTTTTCCTTTGCGTTTCCGCTAGGAATGTTAGTCCAACCCTTCCGTTGTCTTTACGGCACTTCCAGGATCAGCACTAGTGCCCATGTCAGCTGATCTTACGGTTGCTTATCTGTCTGCCGCAAGGCATTTGCATATAGCCGGAACTTGTTTTTTTTTTGACTTCGTTGTTCGTACGCGAGGGGATATTCGAAAAATAACGAGCCGTTGTTTACGATAAGGGCCAAACCGGTGCCCATTTAACTGCTCGTACTGTCGTAGCTATTGTTGCGGTCTGACGTGCACATGCGGCTGCCGTCGTGTCCTTTTTTAATGTCCGGACGTTTCGTAAGTTTGCGATACACAGCGGCATTTTCACGTTGGGGCTCCTCGATTATCAACTATATTATTAGATAGTATTTTGTCGCACGTGTAAATCTTGCAAATACACACATATGTCCATCGTTTTAAATTTAGGGTTTCGCCATCCAGACGTGCTAGATCTGTGAGACATGAAGCCAGTCTAGTAACTATGTACAATGTACACAAGATCATGTTCGGAACAATGTATCACCCGAGTGAACCCATTCAGAATGTGTTTACAAAATTAAAATGCTTTTCGTCAGCGCTTTTTTTTTTTATGTATATAGACTGCGAGTAATTGTCAAACTCTCGTTTTAGGCATACTTACTTGTGTTGATTTCCTTTTGTGGGAGGCCTAGTTCTATTAATACGACTTTTCAAAAAACCCCAAAGGAACTGTTGCGGCTTAAGTCTCGTGAAGGGACCGGCAACGGTACGGCACAGCTGCTCCTTGGGAAATTATGTTCACTAAGCTTTCGATAACTTTTGCTACTTCGTACGTTGAAGATAGCAACCTGTGATTAAAACCAGTTATTACTCGATCTGACTTATCTAGTCGTGCGAGTTCATCCAATGTCCGCCACAGAAGATCCTCAACATTATTTCCGTAGCCAGAGATATAGCCAGTTTTGCTTATTTCTCAACCCGGTCAAAGAAAATCGCGAATAAACTTAAAAGACGATTTTTGATACAAGATTAGGGTTGGGTTTCGCGCGTTCTACAGGCTAAAACCCAACGTTTAACTGAGTCGAATTGTACGGGACACTGAAATCTTTGCTCAGCACCGCATGCTCGTACCAGCTAGCTCAATCGGCGAGAAATGAGCATATTCGGGTTGCCTGAGATGCTTTCACTATTAGCGATTTCCTACGCTACTAGCGACATGGGACAATAGATGAAGGCGTGATAATTTTAAACCTTCGTGTAAAGCTACGCCAAAGGCCTACAGAGGTGAAGTGTGCTTTCTGTGCACATGATTTTATACTTTTTTTTTTGTTCTTTTTTTTTTGTTTTTTTTTTCGGGAACTTGGCAGTTGATTAACTATTTCAATCGTTTCTACTACTACTAATATAGCTTTTCGTCGTTTGAATACTATAAGTTTTTTTTGGTAATTATTATTTTCAGTTGGTATATTTCGGTCGCGGTAGATGTTGGGCTTGGGAAAAATACGATGACCTCAATTCTCCGCTTTGGCCTCACTGTAAAATGGCATTCTCTGTTGGTGTTTAGTTCTGTCTTTCTTTATTAAAACGCAAACATTTGGATAAAGTTGGTGCGTAGATAACGAATGACCCTATATACGCATGCATATCCACTCCAAAATGAGATTAAGCTATTTTTCCAGCAAATTTTTAGCAGAATAAACCTCCTGCAATCCTGCTTACTAGCCCTGCAATTGTACTTGTACGTACCCGTTAAGATAGGATGAAACTCGTCACGACGGGCAGCGGGGTACTTTACCCCCTCTTCGGTTTGCCACGGCACTCCACAGTGTTCAGCCAACCTTAGAAAAGGTACACCTAATGTTAATGTGTACACATTGTTTACGTCGAACCGATTTCAACTGGCCAGGCAGAGCTAAGTAAGTGTTTGAAAAAGTTAACTATTTAAGATAAAGTAGCAATTGAGTTTCGTTTGATTTTTGGTATTTTTTGTGTTAGCTTAAGATAACACTCTGGAAGAACTCCATTTTTTTCGTGGACGCGAGCAGAGCAATTAGATATATTATATGCTTGTGTACTTGTGAACGGTGACGGGGATAGATGACAAATCGCTTATCAACGAGTTGCCTACCGTAGCTGTTTAGGAACGCCAGAGATGCCAAGCCTATGCCTGTACGGTGTTCTAGATCTGCCTGTAATTTTTTTCTACACAGCCGCTTGTTAGTACGTACAAGCAGTAACACTATGCTAACATTCAGGCCGTCTCGCCTAACCCTAGTCCAGTTGGATGAGGAAGGGGAAAAAGGACGTGGAAAGAGGCCGTGCCACTCATAGGTCAGCCGCGGAGTTATTGATAAAATAAACTAATGGCCGGCTACATCAAATGGTAATAAACAAATCGGTCAAACTTGGCTCTGTATATATACTGTTAGTTGAAAAAACAACAAGAACAGCGGCAGCAGCAATGACAGCTTCAGTAGCAAAAACCACATTTGTTGTCTTCGTCTTTCCGTTCTTGATGGGAAAAATAGAACGGAACTCAAACATCGTTTGCGAAATAGATACCTCTAAGCTATTGGGTGGAGGACGGTATTAGAGATGGGTGTGGCGCCATATTTTACGCGTGCAGGGACATATTCACTCTGCGGCTACCGTTTATGCAGTATTTTCGAACACTGTCTAACAGATTAACTAATGAAAAGTTGAAAAAGGGAAAAGTCCAAAAACATGGCATGTATTCAATAATGATACTTTTACGTAGTAGAAGGTGATTTTTGATGCGTTGCTGGAAAAGACTGTATACTTCCCTAAGGCACTCTATTGCTTGAAAACACAAGGTTATGGGCTAGGCATCAGACCAGCGATATCGTCGTTCTCGTGAATTCGACATACAGTCTGTTCACCATAAGGTTTGACAATAGTAGTTACTATTTCATTGGCTTATTTTTTCTAGTCTGTTATCTTCTATTTTTGTATTTGCCTATCCATCGTAATAGATTATGCTTCGCTTACCTTTCATCGATACTCTAGAGCTTAATTACCCTAATATCGTTAGGTATATATTAGCCCTGTAGGCAAACTTGCCAAGAAAGAGCTTTTGAGAACCCGCATGTCGTACATGATATCAATACTCGGAAATGCTCTTAACGTGACCGCAACGTAACATATTGCAAAATATTCCCGTTAATCCCTTGTAACCGTAGCTCTACGTATACAAGGGTCTACTGCCTGACTGCCTACATCCAGTTGGTTCATCGTCTATTTCATGATAGCGGCGCAACATACTCTTCAGGGTTCTCAATTGAATTTTAATCCAAGATAGAGATACTACGAAGAGCTAAATTTTTTCAGGCCTCAAATACAATCGAAAGCGAGATCCTTTAATAGCCGAGACAGTGGCAAGCGACGTACTCTGCCGAGCTTCCGCTTCCCAACTTCCTTCAACATCGTCGTAGTTTGGATTGTTTTGGAAACGAGGAAAAAGGCTTTTACTAGGCTACAAAGGGCAAAAACGAGCGGATAAATCATTGTGAAATATAAGTGCATGCTCTATTTGGCCTATGGTACGCTGCGCCGTATGATACGTTTGTTCCTTTTGAGAAACCCGCACCCAGGCTCATATCGACAACGTATATGGCTATCAGCAACGCTGGAACAATGCTCGTTCAGGCAAAATATTGTACGTAGCATGTCACTAGTTAATCAATTGCCTATACTGATCGTATATTATCGAGCGCAAGTTCAGCGATTTATGCTGCCTGGTCGGACATTTGTTAGCGCTTCTTTCATAGACAATTTTTTGAAATACTTGTTTTACCTAACAGCATAACAGTACTGAAAAGCGTGACAAAACAACATAGAAAATCGCTAAATCGGAAAGCAAATTAGTCACTATGCTTCACCGGAATGGAAAAAGAAAAAAAAAAAAAGATGATATCTTTTGTTTCGCTATTCTCAGATCTACGTGCAAAGCATCGGAAAAACTCGGCCGTCTCAAAAATGCCTAAGTATTTAAACAATTATATACATTAAAGGTATATAAAGAAGCAACTTCATCAAAAATTATGATAGCGTAGTCAGCTGAGATGTAAATATTAACCAAATAGTAATTGATGAAAAAAAATCACTTAGAAGGAACAAAAAAAAAAAAAAATAGATAGTCATGCCCACATGCATGGAAACAGCTTTCAGCTTGACCATGGTAAAAACCACTAAACAGCACAGTAGTAAAAGGCGTAATGTAAATACATTCAAGAGAAATATGGGCAGGCGGTGAGTAAACAGGCAGAAAAGATACAAAATGATCAGCTTTATTTAGGAGAAAAAAGGGTGCTCTTTGTGCGTAGAAGTAAAACATGTATAAGGACTGATGCGGTAAACCGATAGATATTGTGGCACTCGAGCACTGTGTGCCATTAGGCATCGCCGTCGTTGATTAGAGAATATTAAATAGTTAATGCTTTCGGTGAGTTTGGTAAGTAATACATTTACCTAATAAACTTCGAAACACATAGGGGTCTAGATTTGGATCCGGGCAGAGACACACTTCGTTTCGTGCGGGGAATCAGTCGTCTCATGGAGTAACTGATGATTTTATATAATATTGAATCGCACATCAGAGAAATAATGGAATGTTTGAACAGAAAAAGAGATTAGCTTGACTTGTCAATATAGTCTGAAGTTCAGGAGAAATGTATTCTACAGATACAGACAAATAAAGAAAGATCAGTGATAAATGGTTTAGAACCAGAGCCGATGAAGAGTTACCTTGTTTTATTGCCATTGAAACAGGCCAGTGGTAACTGATTTCGAGTCAAGTACAGGAAGACAAAAAAGAACATGACTTTACCTGCTAAATCTGCTATTTTTAGAGAGCAGTGGAAATAATTTCACGAGGCCTATTTTATAGGGACCGAGTACCTGGTTCGGCCCGAATATTGGGCCTTATTTCAACCGAGATCAGAGATATCATTGTCTCGCTACAATGCCTCTTTTACATAGCTTTGTAGATATAAGGCAACCTATGATGATAAGAGTGATACTTATCGACTTCTAGCCTCTTTCTTAATATTAGGGAATTTCGTCTTCGTTGAGGGCTAGTAAGTGAAAGGTGTGCGAGTAAATAGAACTCTGCTCATTTCCAACCCTTTTATGAAAGACTGGTCACATTAATTTAACGAGAAAGGGATAGTATTGATTTTTTTAATCTTCTGTACCCTAGTTTTAAGTCTAGAGTACGAAAAATACCTCAAGTGGCCCTAATTTTAGTAGGCCAACTCCTTACTACTGCATAATCACGTGAAGAACAGATAATAACGAGAGGGATGAAAGCGCTGTCATCGAACTGTGAAAAACGTGAAAATGAAGCGCAGGAAGGTATGACCACATGCATATACAATACACATATATAAAGTATTATATAATAAGTTATGTTAAATATAAGCTAGTTTCCGTATGAGTAATTGTTGGTAGAGGAAGCAAATGTCGCATTGATGGCGAGAGTGTCTATAAGCAACATTTAGGAAAGGACTAAAGGCTGTACATAGCTGACACAGCGAGTCGTAACGAAGAAAAGCATATGCAAGCAGAGAGAAACCTTGAAATACGAAAGTTCACAACAACGTAATAATATACTGATAGTATTAAAATACGATATCTTTTCGTGCGCGACCGATATACTCTCACGAGCTACTGTTGCTGTTGTTTTTCTCCGAACTGTCAACAGACCAAATACGGAGAGAGCTATTCGAGAAAGGGTTCCAGATTGGTCGGTGGATGAACGGGGCGCTTGATGGCGGCCCACAGGTCCACGCAGGCCATCGGCCTAGCATAGTCAGCGGTAAACGCTGAGTAAAGCTCAGGAATTGCGCTATAATTGTGATTACGATTGTAAAGAATATGGACAATATAAGCGGTAAATGTTTATTATGTTTTGTGTACCCAGGTTGAAGCGCGTACATATTTTGTAGATTGACCGTTTCAACTCTCGTGTTCCTTAGTGCGTTTCTGTGTCTTACTGTGGCTAATGGCGAAGTCTTGTTATCCTTGCATTTGCTTAACAATCAACCGAACATTACCGACTAGAGCCTTGCTGTTGTGCGACAAGGATTGCTACCATAGAAACACTAGCTGCTCAGAACTAAGTAGGATTCATCCGGTTGAAAACTGTAATCTGCGTTTGTTTCTTCAGATCGAAGCGCGACCATAGATCCGGTTGCTTCCGTTGTCCCTTTTCGGCTAGACCTTATTCTTTACAGTTTGGTTCTTTCTTTACAGCTGGAAATTGACCGACAGATCCCCAAACACGTGACGGCAAGTGCAGCGTTTGCGGTCCTCGGTTATTGAAAACAAAGAATCTGCCTATCTAGTTCGCTCATCCTTGCTTCACTCTGTTCTTCTTTGACTTTTTTCATTCTTGTCATTTTCAGGGAATTTTACATTTTTCCTGTGTTCTTATAGCCACATCCCTTTGTGTCGCATGCCAGGTCGGCTATCCACTCATCTGTTCATGGCAATACATATGGAAATAGTAAGCTTTTCCCTGATGTCATGTCGACTTCTCTTTCTTCTGTCGGGTGCCACTATCCCCCGTTACTCGTTTGCTGTCCTTGCATTGCGTCAGTTGCTCAATCGACCTGAATTGTTGAAGGACCTGAAGGTAACGCCGTGGTTCCGGCTGTGGTGATTGTGGAACAAGATTAGACCGCAATTCTGGTTTTCTGCTAGGTTCCACGATGGCTTGGCGGAACTTTGGTTGCTTGCTTGCTTGCTAGCTAAACGCGTTCTTTGGCTTCGCCTGATTGAGCTTCTGAAGAGATCATCTCAGTTTTTAGGGTTCAACATCCGTTAGTTGACGCAGCCATTTGCCGAAGCAAGGCGCAATACTCGGAAAACGTGTTTATCTGTAAGAAGTAGTAAATCGCATGGAATAGACTAATCAAATCCGCAGGTAAAAAGGTTTATAGGGCACCTCTTCAAGGTCCATGAGAAATTCGTTCCCCAAAACAAAAATCTATCAAACGACCTGCTGACCTTTGCGTGTCGAAATTATGTCATCGTCATAGAGAAGGGCAGACGGCAAAAGGCCGTCATTTGTAGCAACCTCGTATAAACGAAAGCACCAGAAGCGGTTATAGCTGATGCTGCTGACACGGCGCTGATTGTACAATTCGTTGCGTTTATCCTGACTTGCATTAAATTCCAGATAATTATACAGAACGTTGTTATTGGAATAAAAATAAAGTGATGAACTAGAAATATAGCGAGTAATGAAACTATAAGTGTTACTACATTTTCAATAATATGTGAAAGATGGTATTAACATAATAATGGAGTGACACTGTACCTTGACGTGAAGCTAAAGTTCGGTCCCTGTTTGAAAAGCTGTTCACAAGAAAAAAACGCTATCTGCGTTACAGGTGCATCTATACGATACGGCGAGATACCGCGTCAGTCTGTGTCGTCTGGATTTATCTTCAATGAGAAAATAAAATTATAAGTCCGCCGTCAATCTAGTGGTGTATCTGAACTGATGATGAACACTTACATATGCCTACGTTGTCCGTATAGAAAATAAAGATGTACACTGAATTGGCCTAGTTTCATGAACCGGCCTATTTTTAATTCTGTCGTTTCCACGAGACAGATCGAATCCAGAAAAATGTACACTGCTTTCCGGGGATATGACTGGTCGCATGGCATTAATTATATTTTGTAACGATATAGTATATTACATACTCTACATAGTGTTAGTGGATCGTCGCTCACCTGGAAGAAGCGGTCGCTGTGACTGACGTTAGTTTGCTTCATGCGAAAATAAGCTATATGTTAGACGTAGAGTAAGGAGCCCCATCTTCTACGAAACGATGCCATCGTCGTGTCCTTACTATCTTATTAGTACACTATATTCAAGACAGTAAGGGTATATTTTGCCTTACAAAACATCTACCTAGGGCTCTTCAGAGTTAGAAAAACGGATTGGAAGAAACGCACCTTTACATACAAGGTCCAATTAACATTATGATTGTCACCATCAATAGAACGATTTTTTGGATGCATTATCTAATTAATAAGATAAGTATCCGTGAAACGAATCTGCTTAACCACATGACTGACCGCAACGTTAAATGTCGTCCCGCAAATCCTACATCATAATATGTGCAAATCTTTGTTTTACACATAATATTCTAATAGTTTTATCGTCAATTTGTCTTATAGATTGTGTACCATACATACATCTAACATTAACATATTTACTGTGTAAACAATTAAAATAAAAATGAAAAGAGCTAACATACATCGTGCATGTTGCTCTTCTGAGCAGATGATATTGAACAATTGTCGTCCGATGTCTCATCGAAAACATGCAGCCGCGATAGGAGAGCATCTGTGAGATGAAAATCAATAAAATCCCCACGGGAGCTGTCCTGCCGGCTCCCCACCATCGTCGTTTAGATACTATCACCTCCGCTTAGTTTTTGGGCAATATAGACGCTGTCGCTGTTCAGACCGGGTCTGCACTTAAGCTGACCATTCGGAAAGCCGAACCGACCAAGATCCCTTCATTTCTTATTGTCATCCGCCTGTTAAAGCATTCGCGGCCCGTCCAAAGTCTGGTCATTGTGTCACACGAACGGAACACTAAGACTATGGCCAGCAGGAACAGCAACGGGACATTGAGTACGGTCCTAGCTATTTTCATTAAGTTTTTGCTACTGCTCTCGCTCGCATAGCGAATATAATGTATTACTTACGTACTGGTGCTCCTTTTACGCCTGTTTCTCTTTAGTGTCGATGTGATCGCATGGAATTTAGACGTCAAACTCGTCGGCAAGAGACAACAGACGGTCTCTTTAGTCGTCTACTTGTAGTACAATCGTCGTATTTACTTAGCTTCCATCTGTATTCACCGGTCACAGCGTAATTCAATGGATAAAATGGAAGAAGAGGGCTGTACAGAGAAGCTAATAGAACTATACTGGAACACGCTTCCATGTTCTGTGTGCGTTAAGCACGAGCAAATGGTTCACACTGGTCGTCGGAAGGACCCAACGAAAATGCACGGAATACAAATGTGTTATTTTCTCTAAAAATTAGTGGCTTTGCAGGCGTCCATTGTCCTTGCGCCGCTAAACTTAGCGACTTTTTTACGCTAATGGTACGCGCGTGTTGCTTGTTTCTCTAATCAGCGGCGCGAAATTTCGCTCAAGATTTTCGAAGGTTCAAACGGGAGAGACTTTTGCGGACGAAAACATTGCACAACGCTTTATCCTCTAATAAATTATGTTTGGTCTAGACAAGACGCACTCAGACTACTTAGGAAGGGATCAGGCTAGTAGAGAATAATCAGAACCTATGTCCAATAACGGTTGCCACATATGAACCACCTCAATGACTAATGTTTAATCTCATTTTTTAAACGTATTGCCCACGTTCGTACTATTATTGCTGGAGGCGGCCCCTGTAGAATCAACCTAGCCTTAGTCGCCTTATGACTAAGATGAGTATCCAAGAAAGTTTCTTTTACGCCCTAGCCAAGAAAACCCCTCGAAAATGATCTTTAAAGTGTCGTTATACAATTGCGTTTAATTGAATGATTATCTATCTGATTTGCCTCAGGTGGCACCCAAACATATTCTATAATAAAGACAACTGTACTAAATGCTGCGCGGCGTGCATCCACGGTACCCATTGTGCTACTAGATATGGCAAAAGATAAAAACGGAAAAGCCCTATTTTCATGAAAACTTCAGCTTCGTGAAAACGTTACCTTTTTCATTTTTATCACACTTTCGTTTTGGCGCTGTTCTTCCCGACACTTGTCTGTCACGCTGTCGATTTGCAATTCAAATTCGTGACGATTCAAAGCTGGACTTTCCCTACCAGCTCTGTGTTTAATATTATCTGGAAAAAAATTTACTCAGTATCAATTACATGACATTCAATCGCTATAGACTAGTCGTTATAGAATTGCTCAAAATTAACTATAGCGTTTCTATGACTTAGAAGCGTTCGTGATATTCCCGCATCAGCTCCGTAAATAAATACCCAAGCTAAACAGGTGGCACAATCCGTCGAAAGCTTCTTCAAACAGATGGAATAATTTTCAGTTCAAACGAGGCCCAAGAGGATGAGGCTGAAGAAGAGGACAAGTTGTTTTTTTTTTTTTTTTTTTTTTTTTTGTATTAGAATGCTGTCGATAGATTATTTCAATTATCGTGACCCTGGGGGGCTTGGAAATTTCAGCCTCGACCCCTTGTGCTACATATAGATCCTCTATAATCTGAAAGTTTTTTTTCTGGGAAAAGCTTCGAATCACATCAGGCTTACTTTGTGTGGTTTTAGAGAATTCAATTATTTGGGATTGCGTTTTGTAGTGATATCAGACGAAGTAATAATATATGCAAATAATGACAAAAGAATAAAAGAACAAATCCACTTAATGTTTATATCACGATTTATAAGCACTTCATGTCAAAGGAGCATAGAACAATACAACTCACCTTGTGGTGTGTAGCTATTTCCACTTGTTGTTGCCGATTTTTTTGAAAAAAGGACCTTGTAACGATCGGAACACCCTCTACAGGGATTAAACCTGGTAAAATTGTTTAGCCTCTTTTGCAGCAAGATGTATTCTGTACCTGCCGACTTCAGCCTGCTTAGTGACTCTTTCTGCGGATAGCCGTTGTAGAGGCGGGGGCGAATGCGAAGCTCTCAGCGCGAGTTTATATTGTTTTTGTCCGCTACCCCTCTCAACTTACATTTAACCTATCATAGTACACCTCTACTAACGTAACTATGCCGCTGAAGAGTGTTAAATTCTGGGTTAGTCATTTTGGGTTGCCGGTCAATGTTGTGGGCCCTTTTGGCCTATCTGATTGCCTCTTTGCGTATATCTGTTTCAGTTGTTCCACTTGGGGCCATCCTATAGCCTTCGCTAACCTTTATTCGTAGACGAACGTTGGAACGATTTGCGTACAATTCTATGTATCTGTGCTGTGTGGGTATGCGGTCTAGTTGCGCTGCCGGCTCTTAGTTATCCTCCTGTGCTTGTCTGCGGCTTACGGCTGCAAGACCCCTCGTTACATTTCGTTTTTCACCGGTTCTCTACCGTTGCAGACTCTGCCTCAACTCAGGGGCTGTTTTCTTGAAAAGTAAAATCAATTACCCATCGTAGTTGTTCGCTCGATACATGGTGTACCCGCCACTGTTGAAGTAATAGTGGACAAAGCTAGTACAGACAATAGCAGCCGCAACAGGTGAGGCCGTCGATCTCAACTTATTAGAACTGCATACGCCCTCGTTCTATGCTTTCAGTGGCATCGACACTTCGCTCACAAGGTCGAAGCTGTGGATAAGCTATACAGCCGCTCTTCTCGACGACGTCTGGAATCAGAATGAACGTTGGGTTTATGCAAGCGGTGGGAAATAGGATATCGGTCTTCGTCTTTGCTGTACAACTTTATCCGGGAGGTAGCAGAGTACATAGCATGAGCCCATTTAGTGTTACTAGACTTGAAGCGAAATACTTCGTTTCATGATGCCATGGGGGCCTGCCATCCGTCCGATGGAATACTGTACGGCGATACTAGGGGTCAAACTCGAAACACAGGGGGCTTGAAACGAAACAGTACCATTGGGTAACGACAATGGATACCTTAAAAAAGGAAAGCGGTTAACAGGTTATTAAAAAGAAAGAGAGATGTGTCATGTGTGTCTTATCAATGTATCAAGTCTGTTTTTTTAACGGTTCGATATCTGTGTGGGCCCAGTTGTGGGAAGATTATGTTGAGCAATGTACGGTAGCCTCATGACAGTGGCGTAGCGGTTTCCGCCATAAACTCTCCGCAGTATTTAGATATATATTAGAATTGGTCAGAAAAGGACTACAGAAAGTAATTATAAGAAAAACGTCTAACAAAGCATGAATTATAAATTATGCTTGTATTCGAAAGTGAATGAGAAGCTAGCCGTGTATTTCAACCACTCAGAATGTAGGTGTAAGGGCATGGCTTACGTTAAGATGTGAAACGCAAAACTATTAAGCACACGAAGCGTTAATATTTTTTTATTACTACGGTCGTTTTTATTTGAAAGCAAATATGTTATACAATTACACAGCTCATCGACTGCGACAATAAGCAGCTCGACGTGGCTTATTTTCGTTAATTTCCATTTTGTTATTCACCAACAGAGAGACCCCTTTCAAAGCAAGAGTTCCGTCCTGTCTTCCCCTGGCGTGGGAGTAAGGCATGCGGTAATAATGTCAGCACGGTGACACGATATGTACTGACAACTTCCAGCTCGTTCTATCCGGGGAAAAGTCCAACTATGCTAGATCCACCCCCTGGGAGAACCGACCAGATCCATTGAACCGCGCGAACCAGCTCGGATCGATGCCTTCGCCCTTGCTGCAACATCGAGTACATGCAAATACACATCGACAGTAGAAGTCTATGCAGTCGGCCCTAATCTCGCCCCCCTTTTCGTTAGCCTTCTGTAGCGCTAAAGATCCTGACAGACAGGACAAACCCAAACACTTTGCAAGACCTTAAGGCCCTTATAGAATTCCCTGATCTCTGCCTAGCCCCTCTTAACCTGTATGTCGGTAATGCTTGCCGTTTGGATATTCCCCAAGCGAGGCTATACTTGGGATCCACCGTTAACAGCATATTGGGGAAAGTGCGTTTAGCCCTAAGGGGAATAAAGGGGCTTAGAAAAAAACAGAGTTTGTAGGTCTGCTTGCTTCTTAAGACGGGGGTTGGGGTTGAGGCGCTTGATAGGAGTGCCACGGACCACCTGCTGATGTCGCTGTCCGCATCGGAGGCAAGCACAGTCGTTCTAGTCAACAACGAACGCACCGAACGCAGCGTGATCCTGAGAGAGAAGTCTCAGAGAACGACGTAGCTGCCCTGGCTGGAGTTACGACATCTGAGGAAACTGTTGCTGACGTATGTTCATGTTGCTTTTTTCTGAAGAAAAGTTGATTACATGAAGTGCACGAATGACGTAAAGAGCAAATAGGTCTGAGCAAAATGAAATATAATCCGAGGCATTATTCAGGATTTATCTGAAAACAAATCAGAATATCATTTCGGCGGGTATTTTTATAGCTCTAGTTGCATTGTACATAAACAATACAATGTTAATAATAATCGTTGACGAATTAACTGAGAAGTCGATTTTGTTCTGACTGTTTTAACGAATGCTTTTTTATACAAATTTCATAGCAATATAGACACGTGCGAATGTAAAGGGCAGGGTCATACTTGAAATTACAAAATATTTTAAATTAAATCACTTACATTGATTTTTGAAACGTCCCTTTATAGGATTCACTAGCCATAGACGAGCCCCGTGGGTCAAGTGAATCGTGGTCCAACCTGAATTGTATGAACTATCTGAAAGCTATTGTTCCATCAATAGCTAAGTTTAGCGATCAAGCGTATGCAAAGCTTTTGCCGTCATTAACGATAAAATTTTTACGGAGCTCCATAATTAGATAGTTTGATGGCGCAGAGCCAGCCTGGTTATTACGCAAGAACATGCCCAATATCAAAACGAATGACCGGAGACTCCTATATATATACTCGTGATGGCCTAGTGGGTAGCGTGTTTAGGAACGTCTAGTGATCTGGGTTTGAACTGGGTTAAGAATGGATACACTTCGTTTCGTATTAGGAGCCAATGGATTGCCTCACGGCGATATTGAACGTAACACTCGATATATGAGGAAATTCTTATATGAAAATGGCAGTTTAAAGGGAGTGTTAAACACTGCGTCCGCAGGACCATCAATATCGCGGCGTTCTTGGCCACATTAAATGAAGATACAATGACGCAAATAAATGCAACGTATTTTTAGTATTACTAACTCAATATAGAGGTTCGCTTCATACCGCTAAGAGACTACCTACGTGGTTCTCTTAAAGACATGCCGCGCTGAACTCGAACTTCCCTTTGATGCCACCGAACTCGCGAATAAAGTACGCTCTCTTATTTTAGCCAGGAAAATTTTTATTAGTCTATCGGGGCACCTGGACCTATTTGCCACTGCTTTTCTACGCATATTACGTTCGTTAGCCTTGTGGAGCCAGAAGAGTTCTTATCTCATTAGGCTTTACCTTTTCTCATGCTCTCCTCTTTACGAATGCGATAACCAAATATTCGAATTTGTCAGAACAAGTGAGCTATCGTTTAGTAGCATAACACGAAAAGTATTTAAGCTGAGCCAAAAGTGTTCACCTTCTTTATTACTGACTTTTTTTTTTACTGCATGAGGCAGGGATTTTGGTCGAACGGTGCTTAAGTTCAATCTTCAGATGGCTTCTTCGGAATTCGATAAGGGATTAGCGAGTTCACACGAGAATAGTGTTATACCGGTGATAAGACCTCGACAATCATGAAAACGTATCGGTCAGTTGATCAATGAAGAAATTTCAGATTATCCGATTTCAATGAAACCGATTTTTTACCATTGCTGTATCGGATAACGGGAACTCGTACTTCAGTAAAGCCGCGTCCGTTGCACCTCTAAGGATATAGGCTAATTGAAATAATGCTACATTTGTAGGATCTGGAGTGTCGTGGGTCTGGAGAGCAAGATTGTTGCCAGAAAGGTCCACTGTTGAGTAGTCCAGTGAACTAAGGGTAAAAAGGCTGATTGCGATATCGTAGTCACCTGGTCTTTATCAGTTTACCAACTTGGCGTTGAATGATAACGGCCTACTGTCTCAAGTTCTTTCGTACACTCGCCCTCCGTACGCGATCGCATAAGTCTTTTCTCTCTCTCTCTCTCTCTCTCTCTCTCTCTCTCTCTCTCTCTCTCTCTCTCTCTCTCTCTCTCTCTCTCTCTCTCTCTCTCTCCCTCTCTCTCTCCCTCTCTCTCTCCCTTTCATGTTACTACCCGTTAACCTTCTCGATTTGGCTCGCAGCAACTCAACGAATTTCATCACTACGCTGATGCCCCTTTGGTTCTAGCCCCAATTTCCATTTTGCTTTTGCCCCTTCGGCAATTTGTACGAAACTTTCCAGTTGTCTCGTATTTTTTCTTCCACCCCTCATGTATATCTAGTCCGTTTACCCTGTGCTATCTGATATTCTTCTTTGCTTCAGCTTTGGTGAGACAAAAGTTATGCAAGCAGGACCTATGGTGACTGGTTGTTTCTGCTACTTGCCCACCGTGCTACAGATTGTTTGCCGACATATGAACAGCTTGGATGAAGACTCGTTCTGAAGTCGCTGACGATTGCAAATATTTTCATCCCACTGTAAGTAGTTCGTGTTATTTCTGTATCACAGTATCTTGTGTTCATCCGCTTAGTATCGCATACGTCCTCGACCGACAGATGTACATTAATCACTGTGCTACCTTCTTTTCGGGTTTCCCCAGTTACATTTTTATGCATTACAATTACAGTCTTCTTCTAGTACGGGACGCTCATGAGTAGTAGTAATTGCTTTTGAAGTCGCTTTGAAATTCGGTCGATAAAATTCTTTGACTAACAGAAATCTACTAATCTATATAATCACCCAAAAGTAACGATTTAATCCTCTTCAGTAAGGTCCAGTAACTATGGGCCTCATTGACTCACATGTTCAAATAAACGAAATCTACGCGTTTCTAGCGCCTGTAAATCACCTGCGTGGGCTCTTCCCTACCTCCTCCCTAACCACACTTAAACGTGTAGCCAAAAAGGGCGCTGGAAATAAGGCGATTCGGCGATTTTGCAAGACCCACGAATAATTACGTTAGGGCTAGAAAGCAAACAGGTATGATCCTACCGTTGTTTGCCCACCATTCTTGGTATGTAGCATGCGCTTTTGATTTGGCTTTCGCCTCCAGTTGGTCGTGCCCAATTTTCAATTATTTCTTTTCTTTTCGGCCAACCGATCTTATCGCCTTCCAGCTCGTCAGCGGGCGACCCTGCATTCTAGTTTTCGCTCCACCACATCCTCTCTCTGTTTGATACGATGTAACTGTTCGTTGTCGTTTAAAGGACCTACGGACAACTACACATTGTTTTTCTTCTGTTGAACCGAGTCGCTGCAGGCAGTGAAACCAAACAGCGGCCCGGCCCCCCGTCGTAAGCCTACTGTCCTGCCGCGAAAAAGGCAAACGAAGGCGAGCGAGTAGTTGCTGTCAAACGTCAACGACCATCTGAGACTGTTTGAAGCGGAAGCGTATAATAGTGCGTAGACGTAAACGTCGCAAATGCCATTTCTCGAAAACAACGTAGTTACTCGGGTGATTTACCATTTTACTGCGTTGTCTAGATACATAGGATGTAGCCGACAGCATGCCGTAAGACGCAGCCTTGTAAACGATGCATGCACAAGAGCAAAACAAGTTTAAAGTGGAAATATCCTATGTGTGTTCAAAGCTTATCTAGTTAAATAACGATATACTATTCTATCATTGTAAATATTGTGTGGTCGTTATGGGAAATAATCTACATGCATCCCACGCCAGCTATTTATTACTAAACCTAGAGTTGTGCACAGAAAGCATCATAAAAATATTAGATGTTCCCTTAACTGCTTATGAGTTATGGAAATATGCGAGTTAATAACATTTTCAAAATTAGTTTAGACATTAGCTCATCAACTAAACTAGGCCAAATAACAGGACCAACTAAGGTCGCGCTAGTCGACCTAATCGACTAGCGCTAATCGAAATGTTACGACAGAGGTCATTCCAAGCTGAACTTCAAGAGAAAGAGTAATGGGAAGGAAAATGGAACCCTGGGTTGTCCTATGTGGATTGTAAGACAAGCTACCACGAAAAAACCTACTGCATTCCCTTAACCAGCCTGCCATATATATATCTGTAATGAGAGACCGATGAAATGTTGTACGAGAAACAGTTCTTGCTATTAAGAACTCCGTAGAGCCCCAAGTACTGAATGGTAGAACCCGTTTGATCTTACAGTATTCTTATCAGCCAAATATTACCAGGCTCTGCAACCTTCTCAGGAAAAGACAATTTTCTATTCAACAGCATCCCTTATCCGTTCCTGCTGCTTGGCAGGAGACAGCGTCTTCTTCGTCCTTAATAGCCAGAACGTTTCAACGTGTATTGCTCTAATAGCTTTAGCTCTTGGTCTTCTGCTCAAGATAACGTCCGTTAACCTATGATGTAGAGCGTATAGGATCAAGACTAGCAATTCGATTGGTATTACCCCGTCTCGCTTCGTCCTAATGACCACGTAGGGTTTGTCAATTCCACGCTAATATCTAAGCACACATTTCGAGTTCGTGGCCATGAGACATCCACGCCTCAGCCGGGTAATCGGCGAGCAATGAAAAGCGGCATGGTGAATTCGGGGAGCTACACAAGAAATTATGTTTTCTTTCTTTTTGTCGGCGTTCATTTTGTTGATCTGCGGCGTTTGTTGAGGGGGGCAATTTGCGAAACCGGAGCCCAAGGTTCACTTTTCGTTGTTGTTCATCGCGGTAGTCGTGTCACGGCAGGTTTTGCTGTCATGGTTGCCGCACACATCGCCCCTGCCATTCCGCCCTGATGGGGGCTGTTCTGTAAAACGCTGCCCGTACCGCAGTCATTCGAAGGAGAGCAAACGTCTTCTTGCACACACTAGCCGCCGTCATCTGCCCCTCTGACACTGACGTGGTCGCGGGCAACCAATTGATAAAAACGGCAACGCTACCAGTAACGTGGATCATATTTTCTGGGCGTTTTGGAAGAAACACTCGCCTGTGCGGTGACGGCGCTAAAGATAAATGTGAAGATGACGCGAAAACAGACAAACGTCACATGCAAATGTAAATAGGACCTGCGAAATGCAAGATTGGTAGCTAGTTATACATGCGGAGACGGATCAAACGCGCTTAACCTTCTATAGGTATATAGTGACACGGCTTGAATGCTCAAACTAGGCTTCAAGTACATCACATGTCTGCATAGAACTCGTGCAAACGAATACGATCGACCGTGCTAATAGATGCGGAAACGAGAGATAGATAGGAGGCGCCAAATCATTCCTACGTACCATGTTTTGCTTCAATATAGTATTTAATTTTTTCTCAACATTTATAGATACGATTAACATGAACCATTAATAGCAATAATTACTTCTGTTCTTCTTTTTTTACTAAGTTTATTTACTAATTTTTACTAAGTTTGACATTTATTTGTTCCGATTAGTAGCCGTATATGTAATCTATCGTCTATTGTGACTATTTAATCGTATTCGTTGTGACGTCCTTATACTACTGTTTTTACCATTATGCATCCATATGTGTTACCATATAGATAAGCAGCTCGCTCGCGAAAATATTCAGCCGATTTTGAGAGTATGGGGAGTAAATCTATGGATTGGGAAAGTCAAATCAGTTTAGATGATGATAAACAGTCTACTCTCAAGTCCCATAAAATAGGTGATGGACGAAATGCACAAGCTTACCGCTCTGTTAAGGTCTCTGCTTTACCTTTGTGTAGTAGGGCGTTCGTTGTTTTTTGTGTTAGCCAAGTAGGGATTATACACAGGTAGGCGGTAAAATACGTTGAAATCCAAATAGGATTGAGGTTATTCCGCACTTTACGTTCCATATCGGTAGGGTACCTTTGTCGCGTCAAGTAGTGACGTGGACACATCCCTTAAGCGTTGGCAAATGAAAGTATAACGGCTTTTCAAAGCTCTATTTTGGCCCCCTGGCCTGGCGGCATTTGTTGGCGAATCAAGTATTCATGTGTTAAGTTAATAAGCGACATTTTACCGTTGTCAGTTTTCTCCCCAGTGTGCCAGGCTGCAATGAATAGCACTCAAATCTCACCACGTTAACATATACAGCAGTCTGGCCTCTCTATGTACTGTGTATTAAGATAATATAAAAGGCAGTGGTCGATGAGACTATTCGAGAGCTTACTCCACCGCCGACTCTGATCTTCCGATCATGCTCTTAACGATTAGAGCCAGGCGAGGTCCTTTGTCTTGTGGCAAAGCACATGTTGCATATACATACATATATTGGTTAGGTTAGCGAGGCAGTCACCTATTAAAGGGTTTAACGCTTGAAATCATTGAATATGTATGTCAAGCGCTGCTAACAGAAGGCGACAGAAATCTTCTGTGGCTGAGCCCATGAGCATTGACTGCAATTCGACGTAAAATTTTTTTTAACAAGAACATCGTTCGGAGTCTGATGTTCCGTTCTGGCTTGAGAAAGTCGTTCCCTATCATTTAAAAATCATACTTCCGAAATTCTCTCTGCAGTCGATTCAGCGTTGTAATGGCTCGCGCGGGTGGGGTCATCTTGTTAGATAGAGGACTGAGAAAAATAATTATCGAGAATAAGAAAAAAACTACAGAATTCAGCGAGCCATCTTCAAGAGACATTTATATACTGAACGAGTCTGTTCTAGGGCTATGATGAACAAGGATGACATGGGATACCGCTGAAAGAAGTGAGGCATTGGCCTTTTTGACACGAGAGTGCTTTTGCAATGAGTCAAAACAGACGCAGAAATAATTGTTTTATGCGCTTTATACAGCAATTTTACTATTTAAGGTTGTGTATTCTGCTTTACATCTAAACACTCTACGAGTCCTAAATATGTACTATTTTACGAGGTTTTTTTTTTACTCGACTCAACAAGTCAATAGCTTTGCGTACGCTTCAGTTTGGAACGCTTCGGGACGTTTTCAACAACTAAAGGCAGATATACTGTATTCTGTGCAAATTGATTAATTGTATTGACTTAACTGCGATAGGATTTGCCCTGGGATCTTTCATTTCTCGATCGGAACCGTCGCCAGCAGACTATATCATTGCCAGCTGAGCAGGCGACAGCTCCTCTTTGAAGACCCCACGTTAATACGAAAAATAGACGATGGTGGAATAACTACGAAAATGAGCTCCGTCTTGCTGCTTCTGGTTGGCCATATAATAATAATATCCCTGTACTTCAACGTTGTTCACTTTGAGCCGATGGATTAGAGAATATACTTATACCATTAATTATCATTACAATGATGAGTATCATTGCGCGATCTTAAATTAATAATGAAGTCTCGTTCTTCTACTACGCCACCGCAGGCACCGTTTATGTGCACTAATACTGATTCAGCTACCGCTAAACATCTTATTACACACCTTTCGTCTAAAAGCAGAACCAATAAAAGGTCAAGACGGCTGTTCGATGAATGCTATCAGGTAGTTAAGCGTTACTGGTAACTAACTGCAAGCATCTGCAAATTTGCCTTAAGCTGTTTCGGCTCGTAGTAGAAAGGGCTAATAATAAGGTGGGGTAACTGGTAGTCGTCGCGGGGGCCACGCTTCATGTGATTTAGCTAGCAAAATAAACAAGTAATAATCCCTCTCCACAACGTCGACGAGTTGCGTCGAACGGCAACGCCCACAGGTTTCGACTCGACTGCAGGATAATCCTTAAACCTATATTTGTTCAAACCGTACCTAGACAGTAACGGAGAGCGAGAAAGAAAAACATCGTCGAAAATTGGGGCAGCTAGCTTGATACATAAAAATACGATAATTTCGATCAACTTAGGCTCGAAACACGAAAACGTCCATCATCGCGAAAATGACAAAAGTGCGAAGTTTATACTACTACTACCACTACTACTACTAATTCTGCTACTCGTGCATAAACTGTACCCGGCGTGCAGAAATAACGAGGTCAGACTCGATATAGATGGATGGTCGCTGTTACGGTGGTAGATATATAGTCCCAATTTCTCGTTTGTTCTTCTGTTGTTTTTGTTGAGGCTTCTTAAAATCGTCTATTTGAAATCTTTTTCGTGCTAAGCTTGAACTCATTTTCTCGTTATTGGCCTCCTCTGTATTCTTACTAAAAATGTAAGCAGAATTATAGTTTCTATGCTCTTTGCGGCACATATGATTAATCGTGTTTGACATTCATTAATAAAGTACAATTTAATAAGTGTAGTCTTACCATACAAGTAGGTGCTTGGGTTTCAACATCACTTCGATAGCGTACAAACAATAAGTTTTACGTTAAAGCCGTCTTTGAGAACCAACTACGGCGATAGATATTGTATTGTTATGTAAACGATCGGGTTGGTAGAAAAAGCTTTTTTTTGGGACCCTGTCGTTTGGCGTTCTTCCAGGTCTCTTAGCAGGCATACCACTTCCATCTTACCACCCCCTAGATTTGCTTTATGCCTAGTCAGATCCATGCTTATAATGTAGATGCCTCGAAACGACGGCTCAAAGTTAACATAAACAACAATAACGGAAGAAGCCAGAACCATAAATGATAACTACAACGGCAAAATGAAAATTCGATCTAGTAAAGGTTGTTATTGGCACAAGTTGCAAATGCCCTTATTCTGGCTGTATTAAATTATCGCTAAGCAGTACACCGAATTGGATCAATAACTTATGTTCACGGCAAGCTTGTTAATCAATGCTAAACTTATTTGCCTAGCACGACCCATTTCCTGTGGTGACGTTCGCCCGTTGGGGAATTGGAGCAGACGGGATCTAGATGACCAGCAGAATATTGGTGGAGTCACAGGACAACAGGATTCTTCGTTGTCAGTCTTTTGCATCCTTTCAGCTGGTAGTTTTCCACCAGCCCTAGCGGGTAATCACGACCTGTGCTTAGTGTGCTGGTCTGGTTGCCCGGCTGTCAGTATATTGACCCATTGCAATGCCGCAGCGAGTAACCGCTTGTATGGCAGGAGTCCTTTGAATTTTTCCCGTCCGTTAAACTTTGTGATTCTCTCCTAAACAGGCCATAACTGCACTAGCCCGTCCGATTTTGCGAGGCCACAGACCGTTCCACCTCAAGCTCGGCTTTTCTACCCTTGTGAACTCAGGCCAAAATCCTGGATGCTGAGTGCTCTAGTTAGTGGCCTTCCTTTGCCAGATCATGGGAGATTCCGTTTTTTAAATCGGAAAATTCGCCTAATTACTGTGCGGATAGTCTACTGGTACCATATGAACAGGAGGAAACATGTCTTCAATTACACAATACTATTATGTATAGGATTTGACATGTATTATGCATGTGCATGCAAAGTAGTGAAGTAGGCCCCAGTGCGACAAAGGAAGCTTCTCCGCCATTCACACATAAATCTTCCATGCCACTTATTAAAGTGTAATAAATAAAATAAGATAATATAATAAGAGCCTTCTTTATTTCGTATAGCTAGCAGTAAATGTTTCCTTTGAACAAGATCAGAGATTCAGTAAGTGTCCTAATCAACAGCTGTTTATTTGTACACGTCAGAGCGTATGTTCGAATTGTACAACGGTATCTGGTACGTGCCTGTTGTCTTAAATGCAAGGGAGGTCGAATTGTGTAGATCGCATGTTTTTTTGGCTTGGTCAACATACAATACGATACTGTTCAACTATATTCGATAAACAATGGTACATTACGACTTTGTGCTAAAATATATCAATATGCTTACGTATAATATGTCCACGTCGTAAGTAAGAAGCCGTCGCCAATGCAACAGCCTTTACGTTACTCAGTCGGCCTGCCAAGCGGCCTTGAATTGTTAGAGTACGAAAGCTTGCCCCGTGTTGTAATGTCGGCCAGAATGAAGCAGAAACTGTTCTGACAGTCTGTTCTAGCGTCGACATATCATCGCAGTCGATTCACTCTGGTGTCTTGCAATTATGTAACGTACGTGACCGATAGAGTTTCCGACTCTTGGTGGTAGCAATAGCTAGATGCGTGCTCAGACGAACGTGCATAGCAAACAGAATAGAGGGCTTTCTCTTTTTAATTCTCGTCGTCCTGACCACTGCGGCCTCTATAGGAACGCTAGCCTAGGCCCCGAAATGAACAGCGGCTAATCGAGCGGCTCATATAACCTAGACAAAGACAGATGCTGAGAACGAGAGCCTTTAGGGTGGCCTTGTATGCTTGCGTGTTTCGCTCCGGATCATCGATACTGGAACACCTGCGATGCCAGACGTAAAACTCGAAAGATACAGGCGTACCCAGGCTTGACGCTATACAAAACAAACCCCATGGGCAACACATACACTGTATAGCCATTAATCAGTATAATTAATTTGATTCTCATCTAGATAAGAATTATTAGGACGAGAACGTGTCTCGTAACAACAAAAACTATATCTTCTATGTGGAACGGAGAATTTAACATTAGTTAAAATCAGAAAAACATTTAAATACTTGTAGCAGCAGCGCTGGAAGTGCTGAAACCATTTAAGTTAACGCGATTTAAGAGCACAACGAACTTTACGGTGTAAACGAACATGGATCTGAGGTGACATTTTGATTTTATTGAATTGAAAATATCCGTCTATTCTCAAGCATGAAGCGAGAAAACAACGGGCCAATTTACTGAAACAGATTAACGACGTGATATATCATTGAAAAATAACAGATAATAAATAATACCTACCTACGTATTTTACAGACTCGCTTCCGCTCTGAGGACCGCGGGCCTCATCTCTTAATAATTGTTGTAACAATATCGTTACCGCAAACCTTTTATGTACATACACATCGGCTATAAAAACCGGCCCGAACACATCTTCAATAGGGGCCCATAGAGGCGGCTCAATCAAGCTTGTAGAGATTCACTTCTAAATTTATTTGAATTGCTTCATCTGACGTTTTTCTTTATCGTTTGTTCGATCGAGCCATTTACCGCTTTTCTATGTCCTTGTAACTCCTATCCTCTATGATATTTGGGCTCGATTAATCGCATTTCAGTAGAGGCATCGCCCAGCTGTAGAGTCACATACGAAGTGGCTAATAACGCCTGGATTTTTAAATCTATCTTTGACCAAGCCATCCGCTGTCCAAGAAAACAGAAAACGATTGGTCAAATCAAAGAAACAAACGTACCATCGGGCTGGGCGACAGCCGCGTTGCAATGTTCTATGAATTAGTTCCCCTCCTCAAGGACCGCCTGCAAACACATCGGGGTACCGGAAGCGATGGCCAATGGACTCCGCGCCGTTTCTAACTATGGATATTGGCAGGAGCGTGAAAAGTTTAGAGAGAGAGAGAGAGAGAGAGCGGGGTGAAAGACGACTGTGTAGAGTACTACAATGTACAAACTTTTATAACTGCTTTAGCTAAAAGCATTATATATATATATATATTAGACTGTGAAAAGGGGTATTATTTTCCTAGTTAGCCGGCCCTGAGGTCACAGATTTCAGGTAACATTAGTCGCGTCCAGTGTTTCGAAAGCTGAGGTTTGACAATAGTAGATGCCGGTGGGATGCCTGTATTTAGACTTAAGACTTAGAGATAATTCGTTATATTTTATAGTTTTATTGCAACAAAGGTACGAACAATGTGTGCCGTTTACGGTCAACGTGCATTATCGAAAGGATCAGCTCGAAGATGGTTTCGTTGCTTTTGCTGAAAAATGCTCCTGGTCATGATCGATCAATTACGGAAAAAAAAATCAATAAAGTTATTGTAAAAATTTAACGAGATCGAGTCGTGGGTAGCCGTAATATTGTCGAGGAGTTACAGACTTATTACTAACAAGTTTTAAACTATTCGAAGAGAGTTGGCTATAAAAAAAGCTCGATGCTTGGGTGTACTATGGATGGACGCGAAATAACGTCCTCGATCCTATTTCCATATGCGAAACTCTGAAGCAGTTGATCATCGCTGGTCAGCACTTTCGATAACCGATATGCGAAGCAAAAAAATTATCCTCTACAGACACTGGTCAAGGCCCAAACTGAGCGAAAAAGGTGATACTATGGGTTTGATGAGATTGAAAAGGACTCCTACCGTACAAGTTGTTGCCGCCGCCTGACAAATCGTTAATCTGGACCTCTACCGTTAACAACTAACAAGGTTACCAAGTGAATGAACGGAAAAGGCATCGTCTTCCACCATCGAGATGGCAGATCCCTGGCTATCTGGCGAAGATCGAGAGAACTTGGATAGGAAATTTCAATATATTCGCCCTATCCGCACCATCAGACAATCTATTCCAGTTTTCACAGAATTTCTCAAAAAAAAAAAAAATCGACTTGATGCGTTTCAGCGAAGAAGCCACAAACAGGTACATGATTATGGTATTACTAGAAACATGGCGTAAGGTCATCGATCGAAATAGAGCATATCTGGTTTAGTAACTTCATTTTAATATATATATGTGTGTCGCAAAGTTGGCTTAAAAGCGACCATGGGCAACCCGATACAACCTTCAATACTATTGTAATAAGTTTTATTGTCAATAACTACGTAATTATGCATTGCTTTGGGCAGAGTTGTTATTTATTGAGAATTTTTGTTTTTCGTTTGTTACCCATATATGTACGCACGCATATTGGAATCGTTGTTAAGTTCCAGGCCACGTATCCAGCTGAAACGGTTAAGTTCGTTGCTACAGCTAATTGATAAAATCCATTTGGGAGTAAACCTTATTTGTCCGTCTGCGATTTTCGCAGGTTACGAAAATACAAGACAACGTTTAGTGTCATAAAGGGCCTGACAGGCTCGGTACGATGTGGCATTTCAGTCATGTAATGTTAGAGATTTGAGCACGAAATACAATTTATTTCGAAAACAAAGGCGATATCTAAATCATCTATTATTTATACATGTTGATGGCCGCTAGAGGTAGACGTTGCAAAATAACATACGACTACATTACAGCCAGCTATTGAATCCCTCCTATAGAGTGTGCATTATATAACCTTTTTCCGCCTTAGCTCATTCGAGCCGTCTGCAAATGTTAAGTAACAAACCAAAGTTATTACTGTTTGGTGCTTGCTAGTTTTTGATCTATCCTAATCGAAATCCGTCGCTGATTCTGTTCAGCTGTTAGCTAGAATGGTGAAGCTTACAAAGTTTAAAATAGAAAACAGTGAGACGATTGTAAGCCCCATCAGCATACGGAAAGGGCTTTATATAAGAAGCGACCAGACAGACTGGAGGGCTATCTGGCGTTCAACGATTTGCTAATGCTAGAGTTCATAGCAAAGGTATTAGACTGAACAATGGCGCCGATCAAATAATACCGTATGCATTATATTCAATTGTTACAAGCAAATTAAACAAGTACTTGGGCTAGAATGAAGATTTCTAATACGTGTTAGAAAATAGCTCAACATTCGGGCAGTTTCTGAAAAGCTGTTTCATTTAATTTCTCTCTATATATGGCTTCTCGTACAAATCTACAGTGAGATATGCTTGCCTGCTGGTTACCCTTTTTAGGGCATGGAAAGCCTTGCGATCACACTGACATGGATTGAAAGAATAGGCGGGTTGAAGCCAACGCTGGATACTCCGTTGCCCAATGCCAGTGAGGTATGGCGATGAGGTTCCACGTTGTCACCAAGTAATGCTTTCAATGGTCGCGACGATGGTCTATAGGTCTCTTGAGGAGCTCGAGATAGCGTGCTGCACTCATTGTTTTATTTTCGGTGAGAAGCAGATGTTGACCGCAAATGCTCAAATCATCTTGCGTCCGAACTGACACGACACTACCAGCGAATTCGATATGCCCCTAGGGCGGTTCCGTTTTCTCGCTGAGTGCCCCCCTGGCTGGCGGTAGGGATCATCTATAGCGATCGCACGCTCCGGAAAATCTTTTTTATTGATTAAAGTTCGCGAATCGCCCATCGAATACATCAGTCACACGCATTTCTATTCTCAGTATTTGTGTTATTATTCTTTACACGGGAAAGGCCAGTCCAGACCGACATCGAAGGACATTCCCTAGAGTTTATGCATATCACATGTAAAGGGTTAAAAATCAGTTGAAGATAAATTTAGGCGATAACCACACGGATAGAATTATCTTCTCGAACTTAAAAGCCTTCCCATACGGTCAGACTACGATCAGAATTGTAATACGGTGTCAATTGGGCTAAGTCAGCATCGTGCTTGGTTTTGTTTAGACTCAGACTTTTTACGGTCTTAAAAAGTCGATCTAGTCGACAGAACGTGAACAGCCTCGCTATTAATGTCCAACCGTACTTTCAAAAAAAGATGTGAAACATTTTATTGCATTTATCATTAGATCTACGACGTGGGAGCGACTATGCGCAAAGGTTATCCGCACGGCAGAACGCGAAAAGCAGAATAGGTCTGGATGCTAGTTATATATTATGTATAGGTTTATACAATGTAGCGGAACAATTGCAACAGCCACGATCATGGCTAACGGCTTTACTCACTCCTCGAGCATCATCATCTTCATTAGCATTATGATTTCTTCGGCGCTATTTTACATGTCTCGTTATTCTCATCAGGCATTGGCTGAGCTCCAGAGCTCGGAGTCGGGGAAAGGCTTGGTCTAGGGCAAAAGTTACGGCCTTCCGACTCGAATGACGTGGCCCGTACCCGTTCAAAACGTTTCTGCATTTCCGCCCCGCCCAGCAGTAGCAGCCATATAAAATAGCGCATCGATACTCACTACTGCTGCTGCTGCTGTTTCTTCCGTTTCTGTTGGGAATGTTGTATGTGGGATGGCCCGGCGCAGCTGGTTGTCAAATCACCAGAGAACTACCTGCTATTTTGCTCTTTGGCCACGCTGATCACATATGCTCAACAGATATATGAAAAATTTGTATAGCTGAATGGCAAAGCTCGACAAAGCGGACATGCGTATTCGTTCTCTCCCTTTTCATGAACGAATGTAACTGTTTAGCTGTGTTCGGCTTAGTTAATCCTGTTTCTGTATCTGATGATGATGATGATGATGATGCTGTAGTGCAAAGCGTATTGTCTTTTCTACGGCATGGTAGAAGCAGCATCGTCCGCAACCGTCGTATCAATACAAGTCACGATCCTCTCGATCGTGTTATAGCTCTCGATTGAGCAACGAGTCGGTTACTTCTTGTGTAGTCCCCGATCTCAATGGTCTTAATGCGTTACGTCACTTCCATTGATGAGCAGAAGATTGTCGTCACCCGTGGTCTTGAACGTTTATTTCTCCAAGCTCCTCAGCGATGGTATGGTAACACGAAGTCGTCCAAATTTCCTTCCTCGTTCAGTCGGTGATATCCAGGAGCGTATATTACAAAGCACGCGTTTATCAGTCACTCGCTGACCCTACTAATAGCGGCTCATTAAGACACCTATCCATAAACCGCAGATTGAGTTATACCCACGTTTTCCCTCTTTGCCAGCTTATTAGCTGCGCTTCAGCGAGGTCTCTGTCATCATTCTCAACCGCTGGAAGATTTGCCCGTAGCACATCTACCGCTGGCTGGCTGGCTGGCTGGCTTGTTCATCATTAATAGCCCTCGCAAATTATCGAATACCTGCATTTCAGGGTTCGCATGCATCACCCTAGCTCTGCATTCAATCTATATAAAGAACGCTTGATTTCATGTTGACGCACCCCATCCGACGAGGGTAGACAAGCAGGAAGAATGACACTACCTCGTGTTCCTAGTAATCTATGTGATTGCTAGAAACACGAGCATTTTTATCAGTTTGTCTAGGCGGTCATGGGCAAATGTCGTTGCGGTGCGCGCCGAACGTGGCGCACGTACGGAACTGACGTGCTGTCTGATGAATATGTTCCAATAGAGAGTGTGGTAGATTTTCATGTTGATGAAAGATCGATTATAGCAGGGTTGTTCCATTCGGCCTTGGCCGATTGCTCCGGTGTGCCACTGTGTTTATCTTTTTTTTTATTGTCGCATTAACTAGACATTGTGGTTACGTACCGAGCCGTCTATATCATAAATTTTTGTACCGGATGATTCGAAAATAGGTTCGTATTATCTTGTAGCGAGATGCAATAAATAAGGTAATATATTATTCCACCGATGATTCGATTTTGGGACATTTTATTTCAAATATTTATATATAATAATATAAGGCGTCTCTTACAACTGTCATGGTATCAAATAAACGGCTTTTATTTCTGTAATTCTAGAATATTATTCAGTTTTCGAATGTGTAAAATTACGTGTACCGCTGTGAGTCATCGTAACATGGGGTCTTATCGTTGACCTCCATTTCATTGTTACTTAAGTACCCTATGTGTTTTTTTTTGCAGCTTTCTATTCAAGTGTATGTTAAAGGCGCAGATGATGTACTGAAGACTAAATGCCGAAGCGCCTACGATCCGAGTATAAATTTATTTATTTCGCCATAGATCATGAAAATCATCGTGTGGCATCGTATATATCTAATTTGGTGTTGAAATTCAGTGTTCAAGATTCAAGCAATTCAAAACGACTCCTCCCATCTCAGAGGATTTTTTAAACTTACTAATTAAATTAAACTAATTAAAAATTACACTGATCAACGTTCATAGTTTGTACAGTTATTGTACCTTAAAATATTTGGCTTCTCAGATACGCGTTCGTAAATCGTCTTCGAGTGCACACACACGGACCTTCTTTTGAGATCTGTCCTTAGAGCTGATTGCGTAGTTTATCAGATTTCTATGAATTCTATTCAAATATAACCCTATATAGTTTTTCTATACGCTTGATAATGGGACGTTATCTGGCAAACAGAATCAAAGTTCCCAGACTACGAAGAGTTCTACCATTGATAGGCTTTCAATGCTAGTTCACAACCAGTCACACCAGATTGCAGGCCACCTTCACGCAGGGTGAACGTTTTTTCGTCTAGAGCTGTCGTGTTTTTTTTCTCTTATCTTATCAACGAGGGCGTTACTTTATTGATGGTCAAAGCTTGACACGTGCTGCTGGTTGAAGTTCATGCGTCTACTAAAACCAGATAAAAACAGATATTGTGTAGTGTCCGCACCAAATAGTACTGTTTGTTATCTGTAGCGTTTTTAAAAATGATACGATCTGGATTGTGTAGAATCAGTGGAGACCGGTAGTCATATATCGATCGAGATCGGTAGCCGGACCTTTAATGTGTCCAGCAAATTTGATATAGCATGAATTATGAAATTCTATATGGATAAAATCTTGATATTTTTTTTATAGTAAGTATTCGGTCGATGATATAACTTCAAGTTGTAGCAACAGTTCGATCTAAGCAACCTGGAAAGGTTAAAGGTTACTCAATGGATAGAAAATTAAATCAAACTATACGCCGAATCTCCACTACTCACGTCTCCTATAGCGAAATAAGAACCAAGAAGATTTCAGTCAGAACCTTTATTATTTATTGGTCGTGTTTTTATGCTAAAACCTGTTTTGGCATAAATTTCGACTTTCGTATTGACTTGGGCATTAAATCGTTGACTTAGTTGCATTATGGGTCTGGGTTTGTTAACTGTTGGGTCCGGAAAGGGCGACAAAAATGTACGCAAAATACAACATGTAGTTTGGTGCAGATTTTTTAGAAAAATTACACAAATGATTGAATTTTGCACGATCTGTATCGTTAGATTAGGCTGAATTAGATAGGCTACGTAATGAAAAAGCATTTTGGTGATAACTATTTCAGCATCTTAAAAGGACACAATAACGACGAAATAATCATATTCACACAAGTATAAACATACCATAAACAAATTTTACGTATAGGTATAAAATACAGACGTGTTTCTTCTTATCTTCTTTCTTCTTTGAATTTGCACTGATAATTCGTCCACTTTTGAGGGGTCTCTTAGGCATTACATTAGCGGATGCCGCGGACAACCATAACTGAGCAATGTTGAACTGTTTTTTTGCCGATTTTTGCTTAGACGAAAATGGCGGAGACAAAAATTGAGCAGTTCTTTGATGACTACATTTGGTGTTCAGTTGACGGCGAGAGACAGTCGGCAACTTGCGCCTATTTGCGTTAAGTTGACCAGCAGCAACAGCGACATGTGTTATTGCTAAACTAGTGTAGAATCCTGTTCTTTACGTTTCGTTCGACTCCGCCGTTACTGCCGTCAGACCTGGACTTTTGCAATGTCGCCCGTCCGCAACACGCCAATGGACTACTTCCTTTGTCGTGTTATAGTATCATGTTATTTCTCTATCCGTATATGTTGAAACCTTAACGTAGTGACGTGTGCTTAGAAAGCATACCTGCTGTTGCTTAAAATCTATCTCTCGCTCGTCACTGAGGACCATACTTTCGTTCTAGTAGTTTTTCTTCAACACTCGCATACTTAACCGCCCTCCGCTCATATGCCCTCGCTGCTGCCGTCCCCGTTGCCTTGCGAGGGCGCCTTTCTCACATACAGGAACTGTCCAACTAAATTCGGGTATAAAGTATACCCAAGAATTCTAATGGAGCGCGTTCCTCGGTTGCGTTTACAGCTGCCTTCATCTTTGTACATCACTATCAGCTGTACTGACAACAGCCTGGCTGGCATTAAGTGGTCGGCCAACTTCACTTAGGATTAGGGTTTCTATAAATATACAACGCTGTTTGTAAAGACGTGAGAAGCGCATCGTCTAAAAGACGGACCGTCCCGCCTACCTGCAGTAAGCGAATGTGTATATCACTCAAGTTCGCTGTGTGAAGATGTCTCTACCTTGAGTGTGCTTTGGAAGCATCGATTGTTTATCAGCTCTCCTACTCCTATTTGTTCGTTTTCCTTCTATCCGACTGTTCCAGCAACGGAAGCAAGATACAACTAACCGTTCGCTACGTTAAATTGCACAGCTGTCTCCGTTCAAGGGAAATATTTAAGGCCTGGCGTACCTAATTAGTTTTTACGAATACCGTCGACAATGTGCTCTACGTAATTGAATGTGTATCGGGCCGACAGGATACCTGCGATATCTCCGTCAAGGTGACAATCCAGTTCTTGGGCTTAAATAACGAGCAAATCATCGATGAGTATCTTATGTGTCAATCGTTTGTTTTTGACCAGGTGGATATTTTACTGAAAAAAATGTCAGAGAGGACAGGAAACTTACGCTACGCCCAGCAAAGTTTCTAGTTTAAGGGGAAGAAAAAAACTGTGTAATCAGAACATGCAGGTAATCGCGCGTGTGATTGTAACAGTAAAAGCGACCGTTGTGTCCCTTGACAACTATGGCAGGGTTGGGGGTTAATGGGTACGGATAATCTAGTCCGCGAAAGGAACAGCGTCATTAAGGTGGGGTGGGACCGAAATCTTTTTGTGTAACTAGTTGTCTTGCTATGGTTGCACTAGAAGGATGCTAGAAGTTTTAAACTGTCAGTGAAGTCGGTTCAGGAAGTATTGTAAACATATCGAACGAGGCACAGACTTGAACGGCACAGGCTAGAGAACTCTCATGACCGTAACAACTGACCTTATGCGACTATTACGATCAGATACTTAAAATAATCAAGAAAAATAGGAAGGAAATGAATTGTTCAACCAGTACGTCGTAAGCATTATCAATGCCGCTAGATGTGTTTATTAACGTAGAACGAGCGTAATTAAATGTATGCCCTTCATGTTATTGAAATGCTTATGCAAAAATGTCTCATTACGGCAAGCCGGCATGATTGTGCCAGTCCTAGTAATTACTCCACTCACCCATCTGAGCTATTGGCACACTTACGAGGTACTGGTAAACGCAAGCGGACAAAGCCCCTATTGAGTTTAAATGTGTAATTATCTGGGCGCAGTATCCTTGCTTGCACATTTACATGCCGCGTATTTGTCAACCAGATCAAGTAGAACAGGGAAGCCAGAAGGAGAGAAGTCAGCTAAACTGGTTACATCAACTGTACATACCTGATGTGTCAAAGTTAGGTTCAACCATTATTCAGTCCCAGGAGACTCGAAAAGCTCGGCATGTTTGCTTCCGCCTCTCAGCTCTTGGTCGGCTCACCTATCTTCTTCGTGGTCGTCGTCATGGTTATTGCCCCCCATTGCCATAATTCAGAACCCGTTACCATAAGGAGAGTACGGCCATGTACCCACACACGTACGGGCTGATACAGATACACGTTGCGTAAACACGCATACATAGAAACACGTTATAAGGAGGTTAGCAGTAAAGGGTGATGACTGCTTCGAACGACGTCTACTGGTTCCTGGCGACCCAAGTCTGGCGATGTCTCGAGAAGGAAATGCCCATGTTGGCCAGGATTCGACCAATGGCTGACAGCCGCAAGCTTGCCTCAAATTGCGTCTGCTCGAATTGCGTTCTGCGGGTTTGCGGAGTCCCTCTACACTTCAGGTGATCCGCCAGATCCCTTCGGTTCATCTGGTACTCGTACTTCGCCATGAATCACGGAGGTGTTATTACATACATTACTTGGAAAACTTGAAAGGGATAGCAAGACCGCAGAAAGTCAAAGAGTAGATAGAGCGGAATCTTACCGCTTTTGCGGCTTTGCTGTCATGTCCTTTAGATATTCCCTAGCTGGCTCATTCACTCACTGCAGAACTTATCGGGGACTTTGTCTAAAACTGGCACTTTCGTTACGAATGTCTTTTGCAAGCAAGAGGCGGTGGCTGCGATCTTGTATGTTCCGCTCTGTTCTAGCGGCGTTATAATGACGTGTCTTAGGATAGCTTCGCGGCTGGTTGAGGGTGAGACAAATTGAAATTGGCGGTAGCGGACTCCAGATCTTAGGATCGTCTAGGAAAACGGCAAGTAAGGAAGTGAAGTAGCTACGAAGATAGCGAGCTCGGCTGCTTTAGGCAATACGCTGCTAAGCTGTAATGCGGACACTGACATCGCTAGCGACTGGATTTAAATTCGTTCCGCTAGACGTCCAAACTAGCCCAGTTTTGTCGATACCAGGCAGCAAAAATTGTTATATATGTGGATGATTAGAGGGGCTATTTATTCGTCAGGTAGATAGGATCGCTAGATAAATATGTCTGTGTATTTAGCCATCTGTTCAGTGTGAACTTGCGTTACGATAACAAAAATCGACTAATTCAAATGTATTATACGCGCGTTCGGATGCTTGGCCACGTATGATGTTCTAAGCAATGCTCAACCCAGTAATGCCTTCCGTGCTGATTGGATGAACAGAAAGAACGATCGGAACGTCATTAGATTTTCTTTGCTAGTCGTCCAGAGTCCACCCAGGACGCTCCGACGGGAATCAGACAGGAAGCTAGTGTCAATAGAAAATTAAACGGGTGCTTTATGCTCTTTTTTATTACAGTCACACGAATACCAATCGTTGATATCATTGACTCTATGCTGGTCAATGCCTCAAGAAGTAACGAGACCAATGTTGCGTTGTTATAGCAATGACAAATCTAATGATGCCGTAGGCAGGTTTCAGGTTGTTAAGGTGACGAATCGATGAAGTGGGCCTAGGAGTGGAAAAATTTAGCGGACGAAAATATGTCACGGGTCAAGTGGTCATCGCTGACAACAACAGCTAGCTAATGTATGATAATAATACGGAAACGAAAGGTTCAACAGAAAATGGTCAAGCGTAAGTAGTGCTTTGCTACGAATCTGGCGCTACCCACTGCCAGTTAAACGGGACGAGATGTCGAAGGAGCTTCAGAATCAGCTTCGGATTGGTGTTTGGGTAAAATGAATCGATACGAGAGGGAAATTATACATTCTTTTTTATTACTGATCAAATTCAATTTATGATCTGTGTAATTATTATTTCAGTGGACCGCCTGATTGCTGCCTTCGAACCACTGTAGTAAGGTTATCCGCCATCCGATACAGGCTGTATGTAGTTTGTGCTTTGTGAAGTGGGATCGGTCTGCAAAAGGGCGCTAGTACGGATGTCGGAATGCTTACGTCAAGAGACGTAAGGATATGCCAGCACTACGGGTATGCACTGTCACGGACTCGACTATCAGATGAGTCTGAATAGTTAGAATCGCATTAGTATGCTAATATTTACGTTCAATTACGTGGACTATTTGGCACGACAGCGTTCTCCGCTGAATCAGCTGAACTCTATCCGACGCTTTCTATTTGATTGTTGATTATACAGTTACAGACAGTTTCGAGTAGATGTGATAAAAAAAACATTGACGTATCCGTTTGTGTTTACATAGTATTAAATAGTGCTACCTGAGCGTTTCGAGGGATGTTAGGAATAAGTATTGTTATCAAAAACTTCGTGCGACTCTGCGATACGCGTGCGTCCAAACGGGGCAAACGGGGCGAAAAAATTAACAATGACGTTTTTACGTGTGTATCGAGCTTCTCTACACATTGCAATCATTTTGAGGATGAAAATCGCTAGTTACGATGTATACCTTCGCACGATCGTAGCGAAATGTCTTAAGATTTAACGTTTGTGTATTCCAAGATTCTAATTATGTGTCTGCACAGTATAAGTTAATATTAAATGTTAAGGCGTGCGCAATTATCCGAAATATAAATATGTTGCATTGAAGTGATAGTTACAAAACTGAGAAGGTATCCCGTTCTTTTTTGTAAGCCATCTGGTATAGCTGGCAAAATTTCACCAAATTTAGTTCATTTCCCATACACTTTACTTTTGCTACAGTAAAGATAATAGATTTGTATAAAACCCACGTATGGCGCGATAGGAGATTACCGGTCAAAATTAAGGTTCTTTGATTCTTAAGGATTCTTGAGGTCAAGATTAAGTTGGCCTTTTTGACCATGCTTTTAATAGTCTCAATCCTAAGTGGAAACCAGCGCGTACGTCGGTGGTTTTGTTTGTAAATCATCTAGCGTTTACACGATTTTCAGACATTTTGAGAGTAGTTCATGTTTTCCCAATTCCCCAGTTAACCCAATTTATATATATATATATATATATATAAATTATAGCGGCAAGGTTGTTACACAAAGCGTCATAAGTGTGTCAAAAAATCCGTATCGGTGATTGATCGCAGAAGTTCTTTGGAGGTCACGAGGAGAGCCGGATGTAGAGAACACGTCCAGTGAACAAAAACCTATAGCTTTGTCCAAGAGATGCCCCAGTTATATTACGCTGGAGAATGCGATTCATGTTAGTTACAGACACTACGTAGGCGCTGCAATGTGTAAATGAGCTCAATGCAGAGCGCAAGAGCGATTGGTCTGGCGGCTTTTAAAATACCGAGTCGCTGTGCAGCACTATCTGATTAGGGTAAGTCGAGGCCATGTAATAAGGCCGAAACGCTAGTGAGACGCAAGACGATATATTTTTTTTTGTTAAAGCACCGACGTATAGATGCCGTTCTAGATATTATTTATGGTGCTGAAGCATTTGAGTCAGCGTTCTCTAACTGCACTATTCGCTAAATGTGTCCTTCTCTTCCGTCGCTGATTCTGGGAGGATCCCGTTTTAGCACCGCTCTAAAGGAGAGCCTTTTTTTTCATTGAACATAGAGCTGAGGGTTGATTTGTTGTAGCCTGTGTCTTTGCCTCTTTGTCTTATTTTGTAACCCACTTATACGCTTGAAAATTTTAGCTCCGTTCCAATTCAAGCATCTGGCCGTTTGAGGTCTTAGTTTTTTCAATTTCTCCCCTTTCCTCGCTGAAGAGTGTGCTCTGCTTTAATTCAGGTCATATCGCCGTACAGCGTCGTATGCGATGCGCAAGTCACTTGGTCCTTTCTAAATTATATGAAGTTTGGGAATAGCTCGTCAAATCCTGACTGATTACTCCTTCAAAGTTCTCCTGTACCCTTGTTTCATTTGCGGTATAAATCTCCTCGTCCAGGCTGCGACTTTTGCTGTATTTACCCATCTTTTCTGAAATGAAGATATTCTTATTGCTTTTCTGTCAGCTAAGCTTCTCATGCAACTATTTTTGCCTTCCAGTTGTTACGATGCCATCCTACACGTGATCGTGGAAGTAGGAGAGTCGAGGTGGCTTAAATTGTTTTTTCATCCGTAACGAGCACCCGTTACGTCCTTATTGTAGTTTTATTTTTATAGGCTTCGACCAAGCGTAGATTATTATAGGACATTGCACTGAAGCAAGTAGCAACCTTTTTGTCCCTAGTATTCAATCTACTGGATTTTGGTATCAGCAACATCCCCTCCTTCTCCGTCGCTTTATGTGCCTAGTTCTAGTTAAACCCTGGTAAGGTCTTACTGCCAGGCACCTAAACACCTTCTCTGGTTGAAGTGGATCCCTTCACCTTTTTTGGTTAATAGGTGAAATGGATTCTGTACTTTCGAGTGCTAGCTCCAGTTAGAGCTTGGCACCAAGTTTTTTGGGACCGAGTTGTTGTTTTGTTTCGTCTAAGCCCTGGCAGTGATCACCAACGCTAGGTTATCTTTACAACTTACTGTTTTTACTTTTTCGTCATTAACAGCCTAAATGCATAATTTGTCGTAAGCGATGTTTTACAAGATGGAACCCTGTGGCGCTTCTGCCGTGACCAAAACCAAGCAGATAAACCTGGGGTTTAGCCACTTCTCCTGTGTCCTTTGGGCTTGCCTTACGGCAAGAAAAGTTGATCGACTTTTCCTAAACTCGAACTGGCTTTCTCCGGCGCTGCCCTTTCTCTATTAAGATAGTCCGTTGATTCAATGGGCCCTCCAAAATTACATAAAAGAAGATAGTAGCGTCTTTCCACTCTTAATCAGTGACCTTCCCGTGAATGTTCAATTGCTACCCATCCGAAAATTTTCTGCTAGTTAATGATCTCGTACGTTGCAGGCTCTGGTGGCTTACCCTTCGTTCCCGTCACCTCGCACAGCTCTCCTTCCGCCCACCTCCATGAATTCTCACGGCTTAATTCAGTATTGTCTTGCACTTGAATTGTTTCCCATATTCTTTGTCTTGACCCATAAAAAACATAACTTTGGCCGTGTCTTTGATTAGTTGACGTAAAAGTTTAGGTGATGCTCTACCCAGTCTATTTGGAACTGTTTTGCAGTCTTTCATTTTACGGGTTGCCTTCCTTTTTCTTGGTACGCGTCTCATTTTCTCTTTCGTTTGCTTAATCACTTTGCACAGATTCAGTTTACTTTCGGAAATCTCACTGAATTACCCTGTTAACGTCTTCGACCAACCTTGCCTTGGCACGCACCTTTCCTGCTCTTTTGCGAATTTTCTTACTTTTAGCGACTTGATAAAAAGATGTGCTGAAACCTTCGCAGTCCTAAAAGCAGCTACCGCCATCTCCATCGTGTCTCTGTGTTCAATGTTTCGATTAGCTCCTACAGATTGCGCACTTCAGCAACTTTTTGTTCAACTTCGCAAGGTTTTAATGGAGACCTATCTCGGATTTTTGCTTGTTTGATGTTTTGTGTAGATTCACTACCTCTCTTATTTTAGCCTTATAGATTAGGTTCTTGTAAGCGCTGAAGTCTACCAGCTCATCTGCAAATGTCTATCTCCTAACTTCCCAAAGTCAGACCGCTCAGACCATTACGACCGTATAGAATTTCTATACATATAAGGTAACCTTCGGTCCATTATGGACTATCCGAAGCTTTAATTAGTCGATAATGGATTGATTTGATTACAGTAATTCGAACAAAGCCGCCAATTTTTTCGGTCTCCTCGACAGTAACTTTTATATGGCAAATGGGCACGTTCTTGTAGTTATTGGTTGGCAAGTTTTTTACTACTCTGACCTTTTTTTTGGTTTAGAGAAGAGACTTATGTGGATTTTCTACCTTATACATTGTTCCCTAACAAGTCAAGTGCCTTTTAAAGGCTGACTCTTGCTTCTTCTATAAAAATTGACTTCACAAATTGTGACTAGCGCTCGTTTTTTCGTGTAGTTTCGTGCGTCGTAGTCTATGTTCAAAGAATTGTAGCAATGTTTTGTTGTCAGATTTGTCTTTGGGATAGTTATCTTGCCCAACGATTTATCAGAAAGAGCACTGCAATCCAGCCATTTTGGTTGCTTTGTGAGAGTCCTAAGGAATTCTGACAATTTTCTGTGCCAAAATCCTTGATCGCTGGAATTTCGGAAATGTCATTCTTTCTGGTTTATATATTTCTACTTCGGCCTATTTAATTCTATTCCTGTAGTGCCCTAATAGTACCAGTCTTTCGCTAACCCTATCAATCTTGCTAACGTTAGCCAGGTCTTTAGATCGTTCGTGGAACTAGTGAGCCTTCTCAGGCCTGAGTGTCCAGTTGCATAAACGTTGATCTCTAGGGTTAGTACTCCTTTAAACTTGATCTTAACCACCCTACTCTTAAGCAAAGGTTTTCATTACCGATTTCGAAAACCCTTTATCTGAGCTACCACGCACCTCTGATGGATTACTTGTTTGAAATTTTGCGAGAGGCTATCTGTTCGAGGAGTGGCGGAACGCATTAATGCCAGTTAACTAGGACTATTGTAGTGAAGCACGTCTAGGGGCACCATAGCCAGCGTTGAAGTCAACCCCTTCTACCAACACCTTGTTTTTTGCAACAATTGTAGTTAGCCTTCTCGCTGAGAGGGCTGTCTGGACACTCTCGGGTCACTCGCGATTACCCTGCTCCAAGAAGCTTAAAAAATTTTTTAACACATCCTTTAATGCCTGACCGGGACTAGCTCTGATGTGTCTGCTCCAAGGATTCCTTTGCGTGCCACTTCCGTCCTCCTCCGGTCAGTTCTTCTTAAGCAAAAATGCTTTTCGTCTTTCTAGATTTAGGATCTGCATATATAAGACATCTTCTCCACCGAAGGTCTCAATTGCCAGCTGATCTGCCTGACGTTCCGGTTCTCGATCTTATTTTTCACCTCGTTCTTTCTTCCCTTCAAGGTGGCCACCATCTTTTTGGCTTCCTCTGCACTTTCGTCTTTGTCGTCACGGATATTTGGGATCTCGACCATGGTAAGGTCGTGAATTATCACGACCTGCTGGTGAAAACCTTCAACTTTGAAACTTTGCTGAACTATTTCGGTGTTTCCTCGCCTTGCTTTTTTTTGCAATCGTTTCTTTAGGTATTGCCTGGTAAGAATCGGGACTTTAAGTATCTGTTCAAATATCATCCGCGATTTCTCCGCCTCGAAGGGGTTAATGTATATGCTTCCTCTCTTTGGTCATCAGCGTGATGCTTCTGAACTTCTGATTCTACATTTTTTTCGTTTTCTCCCTTTAAGTTCCTTCGTCGGAATCCACTAGTATCCACTTCGTAACCGAGTACCTTCTAAACACGTCTACAAAGCTTATTAGCCGATCAAAGCGCAAAAAATATTGTATGAACGCTGGAAGTACCGAATATGTTTAATTATATTAGAGCTACTCTGAAGTTAAATTTCGTATATGGTTTAGTTTTCCTGTCTGAGACTGACAGTGATCATAATTTTCATCCTAATGTAGTTGACTGGAAATTAGCCTTCACTGCAAATTCAACTTAATGCTTTACTCTTTTCTAGATTTGTGGTAAATTGTATATTTCGCTTGGAAAATTAGGGGCGGAATAACAATTAGTGTAGGCCGATAGTCTAATCTATACCGAAATGGAATCTGCTGCATAGCAATATATAACATTTGGACAAAAATGAGAACTTCACACTCGTGCATGATTAGGCCGCTGATGGAAAAAAAAAACAGTCAAATGCAGTGTTTTGATTTTGAATGACATTACGCAACCTTCTCTCGTTCTGCGTCTAGGACACATCGTGTCATCATGCTGCAATCGTGGTTATGGTAATAATGGTGCACGCATTTGTCCTGGTGCCAACATACGATTCGTAGACTTGGTTTTCTAGCAATGTATTGATTCGTCCACCCTTGTCTTCTTTCTTTCCAAGAAATCCTTAACAACGTTTGGCCAGTTGATTTTCCAAATAACAACAATTACTTTTGAAGCTACTGAATCATTTCAATTGGCCCGTGAATGACACGAAGCTATTCGTTCGTTTGCTGCCTCGTCTCAAGATCCCGTATACTTGATCGGTCCATGCTACCACGACTTGTACGAGGTCGAGTAACATACGACCAAAATCGAGGCGAAGTCATCCTTTTTAATACAGAACAGAGACGGAATAAAAAATTGCCGCTGCAACGGTAGCGACCGCGTGAACCCTATCAGCTTAGCGCAAAGACAAGTCGATCCGTTCCTTTTGACCGAACGTAGAGTGCGAGTAGCTACTTGCTGGTCAGCGGAGAGCGCGTCAAAGGAGGGAAGTCCTTTGAGAGCCAAATAGAGCAAGCATAGCCTGCGGCATGCTTTACACATAGGACGAGCGGCAAACTAAGAAGGTAAAAAGGGTGGACCAAACGAGACAAGAAGGTACCGAAGAACGAGCCCCGTGGCTAGGTAGCGTGAGATGTTCGGTCAAATGTGTGAGAAGGAAAGAAAAATGAAAAGAACACTAATCAGGACCACACGGAAAGCCGACTACGATAAGGGGCTCGCGGCGTTTTACCAGATAAAGAATCGCAGCTAGGTAAAAAGAGCGGTAGCAGAAGAAAATCGAGGGCTGAGGGTTGCGTGCGTGTGTTGGTGGTTGCTGCTGGTCGCAAAGAGAAGGATTCGATATACCAACACCCGTATACACACACGAATTCCAGCTAACAGGTGGAGGGAAAGAAGATACGAAGCAGAAGAAAAAATAAGAGAAATGGAAAAAATTGGGAAACAAAAGGACTCTCCTTTTCGAAGTCTGGCCGCTAGAAAGCCGGTGTTGGGACAACCAGTGGCCTGGACACCCCTAGACCGAGGTGTCGACTTCTAGATCTTCTTATCCATTTCGTACTTTGTTCCACGCACGGAAAGCGAGGAAAAGAGGAACTTCCTTCAATTTCAAAGTGGCTTCAAGTCGTAGAGGTTTGTTGAAGGCAAAGAAGTCAGTGAACTCTATGAACACCCACTGGAATCGTAAGAGAAGAGCAAAGGATTCAGCAAAGGAGTTAATAGTGTGTATATAGATGGCTCTTCAAGTAGCCACAGCTAGCCGTATGCGTGCTCATATACGGTTGTCAACAAGAAGGCGGCAAGGGCGCCCTGTGTTGTGCCTTAACTATGTTGGTAAGTTGGGTAAGAGCAGAGGAAGAGTATAGCACAGGGAGAACGGGGGTTGGTGGTATGAAAAAAGATCAGCGCATGAGAGTACACGTGGTTATGGGCTCAAGTCAGAAGCGAAGGCTGGCAGGCAGAAGGCTGCCAGCCTTACGCCTATGAGTATTGAACATAAAAAATAGGGCGACGGAAAACGAGATGAAGTTGTGCCACAGCGTGACCCCTGCCACTGCAACTGGCGCAAGCTACTGGCACGAGAGAAAAGACCTCTCTGTATGAGATACGGGAAGGGTAACAGAACTATTAGTCTCAGAGTAAAGAGTGTACTTACACTGAAGCTTCTATTCTGCGCCTCGTTTAGTTCTTTCGTTATTCTCTTGCCGTCATGTTTTTTCTTACTCTACATGAGCAGTAAGGTAGGTACGAAGTAGCAGCAGAAGAAGGAAGGTGATGTAGAAAGCCCTCGTTACAGGACGAACTGCCATACCGATTAGATCTAACTCACGGGCTTAGATATTCGGTTGGAGAATGGTGGGATATGGGAGGTAGCTAGAAGGAGAGAGAGAGAGAGCATGTGCCAACTCATTCGTTCCGGCCTCGTGCTTCGCTAGATCCTCCATATCGTCTGCTCCATTCGTCTTCTCTGCACGGTTCTCGGCGGTATCGTCTCGTTGGTCCTTGATACCGCCCGATGCGAACACCTAGCCTGACGCTTAGATCAATTGTCGAAATAGCAGAGACAGCTGGTGGACGGCGGCATCGACATTGACATACACAGTGACGCCATATCCCGCAGCAGTAACAGGCCTACTCGCGTGATAAACTGTACTAACAGAGCCTAAGTAGTCCTGCGAGATTGGACACTAAGTGCATTGAGATCCTCAATTTAAACTTTAGCTAAAGGAAAAGCGTGTCTCTGTCCTCTCACCTGCTCGAGACCTGGAAGCCTAAAGAATTTTCGAAAAAGGAGGCGACGATCCCTACTAGTAAGCGAGAATTAAAATTTAGCCTTATGATAGAACGACTTCGATCTACGAATTAAATTTAATATCCCAGGTTTGTTTAAAACGGTGATATTAAGAAGAGACTCATTAAATATACGCATAGACAATGGTTCAAGGAAATTCAGCACACGTCATATACAGGCATAACTTTTTACTTATTACAACACAATATGTGCAATTACAGTAACGGTTAACGCGCAATCGTGCCGTACTGCATTTTGGCTGCAGGTACCACGTGTTAGTTCCATCAGAGATATCACAAACTTGGAAAGCTTTACATAAGGTTAAGCGAGATTCGGGGCATAAACGCATAAAAACAAGATGTATTGGGATATAAGGTTGAAGGGCGAGACAAACTTGGTCGTCTCTGTGCACGCAGCTTACCAGCTCGTAACTGTGAACTTTGACTGACCGCTGGACGCTTTTCTTTTCTGGTTCGGGGAAAACTAATGATTTGACGAACGGTTCTCTAGGCAGGATTGGGAGGATTATCGTTATGATTTCCCCCGTCGCAGATTTTCGGTTGGTCGCTGTTCTATTGGCTATGAAAAAATAGGTTTCAGAAGTGTATTTCCCTAGAAGCGATCTTACCGAAGGCAACTAGCTTAACATACTTTTGGTTAAATACTCTGTTCGGGTTTTGAATTTCCCCTTCGGGTGCACTGCTACATTCAGCTGTATTAGCTAGTATATAAATGTTACGACGTTACAATTTGTTGTCTGCTGTGAAGAAAGGCTATCGCTACATCGGAAACCAATTTCAACCTAACATACACTCGAATGTATTTCTGGTCAAAGTCGATTCGATGTGCTGCTGCTACCTCTGATGGAAGTCCGTCTGAACGAACCAGTCAGACCGGTTGCAGCCAGCTAATTTAACGAAAACATGATTGGCAGCAAGGAAAAGAGCCGGGAGCATGGAAGTCCTTTGAGCAGCTGGCGTCGAGCTAAATATCCGGCGTGCTTTTACCTCCTTTTCATCATCATTATCTTCGATAAATATGTTGGCCGTAGAGCAAATGGAGGCGGTTACTTGCCGATGCACCTGTGAGCAAGCTGTTATAGTCGTTCGATGAAGACGACGGACCGACATCGTGTCAGCGTTAGCACGGGAGGCGAAGACGAAACAAGGCCAATGATGACTGGGACCGAATGGAAAAACGCAATAGCATATGGCGATCCAACGCTGGACACATAGCCTAAAGCTACACGTTGAAGCGATTAGGGGCAGGTAGGGCGAGCAAGCTAGAGGTAGGCTCGTAAATACGAACGAAAAACTATACCTTTGTAACAAAAGGTTAGACTAGATGTTCTAGTGGCGCGAAAGCCGTTGAACATAACCCTTCATAGCAGAACTGTCGTTTTATCTCCGCTGTCCTCGTAGATCGTGATAATACGATGATGCGACAGGAAACGATGCAAGATGTCAAACCGCTAGAGTTCGTTCGTATCTGCTGCCAACTTCCCGAATTATCCGTCTGTTCACAGCCATTTGTATGGGACTGAAGCATAAAGTACAAAAGCTGCAAGCCCAGTTCAGCTGGAGCTCACACAGTTGTTAATCCCAGGCATATCGTTTATAAAGAAGGACAAAAAAAAAAATGTATGTGGCCTGATGGTCGTACTGGCAGCGTAAGGTTTTAGCGAGTTTTGTCTAACCAACAGTTTGTTTATCGATAGGGATTACAAGTAATAGTAACAATGATGAGCTTGTGAACCTTGTATCCATAACGTGGTCGGCCGCTGAAAAGCGGCCGACCACGTTATGCGGCTAGTCTAGAATGCAACGATAACGTGGAGGAAAGAGACGAATCAGATATGCCCACTTTTGAACCACTGTATCAGATCATAGTGGCACTATTATTAAAAACATCAAGCCTAACTGGTAAGTAACAATAATCGTTCGAAAGAGGTGCACCGTGTAAGCTTTATCGTATGTTTATATCGTACCACTATTTTTTCATTCGATTTTCTTTGAAAATTAAATGTTTTCATGATATCGATAACGGGGAATATCATTGCATTTACCTCTTTTAAATACAGAACATACATACATACATACAGTATGTTTGGAATGAGCTTCATGTGACATTACTACCTTTAGTTATTTCCCAGGAATAATCAAGGACACCTACGAATGGCTCTAATTAGATACATTTTTACCTCCTGAGCTTATGCTGTCTCACCGGTTACTATTATTTTAACGATATTTGCAGCAAATAAGTGGGAATTTGTGAATTGTTAGAGTCTTTCGAAGCGTACCATTAACCCAAATTTATTGTGTGTATTTGTCTGCCGTAGAGTTATAGTCTATCGGGAACTAACCCCCTTAGCACCCCTCTACCCTTCGTTCGTCGAAATCTTTTTGGACGATTTATGAAATTGGCATCGTTCTACTACTACTACTACTACATTGAGAGTGATTTATCAGTGGAGACATTATTAGCAAACACTTTCAAACCGTCGATAAACGTCATATATTAACGATTACAGGCGCGATGGTCTGCTGCAGTCGGCTTTTAGCATTCATATTTTAACATCATCGATTAAGGAATCGATGGTGTTTAGCTAAGCTTGACTGACCTAAGTATTTCGTTACGGTTTTACGCGTTGCCGTACGTAAAGCGTAGAAATAGTACGTGGAGAAGCAGAAAGCACTAATGATTAGATTGTTTCTTCTAAACAAGTGTCGATCATCACGTGATAATGCTCAAATGTTTCATGCTTATCGGTATATAGTTGTCAGCATCGATCGTAAAATCGATTTTTAAGAACTGCAAAAAGAGACGTTTATCTTCTATAATGTTAACCCCCAGAGCATAGTAAAAAATCATCGACCGCTATGTGCAATATTACGCTTTGTCGTCAACTTAAAGGAGGCTGAGCTCGATGGCACCGTGGAACACTGGAGAGGTCTGTTCCTCGGTTAAATCTCAATTTTCGGGGGCAAATTCTCGGAAAAAAGCTCACGATGCGTTCAAACGTGTTTCCCGAAGGAGGCATCGGATCGAAAAGCAAAAGTTATAATGTGGCTTATGATTTCCGCCATATGCACTGGGATGAATGGCACATTTTGCCCAGCGGCCACCGCAGCAGCTTGAACATGCTAAGGTTATCGAGAGTAAAGCGCTGTCTCAGATATTGGGATGGCACTATGGGGTGCCTTGTCATGGGGCTCGGAGTATCTCTGGATTACTCACTGCCCGTGACACACAAATATGGCCGTAACCTGCTAATCCAGCAGAACTCAACCCCATAGAAAAAAATCCCTGGATAATCGTAACCAATTTTGAAAGGACAGTAAATCACAAATGTTTTAAATCTTCGTAGAAAATTACTAATATGTGACAGCGATAAATTGCATTAGAAAAATGCTTCAGAAAGTCACAGCAGTTACCACTTCACCAAATACAATTACAGCAGATCCCTTGCCAGCTGTTTAAAAATGCTTGCCGTTTCCTTTATCAAAATAATGGAATTTCCGTAAGTTAGAAGTTTTTTTTCTGCGTAGTGAATTCTAAAAGTTGAAATCGTTTGACTAAATTTATTTGGATTGATTTGTTTGAGTACCGACTTTATATATTTAATTCTTTTCCATCATACTTTGGTATCACAGAAATAAACGATACAGATTGACGATTACAGTCCACTTGATTCCCTTTGTTACGACATTATCTGCGGCATAATAGTTACTGTTACTGAAAATGTTTTTACTACTAGCGAGCGACTGACCGTGGAACAAAGATAGGCAGGCAGGCAGAGTTTCGTAAGTGATGAACGGACATCAGCATCGTTTCGCTCTTTTATGCAGTGAACGTCTATAGAGGACAGACTGCACCTTCTATGACCGTTGCCGGAGAAGGCCCTCGTTCCGAATCGACCCAATCTAAAACAAGCACATGGATGAGCAATCGATCGTCGACATGCTTCGTTCAACTCTTAACGTCCCAAGGTCTTAAGGTCTTGCTCGTGAGTCGTATACTTTTGCTGAACTCGGTCGATGTTAACAATTCTATCGCCAGCTATGATCACAAAGCGCAAATTACGGTTTACCTATTTTTTTTTTTCCCTGAGCCATCCGTTCGGTTCATCGTTATAAGTGTGGTTAGCCATCAAAGTGGGCCAATGAACTCGTGTTTGTTTCTACAGAATAATTATTTCTACTTAGTTCAAACACAAGGTCGAAATTAGAATTAGAGATAGGCTAGCCATGTAGAGGTATGTGGTCTAATGCAAACACACCCATTGTTGTAAACTGCTGTGTAAACATGTAAATTTACCTTTGTCAAAATACACAACATCTGCTGTTGGTGCTGCTGTTTACCAGGAAGAGGGCAAAGTAAAAGTAGCCCCGTGTTATTCATTGTCGTATTATGTGCGGACACGTTGTTGGTCCGTCAATGCGCCAAAATATATAATCTCCCCTCTGCCTTTGCTTTGTTATAACAGGGTCAAATTTGTGTAGAACACAGCGCGCTAGAGCGTTCGGCATACGGAGCGCCGCGGCCTACTTTGACCGGCAAAAGAACCACTGGTCGCCGACCAACTCACTCCGTTCCACGCGTTGGAGAATACGCATTGAAAGCGGACGGTGACGGGCTATAGTCTACTGCGAATAAGGGTTTACCAAGCCGCTTTTGTCGAGGGCTTGCTGCCTCCACTAGGGCGCCCCCGTTGGCTTTTCAGTGGCAACGTTTTTTCGATCCCTTTTCGACTACAACTACGTTTCTGCCCAGTAATGGAGTTTGCGGGGGACAAGCAAGCAGAAAATATAATTTTACACTTTAATGAATGCAGTCGTTTCGACGCAAAAACATATCCTATAGGACACCGAACAGCCACAAGGCTTGCCGCTATAAGAATTGTTCACAGGCTTGTCAATCTCTCGTTGAAATTAAATTTTCAAAATTTGCCGCCGGTTTGTTGCTTTGATTGTTGCACTGGTTCTATGTAGCCGTCGCCACTATTTCAGTGGTTTGTTTGACGAAACAGATACGGGAGATTCGAGAAAGGGTTCGCGCATACACAACTACTAACCGAGAGAATAAGCGGCGAAGGACATGCTACACGGCTAAATTAGGCCAATCATAGCTATAAGAACAGCACCAAAATGCTAATCAGCCCCCATATGATATGCAATATACTTTTCATAGTAAGACAGTGGTGTTGGCTGATAAAGTTCACAACAACGAAGTAAGTTATATGAGAGACGTAATTCTGTTGTTCTAGATAGTAAATTATCTATCAGCATAGCCCACTGGAAGTTTTTTCTCGTCCCGTTACGCTTTCAGGATCGTATCAAACATGTAGACCGAACCCATTACACTTTCTGATTCTGAATACATAAAAAGCTTTGCAAAAATTACCGTAAATTTCGATTTTAAATGTTTTCTCTCCTGTTTCAGGGGTGGAAAAGGAGATACTTTCGACTAAAGCCGCGCAGCCTTTACTATGCCAAGGATAGTAAGGTATGAGTTGCACCTTGTTTAGCTTCCAATTCACGCATGTCGCTATCCGATAATGCTTGTAGCTTCTATAGAGGTACGCAAGGTAGCATAGGTCTAACATCGGGCGTATAAATACACATTGTCGCGCGCTGAAAGAGCTCAGTCGTCTAAAGCGATGCTTGACGGAGAACCGAATGTAGAACTCGAAATCCCATGCTTTCATTACCTTTACTTTAATCAATGGCTCCAATTCTCCTAAAGAAATTTTATTTGAGAAAAATTTGATCAGAGAAATAATGAAAGCTGCTACGATCATGGCCTAAAAGCATTTCGGTCGCGGTTGAGCTGTGATACTCCTGCTAATATCGGTGTGCTATTTAGGCTTTTAACTTATAGTTATTACCATAATTATAGTGTCACGCTGCATTTAGCAAAAAAAGGAGGCTCATATATATATATATATATGCTTCTGGTTTATAGAGAACCATACCCAAACGCTACCGAAATAACGCCGAAATACAACACAGTCGAGAATGCGGTACGCACGTAAGTGTATTGCCATTATATATACATTATCGGCACGCATTGCCATTGCACTATCCACAGATTAAAATACATCTAAATTAAAAAGATTAAACTCATCAAAGTTAGGGCGTAATAGGCCCATGGCTATGGAAACTGTGATTCCTAGTTGTTGTCGTGTTTTTCCGTAGCTGCTATACCGTGCGCGATGTTCTGAGCTTGATACACGACTAAGGCGAAATGCACCGTGAGGCCGACTTCCCTGTCCGCTTAGTTCTTTTGACTAAAGGTTTCTAGCCCTTACTAGCATCTAAGGTTCACTTTAAGGCTCTAGACATGCTGTCCTAATATAACTATCTGAATTATCCCGACTATCTGAACAGAGCCACAGAGTTGGAACGTGGTGACCTTAAGCGACCCACAACAAGTTGTCACTCTTCACCTTTCTATTGACAAAGCTGAATAAGTGTACCGTTCTATTCGACGCTAAACACAGTCACCGCTATCCAGAATCCATAACTTTCTAAGTCCTCCATGTTGTTATCTGTCTAGCACTGCTATTATAGGGACGTGGACTTTTGCTTATCCACTCCCAAAGTTTACTGTTTATAATACCTCCTCTGTTTCATGATGCCTAGCATCTCAAAGCAATTTTAGGGATAATGTATTTTTTGCGGTACACATCTGGGCCATAACGGTAAAGCTTTGTTTCATGAGCTTGCATCTCGTTTAGCTCTAGATCTGGTGAGGGTTGCAAATATGGCGGATAGGATATTTTACTGAAAATATACGTATTGTACATGCATATAAACACTGAATGAGGGTAACAATTTTTGTGCTATGGCACGCTGATTGATTATGTTTTCTTGTAGGCAAGCTATGGGCATTGGCAGAGTTTTACCAGCGCATGAGTCAGTCAATCACTGTCATTGGGACGGCACACCTATCTAATTGAATTTAAACACCCGTATGAAACTTGGGCTTTTTTGTTAATGTTCTAAGACATAATATGTGATGGGGATTTACATTTGTAGAACAGGCATCAACGCATGCATGAGGTGGGCCTTAAAATCGAATGCTTGAAAGGAGCCCAATCGCAAAAACCCCTAGGCTAGAACCTCGTACCACCGAAATATAACACGAACGGTGAAAGCATGCAAGAACGCATATAGCTCTCGATAGTAAAAGGTCATAATACTTTAGTAATACCCTTTAACAAAAAGACATACTCCCTTCAAATCACTCCTTGCTTCTATTTATGATACGTGTGTAAGTTTTCCCTCTGTCGATTAACAGTAGCGTTACGCGATAATCGAATACGCGTAACGATTTTTCTCTTATCACAATGACCTTAATGCCTATGCAAATCTGCCTATTCAAAAGCATTAAGGAACACACAGTTGCTCTGGAAAGACGCAAGCTAAATTTGTGATACTGCACGGTTCTAAACGCCCTAGAACCTCCAACTAATCGGTTTATCTCGACGAACACCTTCAAGTATCAGCTCTACCTATTTTGAAGAGAAAAATTCTAAACGCAGGTCGAATCGTAGATACAGCAGTAAATTTATTACGATAACACCTTAAAACTTTGAATAGATTAACCGCAATTGGCGTGCTACACCCTGAACAATGGAGTAGTAACATGACGCAATATGGCCGGCTGCTGAGCGTAGTGAAACTTTGACCTAGCCCTTCCGAGCAGTAATTTTCAATGCCGCACTTCGTTCCTGACCGAATTACATAACATTTACGAAGTCGACAAAAAAAATTATGTAATTCTATTAGAGGTCCTTTTGTATATAATCAGGCTGAAAAAGAAATTTTATCTGCTAATGAAACGAGTACGTATATGGGCAAAGAAAAAGCTTCTTCGTTTGCCCCTCGATGTCCTTATCCCCGCGGGTCCTTTTAGCTGAAGTGCCCATATCGTTTTGGTAAATGTGAACTTTGAATTCGGCTCAATCGCTTTGTTTTGTTCAGTTTAGCTTGTATTTATTAAGTGACGCGTTTTGTCACGTTAAAAGTAAGCCGAGTCAATAAGCTGCGGAAGTGCGTTTCCTGTGTTTTCCAATGAAATTAAAGAATCCTCATATGCCAATTCTGCCCTGTAGACACTGCAGAAACAAACGACCTAGCCGTAAGCGAGCGCCTTGGGTTACGGCCAGTCACTGGTTAAATAGATCTATCATTCTTTATTCGATTAAATCACATATTGTTATCATGTTGTCTGTCGGATTCTCACCAAGCTCTGGATCCGATATTCTTGAACTTTTGTTAAAAAGCGATTCTAGTATTAAACCAAATCAATACGATTTTCTTTATATAGATTGCGCAATTTTATTATTTCTCGCAAAGTAAGCCCAATTGGAATATCGTTTCTTTTAAATCAAAGAGGTAAAATCGATCTCTATCTAGCAGATTCTGTTAAATGTAGCAAAGGTGTGTTAGAGTGACTCTAGCCTTGAAAATTGCCTCTATAAGCTAGACTATAATTCGTTAAATCAAATTTGCTTCTCAAAAATTGACTCCACGTTCCGCGAAAGGTCGTAGTATATTTATCTTGTACGATAGTTCTCTACCGAATCTGCTGGAACGGCCGTTTGCGTCCCTGGTACATTAGTATAATGAACGTATAGATACGTAATTGAATAATGACAGACGCGAGCCTTAGGATAAACATTTCAAGTTGTGTCTTAAATAATACAGTCAGTTAGGTGAATCGAAAAAACCTCTCGATCAGGTAGGGCTGTTATTCATGCACGTTAGTTCTACCGTGTGTGCAGCAGAACGGCTAAAACATACGGCGATTCTCGTGTGTCCGAAAGGCACTACACAAGGCCCACCATGGATTTTGCTTGGTTGATTTTCTCGTAATAGGGGTGAGATTAAGCCATCGTCTCGGACGGGATTCGTTACGCGCACGAAAGGACGCGCTTGTTTGCGCTAGTTGTATATGAGTGTAGGAAATCAACCAATAGAACAAGCCTATTTTCAGTTACCTTTTGAGATTAATCCATAAAGAATGCTCTAAAGTTTATTGAAGACTGATTACTTCACCGAAAGGAGCCTTCGAGCTACGTTTGCAAACGCATACGCTCGATTCCTTCATCAGACAGCAAACATCTTGGTCCTGTCCATTGAGCTATCGGACTGTTCTTCCGCGTAGCTCTGCTTGGCCATGTTCGTGAGACGGCACCGTCTATCTTATACGAAAGTGCCGTTTATTTCATAGTACGAACCTTGGCGGTCGAATACGATCGCGCTACGGGGTCTTATAGTTATAGTACAGAAGAAAATAGACCTTAGCACTGATATGGTCGTTATTATCGATTATTAATTAAGTTCTCGAATAGATGAATCGGGTATATCGTTAATAGACCTTTAGTGATAGCGAGTTTCGACTAGGCGCATGATGGTTCTGTTATATTTGAAGGTAAGTACACGTAACATCGAACAGCTTACGTGTGGACAGTACCTACAATAATTATGTGTGCCAATAAATTTGTCTGATTATGGATTCGAAGATTACTCAAAAATTTCGATGATTCTTCCCATTCACGTATCCCCAAAATAATAATTATTGTTTATTTCAAGGTTCTTTATCGTCTGTAGGAGAAAGGGCCTATTGCCCTAAAGACAATTGCCTAAAGCTATATAGATAATAACCTGCCAGCAGTAGTTACAAAATTTTTAATTTCTATGAGTTCATATGCTGCTTTTACTTCTGCTGCCTGTTACACGGTCATCCTCAGGGAAAGACAGAGCGGCCCTTCGCTTCGGAACCTGACGCGGCCACCACCTCTTCTATTACTAAACTAGTTTGTGTGTAGCGCTTGGAGCCACCGTGAGACGCTACGTTCGATGGCGTCACACATTGTACCATCCGCAGTGTCGACAATCTGCTAGAGAACTCGCATATATATACATATATATATATATATATATATATATATATATATATATATATATATATATCCGTAAAATAAGCGTAAAATGCTTGTACTGATTAACTTGCTACCGGTGTTGTTGCTAAAAAGGGAAACTCCCATGATGCTCCAATAGAACCGTATCTATGTACGACCGTCCGTATTTGCGAGGCGTAAATATAACAGATACGGGCGTTGCTAGAATATTGATGCTGGGAAACTACCTTTACTACCACTGCTTCTCCTACAGCCTTATTTACCAAAGCGGGCCTTGCCACGTGGCGTAAATGTAATGTTACCCATTTATCTGTCACGCTCGCAGCCGCTTCCTTATCTTTTTGTTTTTTTACTACTTGTTACCTCTTTGCATTTCATTTGCTTTTGCTTCAAAAGGTGGCCAGCTAACAGACGCAACTTTGTATAGTAAGCATGTCTTCATATGGCGCATTTTAGACTTCTATATTAGCAGAGTTACAGGAACGAAATTGAAAAAACGGAGATGAGTTTGTGGACAGAATTGTCTGTGCTGAGTAAGCGAGAAATAGACCGATAGGGTAGAGAGGCTAATAGAAGAACCCCAGCCTTTAAGGCCTAGTGATGAGCGAATGCGAAGCGAACTAAACTATATACGACATAAGGAACTGGGAGATATAGTAAGGATATAAAGTTTTGCTGCTGAACTGAAGATGGTGATGCTTATTATGGAGCAGAAAAACAGCAGAAGTACCGGCTCTAAGGGCCTCATTTGTGTGGGGCCCATGGACTGTTCTACGACGACCCCCTCGGACTCTTCCGAACAAGTCTCGAAAACTACTCCAAAGTCAAGTGTACTTTGGTACCGCTGTATAACTACCAGTGGATAGAAGGACTTTATCCCAGCCTAGCGTCAACTGAACAAAATCACTTTGGCTAAAGCCGATTGAGTGAGCTTTCAAACAACCCACGGCACCGTTCAAATCTGCCCTATTGCCTTTTTTAACGTCTGCAGGTAGTTTGAAACTTTGCTGCCTCACTTTCATTTCTCTACCGTCAGGGACTTCCACGATTTGCCCCGGTTTTTTTAGGTTGGACCGAAGGGACCATAGGAGGAGTGAGCAAGCTTTAGCGGGTTGTTTAATTCGAAATTCGGGAGCCCGGAGCTTTGAAAAACTAAGCTTGGTAGCCTACATGATATATTAGGATGTCTGCTAGCCGGGGCGGATGCTTAGATCGTCGTCCAAGTGGCTGGATACATGGCATGTCCTCTGACCCGTAGAAAGCACAAGTACAGGGGGTTCCAACCCCTCTGAGTACGCGTGGCACCTTGGAGTGTTCGTAACTGCAGCGGTGGCTTCTTCTGTGGGACCCACGCGGCGGCTGCACCGGTCGTGTCTTGACAATACGCCCAGCACAACGACTCTCCCTTTCTCTGAACCTTCCCTTTCTCCCGCAAGTGAGCTGCGGCAGATTCGACAGCGCCATACCGGCTTCTCTTTTGTCAGTGCAGCTAGTAGCTGCAGCAGGCTACTGCCCTGCCAATGATTCTTCTCTGGCCTGCCTGCCGACTATTTTGAGAAGTTAGATAGCTGCAGGACCATTCGGGGAAGCTACCGCGGTCGCTGCTGCCGCAGGACCAGCCATGCGGGAGCTTTCCGCTGAGGCTTTCCGCCAGCGGTCTTAGCAAAGATGGGAGTCGGGAAGAAGTCGGGATATTTCTAGCACATTTCTGCTACATGCGTCGTTGCCCGCGGGTTCTTCTAGCGCTCGAGGGTACTCTACGACTGGGGTTAGTGCTTACTGGTTGTGTATGGGAGATTCGGATATATAGTGGGCTGACTGCCGTGTGTCCGCTGCCACTTGGGATAGAACCCCTCCCCGCTTCCCTCCGGTATGTACACGTATGGCGATCGTCTTGCAGCATAGCAGCCAGCCTTTGCCGTAAACACGCTACTTACCAGCTGTCCCGAATAGGCATCTATATATGTGTACGTATGTGTGTCAGTGTGGGCCAGCAGCGTATGGAAGTAGATGCGATATATGCCATCCACGATCTTCTGGAATACGGGAGTCTCTGCAACGGTCAGGTCTCTGGCCGATCCCCTTCTGCGAAGCTTGCTGGACATGTGAAAAGGAGGGATCTACTTGAGGTGGAAAGAGTAAAAGGAAAGGAGAACTGCAACACGAAGTAACTACGAGGTAAAGCCGAGGCAGTGGAAATCCCTGCGACGCTCCATTTCTGTCGAAGTCATTCTATTGAAAAATCAGAGAAAGCCAAGCCGCTGGCCATGGCACGCAGTTATGCCGGGGGCGTTCGAAACGGCGAACTGAGAAGCATGAGTGATGGAACGCCACACCAGAGAGAAAAGTAGTGCATCTGCCCCTCGGGCAACTGTGTGCTGATGGCGGCGCTCGATGATGCTGCCATAACATTCCGTGTGTCGCCATGCTCATGACGTGACCTCCGTGGGATAATATGGTTAGAATGTAAACACAAAATGATACATGTGTAAGCATGACGTCAATGCCGATACTTTTCCTACGTCAGCGAACATCGTGTGTTTAGGGGACGCGTGCAGTCTCTATTTCGTCCCTCTTTATAATCTTGATCTTGCTTTCTCACTTTTCTTTTATCCTTCTATTAGCTATAGCTTAAAATAAGTCTTCTTCGGGATATTTTTAGAAAAGGACAAGAACACGGACTAATATATTCTTGGCGGGACCACCGTTGTTCCCCACGTGTGCACATATAATGCACGAGCATCAATACGGTATAGCCCCCCGGGATTATGCCTATAGAAGCGGATGACTGGATGATGTTGTGGTCTATGTGGGACATCTGGCAGGTAAATAATAAATAGATAAAGGTTAAATTCTAAATAAGGCTTTAGCGCATTGTTAGCTCACGTACTTACAGATTTATTGGAGGTTATAAATATCCACCAGATCCTGAGTGATACAATGTCGGACGAAGGAAAAGTCATTTAATTGATCTAAAAAGCTATATCGGATAATGTTAATAAGAACGAAAAGCAATCGCGGCTGGTCTGTATAAAAAAACGTACAGGTGGGTCGTCGGAGTAATACATTTGAAAAACGTAAAACATGATAATCTGACACATACTGGCATTTACAAAATTATTCACTTCATATCGACTCCAAAGCTTCAAGGAAAAAAATCTTCGGAAATTTTGTCATCAGACGCTGTCAGATACGCTACGGTTATGTATGGCACCAAAGGGGTAGGGAAGGTCGATTTTACGTCGATCGATATATTCCAAGCGAGTGTAATCCTGGCCTTGTCGGAACAATAACTAGATTAGCACGTGGCTAACACTTCGATTACCCAACAAAGACGACAGCGTTTTGAGGTCCCGGTCGGGAGCGACCGCGAAGCAACGAACGTACGAATCTAGCATTGAATAGTCGTTGAGTCACTACTAAACGAGCCGTTGCAACCGTCTGCCGTGGTGACCCGGTCTGACCGAAGCATTTCGTCAAAAAACTATTAGAGGTCGACATATATTAATTTTCAGCGATATTTCGGGGCTAATAATGGTGATCAGTGCTCGCTGATGGCTACAAAGTACACATTGTCTATAGCATTTCGCCGTGTGAATAGTAACTACTCATCCCGCTGCGCCAGAAGTTTGGGACACCAGTATCTGAAGCTTCGGCTTCATGTTGAAATTTGGGTAATTTTCGTATTAGAAAATGTCAAGATTTTGAAAGAAATACCGTATTTAAGTGTGAGGGCTTTGCTATGGGCAAATACTGTGAATAATAGCGACTCTTCAGGCGTAACTCCTATATGTTTGCCACTAGTTCCTGCGGGATGGAGTTAAGCATTTTCGTGCAACACGAATGGGACACAGTTCGTTTAACCTTTCTCATTACTTCCTGCAATTGTTGACAATGCGCTTCGGCCATAGCAGACAAATCAGGACTCATAAACCTGTAGTGGGCGACATTTGCATTAGACAACCAAACGATATATAAACCTTTGCGGCTGTAAATTTGCTTCCGCATGATGCATCCGCTCACTGTTGAGATGTGTCGAAGATCCCATTTTTCATTAAATCACAATTCAGTATAAGAATGGGTTGTAACGTGAAGCAAAACGGGGCAAACGTGCCTATGCTTCTGCCTTTGACCCTCGTTCAAGCTATCCAACAGCTATTTATAGAAGTTTTTTTTCAAATTTTTAACAAGCAAGTATAATGTTTTTACACATACTAAACCAAACATTTGCATACTTTGAGATCAGTCGTCTTTTACCACAGCTCTAAACATATCGTGTCTTTTTCTATCCTTGCGGGGGTTTCCACGGGACCCATATTTGAATTCCTTCCTGGAATTTTGTCGGCTCACGGTGTTTTCTGTAATAAAATCTTTACTAAATATAATCCTCGAATATAATGAAGATAAAATTCATCATTATAAACCGCTAATGCTACGACCGGTCTACTGAGATTTAACGAGACGATCCTATATTTCAACTACTTCAAGCTCGTTTCAAATATTAAAAATGTTGAATAGATATGGTACCATTAAATGATCATAAAGGATCGCATCGTAAAATAATGTCCTTTTGTAGTAAGAGATTAATAATTAGCACGCTTCATACAAATCCACCTCATAACATTTTGCATGGTCGATAATTATTCAAAGAAACCGCCAAATTATATCCTGATCTTACCTCATCTATCGATAACACCTTGCAAATAGAGAATGCAAGATAAAATATCATATTGTGCTTTTTACGGTATCATATACCGTGAAGTCTTACTGTTGCGTGTATGTATATCTTTAAAAGCGGCAAGGCAATGAACCTGGTCTATTAGACCCTATGATGGTCGAAACTTTTTACGTTGGAAAGGATTGCAATTGGGGCTTCATGGGAAACTGCGTTATATAATAATGGGCACAGATGCTCCCGTTGATAATGTCAGAAATAATGGAGAGCTTTTTTGTGGCACTGTCTTGATCTTAGTCTGCGGTAATAGTTAACACGGACAATCAGCAAGGGAGCACGGTTTCTTCTGCCATGATTATTCCCCAGCGAAGCTATCTTTGTTCAAATATGATAATATATAAAATATGGAATACGAGAAAAAAGCCTGTAGTGCCATTGGTTCGCGGAAAAATCGCCAATAGATCAGCAGGATAATGAGCTGACTCCGCCTAAACTTCAACTCAAGCCGAAATCCTTTCGTTTCGTATCGAGAGTGCGTTGTATCGTTCGTGATACGTTGCCAGGTTAGTGCATACGTGTGGAACCGTGTAGTAAGTATGGTGATTTGGTCCAGTTTGTACTTACTTAGCAACAGCATTTCTACCGTTTATTATCTACGAGATAAATCATTGTGCAAAACCTATTCAAGACATGATCAGCTGATTGGATATATATACCGTAATAGCGGTACATTTCGTCATGATAAACGGACATTAACCATATTTGGTTTTTGTTGTTTAATCGACATAAAATGATGGCCCACTTATGTGCTTATCCGGCTGTCATTTTAGAATCAGTAATAACTCTAAGCTCGTATTGTTGGTGGATTTCTTTTTATATCATTATGACCTATAATATTGTGCCGCCTAGGTCTCCTTTGTGGGGCATGTGTAGTGCAAGCAATTACACACGCCCGTGGGTCTACCTTATGCAAAGACTTTCTCTTTGCTATATTACCTATGATTTGTTTAGTAGAAAAAGGCTCGCTGTAGGGACAGACTGAAAAGTCTGCGGGTAACCGAGACTGGGCAAACACCATCTGTATTCTCACCACAGGCGGGGGTGGATGAACGAACCATATAGTTTTATGTTGCCCGGCCAAGGGTAGAACAATGCGGAACACTCATTCTATACCGGTCCTACAAGTATTTTCAGACGCTGCAGTAGCGGATATTTCGCAGGTCTAATGCAGAGCCTAACGATCAATTCCTTTTGCATTTGCTGGTCTTTCTCAAGAAAGCGTTCCACTTAAACTGATTAGAATTTGCCGTTTGCAGGGCGTCTAACAACAGATTATTCTAGCCAGCGAGACTTGTTGTCATAGGGTAAACAATCCTATACAAACTGGCTGTGAAGAACAAAGCCTGGACCTCCATTAGCTGGAATCCATTTCCGTTGGGCACTTCACGCAACGAGGAACTAGGCTGTGACCTTTGAAAGTGTACTGAAAGTAAATCAAAACATTTAGTTTTCGCTAGATGTATTTAATAATACACGGCTTCATTACAGTGTCGATACTGCGATATTGATTAGCTCTAGGAAACGCATAAGATCCAACTAATTACACCAGATATTTTCTTAAATACTTTCAAAGCCACTAATCGTTTGTTTTATAAGTGGCTTTAGCATCTATCGCCATCTTCTGCGATTTTACTCTTATCAGAAGCATTCGCTTGCCCTTGCTCGATACTCCAATATATATATATACATATGCACATTGAATATATATTGTGCCCTCTCGTTCGACAAACAGTAACGTAACGCCCCCGTATGGCGGCGTTACGTTATTGTTTGTAGAGGATCGCTATAGCACCGGCTGTAAGCTGGCACACGCGTTAGCTTAATACTATGTAGTGGTCTCCGTCGTCGTCATAGTGCTACACAGCTGTTATCCTGCTAAAGGTGATCGACGCAGAAGCTAATGAGCCTGCGAGGCCCTTCATTTCCGCAGATTTACTAGTTTGCATGACTTGACGCGGGTGGCTTTGATTAATGTTGTAAATTATAAAAATTAATGGAATTTGGACTCAATGGATGGAAATTAAATTAAATATTTCAGATGTCAAACTGGTTTGCTCACCAGCGGTATACTTTTCCCTTGGATCTCTCCTCATACGTACATTTATACTGTCCACGTGAGCCTTTTCCGATCCGCAGTGGAGCGGCCTTTGTCTATTGACAGATATAACGGCAGCTGTAGACGCTGACTGATTATGACGGGGCAAATTTGTTAATCGGTCGTCGCCGGCTTATTGCAACAAAAGAAACAAACTAATGCTATCTGAATCCGCTTCTTCATGCTCTACAGAACTCTAATTGTGTCCGGACACCTACGTATGTGGATATCAATGTAGATTGGTGCAAACCGCTCCAATATCTTGAAACTACTCCTTGAAGAAGAAGAGCTCCAACGGCATTAAGGAAGAAATTACGATACTCAGCTTTATGAATGTATTTTTCTCTGTGTATCTTTCCCTGAGTCACTAGATCTCGTTGGTTAGGGTTAATCAGTATCGAAATTTATACGTGTTCTTGATTTGATCGAACAGTTACTGTGGCTGCTACTTTCTCTGTTATTACATACATTGCTCGTCGTTGAGCAGGTGACGCAACTGGCCAACCTTACTCGGTTAAACTTGGTACAGGAGTGAAATAGGCCGCAGGCCTCAGGACGTTCAGCGCTGGCTACAGGAAAGCTAGCTTCTGCTTTATTTCATGTTCTCTTTTTAATAATGATACATTTATGAGGCGTTGAGTTGTCTCAGATTCGCCATAAACTTCCATTGTAAAACGTCATAGTAGATATTGTCTTGAGTATTAATATAATCCAGCCTTTATCACCAACGAATGAGAAATACTGCAAGAAATAAGTGCAGAAGACGTGAGTTTTAAAGTCATATTCCAAAAAGTTATTCCCAAAGATTTTTCATCAGAGAAAAATAGATTCCTCTAGTTCCCGTTCGTTGTAACAAATCGACCTGGGCTCTTCTGGTTCATTGATGCATTTTATAGCAACGCTAAGTTCGTGAAATTTTGAAAATAATTATTATGAAAGAAAGTAATAATAGTGATAATACTAACCGGTACTCTATCTATCCTGCCGTAAAGGAAGGTGGCTGAAAATTAAATTTTACTAGTATGAAGAGCAATATACGTTAAGGCAAAAAAAAATATATATATATATATATACTTACATCTTGTACCACTTAGTTCTTTAATTGGCAATATCATCGTCAGCTCTTCAGTTACCAGCAGGCTTCCTAGTTTCATAGAAGGCTAAGCTGCAATCGCAAAAAGTAACATTACATAGGCATAGCTGGGCGGGCCTGAACATGTCCTCAGATATACCTATATAAAAAAGATGTTATTGCATTTCGTAATTCCTTTCCAGAGGCAATCGCTTAGTGTTACCAGCCCTTTTGGGGAATTTGATTTTTATAAATGCTATCCCGCCCGAAATCGTGAGCTGTCGCGTGTAATATATATAAAAAACCCAACCTAAAAGAACTTCTAGCAGGCACAGAATGCAGAACGGCCGTTGATGCCGAAGTCTCCTCCTACACAAGCTCACAGTATTGAAACTAATGTCGAACCTCGTTAATTTCGAAAGAAAAACGTTTGCATTTAAGATATTATTTTTGAGGGAACGTTAGTTAACGAAGTGTATATTTTGAAAAGTTCTATGACACCCATATCGTCTGTTTCACCCATCGGAGCTGCCAATGCCTAGATTTTTTTCGACCCAATATCTGGTACCTTTGTGGCTTATATTTTATACTCTCTGTAATCTATATTTAAATTTGTGCTTGCGTACTTAATTAGGTAGAATGATTGAACACGTGTGGATGCCGATGTTAGATTTAACCGTTAGGAGGCCTGTGTACCACGACAAGTACCAACTTGTAACAAGCACAACCCTTTGAAACGTTCATTTTATCCATCGTATTAAACAGTACATTGAAGTAGTATACTGGCTAGTGCAGCACTTCGGAGGTACTACGCAATCGCGGGAATCTTATTTGCTGTTAGACGGGCAAAATACAAAGAAAGCAATATACTTGATACATATATTTGATAAAATCTCTATCTTCTATTGCCATACAATATAGATACATATCTTAGTTATGGTCTGCTGTTCATGCAAAATATTATGAGGTATTCTAGGGAAGTTCTGCGCCTTACGCTACATGATGCCAAACCGCTATCCTGGTGTAGGAAAAACCTTTGACCTAATACGCAGTACGAACCGGTGAAGCTACGTCTATGGCTCTAACTAAGCGGCTTCTATGAAATCTTATCGCCATTAAAACAATAGCGTATTAACCGTAGATGTTTGTGCCATACGTACATACGAATTTGTTCGTTCTTGGCTGAGGTAGTGGTAATGTCAGAACAGATTGATTGTAGACTTTTTGCCACCTCAAATACTGTCGCTTACGTTATGGTATAGACTCTATTTCAGAAGAGTAATTATTACGATGTGTCGATAATCTGTTGTAAATCGCATTCAAGGGGAGATAAGAAAAGGATGTAGGTGTCCTGCACGATAGCACAATCGGATATGTAATAAGGATTTCTACCTATTATATTTCTGTTCAAGCAAAACTAGTCTAGACAAGATGTAATCAACTTCAAGCTCGTACTCGCTTGACGGTTAACGTTGGAAATTTATCTCCGGACCATAGTATCGTCTTCAACTCGGGTCGGGATAAACGAACGTGGGAGATAACCGTCAAATCTTTTCGCTGCACCTGCACGTGCCCGGCCTCAACGGCGCGGAATCAGTGAAGGCCGAACGAGCAGCACGTACAAAAGCATTCTCTGAGCATGCTTTGCTTACGTCGGATACATCTACACCCTTCTGCTATGGAGAGATCGTGCTACTGTCGTAGCTGGTACAGCTTATAAGAGCCGATGCTCAACGGTTGGGGGTCTGGCCTTTGCTGGTAACGCCGACTTATTGTAGTAAACCGGGTAGCGCTCTGAAGGATGCTAAGGGAATTGTCCTGCGCGTAGCGTGCATCCAACCATCGTCCATTTAGCAGATGAACGAAGCTATAAACATTAAACTTATACTACACGTCAATGTCTCAGGTGGCGAGTCAACGCATGGAGTAATACACCTTACGAACGTGCTTCTCTAGCGTAAGCTGTAACGGGGAAGAACTTGTCGTTGTGGTCATGTGCTGTCTAAGAAATGTTTCATATGAAAGACCGGCATGCGCTATTTGGGAAAATCAATCCGCCATTTTGAAGGAAGTATTTTGTTGCAATAATCGCATTCCTAGTGGAAGCTGACGAAAGGTTTTCACTCATTAAAAACCTAAAGGCACCGCTAGAACAATGCAACGCTGATAGCTAAAACAAAAACTTGCTTTTTGACATTATCTCTGAAATAGCTGGATAATTTCGATGACGATAAGCTCGATAAAATACTACATTTATGAAGCATCTGCTGCGTGATCGTTTTTAACTTTGTTTAGCTCAGATATCCAGTTATACTCCAATATGCCGTTACCTTGACTGACGAACTATATGCGCCGAAAAAACTTTTCGGGATAAAATCGGCAAAGTAATGGGGCAACATAGTTTTGCTCGTCTACTTATTCGGCTTGTGCAGGGCAAACTCATTATATTTGCATATTTATACGTATATAAATTTCGTGCATCCTTAGCATGTTTTTTGTTGCTTATTGTCTCTCACATACTTAACGCAATCCAACGGACAGGTTGGCATGACTATAGAAGTCTCGCCTTCTAGTTACTAGTGCTGCAATGGCCAATCATTTTGATACTAGTATCACATTTTATCATGCGGCAATAGTTATCTATCGCCGCCACATAAGCATAGATATGGATGTCAAACTCTTTTTTGTCGGGCTAATGTAAGACCTGTTGTAATGGATGACCAGACTAGCCACTCAATGGAGCAAACCGGAGAACTGGAGACACTCTTTTGTGAGAGACAGAGGAAGGGAGTGGGTTGATGATAGCGTTGTCATTTCGTAAACTCTCGTTGGAAGACGAGATTAAGCTCGACGATACTCACGAAATCGTCCGCTTTTGAAGAGGAATGTGGCTTAGTCTATGGCCTATGTTATTATAATAACAATTATACAGATATACACATTTGCGTAGTCCATGAAAATAGCCTGTTGGTGTTGCTGTTAGTTTCCCTTGTGCAGTCCTTTCGATCGGGCTGTGAACCTAGGCTCTGAAGTATATAGTCTTATCGTATGGCTTATTTTCGTATTGATCAGAATTAGGACACCGTAAAATGAGTCTGTTGAATTAAGGAAATCAAGCTCAAATTAAAACTACACGCGAGAAAAGACTCAAACGATATCTTTGTCGAGCAATTAGTAATGTGCAGAAGCGAGCTTCCATGTATGACAATGTGTTACAATCGCCAACATCGTTGGCCCTGTTGCGTGCGTAAGGCCTTTTTTGAAAACATTATTCTTGTTCAGTACTAGCGAGTTGTCGTTGCACATTCTCGTCAGTGGACTGCAGATTTTGCCAGAACATCGATTTTAAGACCTATTTTCGTAGCGTCTTAAGTTAAAGTTGAACTGAGCAATTTTTAACGCACTGCCTACGTCATAAGAAGTCTATTGTTACCGCATATGGGCCTTAGTAAATTATTAGATAATTAGTCATATGGATGCAGTTATGCGTGTTTACATGGCTGCTGACCTTCGCAGGTAAAAAGCATTGCCATGAGTAAGTTTCCAGTATATTAACGACTTTTAGCGACAGGGGCTATTAATGTAAGTCCAATTTATTTGCATTGTTCTTTACCTGCACAATGGTATGACTTCTTGTGACATGGTGTTCTTAAATTTTATATGATAAAAACGCCGTGATCATGGTAAAGAAGGTGTTATAGAAAAAGCTTTTTCTAGTCGTACAATTATGGGCATACATTCAGTTGAGATCAGTTACGATGTGGCGACACACAACCAACTTAGACTGCGGCCTCAGTCTGTCAAACCGCGGAGGCCTCCAAACGATAAGTTTATGAAGAGAAAAAAGGTCTATATTGGCCTGCTATGGAACAGGCCACTCCTACTGCACATGAAGCAGCTGCCAGCGGCACAGGCCTACGAAGACTTAGAGCAAATTTCTGGCCGCCCGCTCAGTCATTCACGCACCCACGTGAGATAATTACGTTCTATTCCTTTTCCTTGTCATTCCCGTGCGAGTTCCATTGTGTCATCCGTCGCCTTCCACGCCATTGCTGTTTCTTCCTCGTGCAGACGCACTACATCTATGGCCCGTAGTCTAAACATTCTATGCCAACCCCAATACTCGACGCGAGCAGGTGGCCATGAAGCTATACCACATGAGCTACAAACCAGAGAAGCGAATCGATAGAAAGCGTAAGACACACCGAACGGAAAGAATCCGTTTTTGACAATTCGACAGTAGACGGACGGCTGTTACGGATAAGCCGAGCTGAAGAATCATTCGCGCATTTGCGAAGTAAGAACAGCGTCGTGGATAATGTAAAGCGGATAAGGCACTTGTGGCGAGTGTTACAAAGCGACAATTCGTGCCGGTAGTAACCAGCCGTCTTAGCTAAATAATTCGTACTGCCAAAAGCGTATGCAGATTGAGGAGTCCATGCCTGCAGATGTCAGTACGGGGCATACAGCATTCAATGATTTCACGTCCACGTCTGCAATCAATTGCTACTAGCCGGACTAAATGAAATCCACTGCAACAGAACTGGGTAAGAATCGAAGGTGACATGTGGACGGACAACACAACGAGGGAAACGAGACGAGGATAAATGAAAATGACTTGATCGGCTAAGAAGCTCAGAGTCGTCGATGACAAGTGCTATTTTTACTACCGATGCCAACGACCATGAGCAGAAGTGATATGAAAAAGCAGAAACAGAAAACAGGGCACGAGCTGCATTTTATCCTGTGTCTTCGTCTGTGTTCTTGCTGGCCTTCTCTATACTTCGTGTGCCGTGTCTCGTTGCTGCCGGCCTCGTGATAGGACACCTAATACTCCTTGAAGGTGTCGAGTTACCGTAGCGTTGCGTTGCCGTAAGCGAAGACCTCGTGCCTCATCTACTGTCGCCGGTGGCGACTGAGGCTCCGAGTGAACAGTTCCCTACAGCGTCTTACTGCCTTTGTTACTGGCGCTATTGCTACGGCGATGAAATTACTTCGGGAAAACAATACCGTTGAATGATGGTTGTTGCTAGTGGCTCGATGGCCTAACCGCGAACAGCTCTTGGTGCCATTTGCGATATGGGCTGGTTCGGCTTCGTCGATCGACTGCTCCTGCCGCCGCTTGTCTATTCTCCTACTTGCTTTCTGATTCGAGCGTATCCTGTGTCCTCAGGAACGATAAAAGGTGTGATCGAATAGTAAAATACGGAGAGGGACGCAAAGAAATAGCACGATGATGCAGGAAGGAAAAAACTCCAACAGCAGAGCGAATACGACGCGATTCGCTGTTGCTTCTGCTGCTGATCGCGATGCTCAAGCTGGTGGGTCGCATCGGTCGTAGGCGTTGGTTGCTATCTGACTAGACGGGAACCAAGATGAAACTACAAACCACCAATCTTCGATTCTATATTATTTTGTCCTCCAGTCGCAGGAAACTACGCTTCCCTTGTTGCCAATCGTATGATAGCCTACGAGCGGCAACCTACGTGCTTTGCTTTAGCGTTAAGGCGGCCACGGCCTTCCGTACGCAATGTATGCATAGCGCCGTCGCATAGCCTCATCCGCCTTGCTGGTCAACAACGCCACTGGAAAAGCTACTCTTCATTAGTATACCTTTACAGGCGCTCGTTTGGAATGGGAGCGGGAAATTCGGACGACAGCCGACGGTTAGACGGTCGAGCGGAGGCTTCAAGTTAGTGGCAAAGATCTACCTTTGCACCTTGCCAAGAAACTGTCGAGCGAGCGGGAGACAAAAAAAAAGATAGCAAGCGAATATGACTTTTGCTAACGGCAAAACGGACGTCAATGATGCTGGCAGGCGTGACTAAGTTGATGTCATCCTTTGCGGCTGTCTCTGCACTCGCAGACGACTACGAAACTACTAGAACCGTTAGGAAAGCAAGCGAGTACTGGGGCACAAGGACCTTCTTACGTGGCCGGCCAGGAGGAATAGTTTGTCAATGGAACGAACCGTGTCGGCGGCAAGGTGCGAGCGTTGTAGTCTACACTCCATGGGTCTCTCAGAATGGGTAAAAATATAAGTGTGCAGTGTAGTGCTGGATCGCGTTAGAAATCCCTTTCGTATTCGTGTACTTCAGAAAATGTGATAGGGGTGCAGAACTATTTAGCGAAGGAGTTTCTTATAAAATATGACACAGAAAATGACCTTATTGCATTTTATTAGTACATGTTTATTTCAGGCAATGAAATGCATGAGTCAGGCACAAATATGTGACGCAATCAGATCAACATCTGCAAACATGATGACTATGGAACACGTGAAGACGGCATATAGTACGAACGCCTATTGCGAATTTGTATTATGACCATTTTTTCTAGGTTTATGACGCACAACCTAATAGTTCTTAGCGCGATGTTTACCCTTGGACATATTTATGGTATACGTAGTTCAAGGCGCTGACAAAAGTGCCTGGGTTTTAACCGGCACGACTAAATAAGCCCAGTTTTGTGTTACATTCCACCATGCACGCCTCGGGCACGCTCAAGAACTAAGTCCAGTGTACCGTGTCTTGGACCGGCAGCAACCGCCTTTTTGCGGCAAGCGTCTTATTTTCCGTTTGTTTGTCAAAATACACTTGGCCGCTCTAGCCCGGCTATTTAGTTCTCCCAGCAGCAGCAGCAGCAGCCGTGGACTGGCCGAAATAGCATTGATCGTCACAAACGAGACATCTCCTGCCGAACAAATTTAGGAAAGTAGAAGGGAAGTAGAATACGAGGCCACTAAAAAATTGCACGGCTGCAACAATATACGTTCCAGGTAGGCTTGCATGTTTCAGTAGGGAGTTCATTTCCGCTGTAGAGATGGTTTAGGCCATTATAGGGTCGAGCAACAATGAAGTTTGGTCAACTACATCGCCAGCGGACAGTATGTTTATAGAAAAAAACACTCGCCGTAACTATCACTGGTGGGAACTGTGGACCGTCGTTGGGATCTATTTGTCTAAGGAGTTCACACTGTGGAGTGAAAAGGCATTATTAACGTATCAATATAGTCACACATTGTGCACGCCCACAAGGGAAACAGTTTGTACATTAATGCTAACATTAACTGAGCACTACGCATTTCGGTACAAATATACCTATATTAACTTGAATTGACGCTTATATATGTCGTTATATATAGGAATGGACATAGCATGAATAAATTTTGTCAAATCGCTGCAAAACATATAAGCAGTGACTCAACTGAGCCGTTTTCTAAGATGAATATTATAGAAGGAATACAAACAAGTTTTGTGCAGCCATCACTATTCGCGAAGCAGTACCTGAACGCTCTAATATATTACTTTGTCATAGTACTCAGACAGGTAAAGCAAACACTAAAGATTACGTGTGTTGGGTATATACTTGTAGTTTGTCAGGTACATATTGCGCTTCTCATCAACGACCCAGCTTGTAACCCAGTCCTACTTTGTTCGTTTATATTCCTGTTTGCAGTCGGTAATCTACGAGGAGATCGCGCTTTCGGGCGTTTCGGTAGCGGAGTGGCAGGTGACGCGTGGGTTTTTGGCGACTTTGGCGAAACTCCCCGGAGCGCTCCTCGGAGTTGCCGGGAGAGGAGGTAGCCTAGGGGGTTGCCCATCGCCACACGCGTTTACTGTCATCACGCCGTTGCGTCAGCTCGTGCTGTGCGCGGACTCGCGCCGCCACATGGAGGAATGGATTAGCGCGCTTAAGGGGGTCTCGTCCAGTAAAGAGTTCATCGAGGATGTTCCCCCGCCTTCTGCCCCGCCACGACACGAAATTCAGCTTCAGAATAGCATCACTGACATCGCGATGGACGAGGAATCTTTACCTCCACCACCTGATCTGAGTCTACAAGGACAGCACAGCTGGTGAGTGCCCCTTAGCAGCTGTAATACGTAGTCGCGCATTCATAAGCCCACTTGCTGAGATTAAAGTAGTACAAATGCATATGGGAAGATGTCAGTGTAATTCCGAATGTAAAGTTCTGTCATATAGTATATAGGTTCGTTTACAATTCCTTCAGTTTCCTCAGAAGCAGCATATATGTACATGAATTACTTGTGCATATAGCAGCCCTCTACCAGCTTGTGCTTCACCAGAAAAGGTTAGCTCCTTGTTGGTCAACAGTTACTGTCGACGGGTATATATCTATGAGACGATACATTTTTCAACTCGTTTCAAAAAAAAAGAGACGTTTTAACTTTTCTTTTCCAGAAAAGTGTCCGCCAAGTTTCTTCGATACAAACACGGCTGAAGAGACTGTAGCAAATAACGAACGACGCTAGCCTTTGTTCTAAAAGAAGAGTTAATGGACAAGTCGCTTTTTCGGATGGCCCTCCTAGATATATGCCACGATGGTTTGGCGTTTTAATTTAATTTAATTAAGATTGAAGCACACTAAATTCACATCAATCTCTGCCTGTCTTTAATCCTAAACAGATACTTGTTTTATTACCACTTTATTGCCAGGCGATTTCAGCCTACCTTATATCATGTACAAAAAATACCTTGTCAGATAGAGCCCCAGTTAAATGATCTAAATCGTATTTAATGTACGAGTACTTCAATAGGCCTTTTCTTCATTTTCGAAAAGAAGGTGAACTATAGTGGTATCGAATCTGCGGCTTCGATGTTCGTAACCTTAACAAAATGGAGAAAATATCCAATTGTGCTTTACTTTGCCCGATATAGTGCAGTTAGAGTCTGTTTTTCCTTTTCCTATCGATTCGTGTTCAGCCTTCATGGTTCGCTTTGCCCCTCTCTCTGCTCTTCGTTCCTCTTTGCCCTCCGTTTGCTCCGGTCCTCTACTCTCAACTTACCGTCAACGGCATTGATATTCTCAGGATATATCTCCAGGGCTCTGCCTTCACCCCAGTCATCTTGCGCCACGCCTTGTTGCCTGACCTCACGTATTCCTTTTACTTCGTTCGTCTGGCATTTTTTCGATAAGCAACAAACCCTTTCTCGCCGGCAAGCTCAACGCCGCCAGCAACGCCAACGTCGAAGACGTCGACTGGCAGGCAATAACGGGAACGTCTGACGTCATGAATGCCCTTTTGTTCAAGAAGTGGGGCAGAACGGTACAGCCACCAGAAGATGAAGGGCTGTTTCCAATTCTTCCGCTTTGGTCACCGTGGGTGTACGACTGGATTTGGGATTATTCGACAAATAGTTGAGAACGTATGTGGATGGGTAAAATGAGGCATATGAAGGAGGGAATAAGGTGTCCGTAGGTTCAGCACTCCGAGCGCATGCTTCATCTCGCCAAGCATTCTTTCCTTTACATTGGCTTCTAGACGACCCATTTTCGTTCATGATGTCAAGTCCTCCTCGTATGCCGATCAGGGAAGCAGGCGAGCGATGCCAAGTATAAGACTGAGTCATATATGGACAACTTGTAGAGGCAGCAGGGCCCCACGTAGCTGATGGTTGTAATCCTCCTCAGGATCTGTTATCTCCTGCAGTACCTCTCGCATTCCCTACGTGTTCGAGCGCAATATTCAATGCTCAGTGTTTGTTGTAGGTATGTGACGTCACACGCACGGCCGACGTATTGTAATGTATGTCGGGAAGCGCTGTCTGGTGTCACCTTCCACGGCCTCTCCTGCGAGGTGTGCAAGTTCCGTGCACATAAACGCTGTGCATCCAAATCGCCAAATAACTGCAAATGGACGACTCTAGCTTCGGTAAGTGCGAGTTATGAGACCTTGTTGGAGATCTGTTAAATCAGGTACTTGCCGTATGAAATTTAGATAATTTAGCTTTATTACGTAAATGCATTTCGAGTTTATAAATAACATCGTATTTATCGATTATGGTCAGAAAGTTCAATATAAATGTAGGCTCACTATAGGTGTAAAACATGTACCCTAAATGCACAATTTAGCATATATTGTATTCGAGTTCTCTGGATAACACGAAGTCGAGAAATCGGCTAAAACATAACTAGTTTGTAATAAAGTACGCTTTAGTAAATAATAAAGCGAAAATCGAACATTAAAGCAATTTATATGAAAAATGTCCTGTTTTTGTTTTCATGACGTGCTCCCATAATCAAAAAGTCTGACTATCGCGGGTATAAATAAAACCTAGGTTTGCGATTTACTAAATAATCTGTGACCGAAAAGGGAAATATTATTGGAAGCGAGAACTTAACCGAGTCCGAATGAGTAAATAGACAAATAGGCCGAGCCAGTTCACTATAATACGTCACAATTGTTCGTTTTTACAGGTGGGGTCGGAGGTGTTGGAGGATGAAGAAGGCTCGCCCTCAATGCCCCATCAATGGGTCGAAGGAAATCTACCCGTTAGCTCTCGATGTTGGTCCTGTGAACGTGCGTGTGGCAGCGTTCTACGCCTCCAAGACTGGCGTTGTCTCTGGTGCCGTGCAACGGTGCATACAGCATGCCGACCTGTGTTCAGCCTACGATGTCCTCTCGGACTCTGCCGGGTTAGTGGACCCACAAACGCAATTGGGTTTACTTAACGACTACACTATATTATACACATAAGCTGCTAGTGGATCTATTCAGTAACCCAGACGGATATATGTGCAGAAAGGAAACCTTTAAGCAATTACTATATGTAGCATAATTGGACAAGTGCACAATGGCAATGTACTTAGACGCGCACATCAACTCCTTCGGTCTGCTCAATATTCCGATTTCATTGTAGGCTTAATTATTCAAATGCGCTGGGCAACAGGATATGCTCTTAGTATACATATTTTTATATGATGTACACGAAGCCATAAGTGTTTTTAAACAATAAATTAATACAAAATTGGATGAGAATGATGTCAAGCAGAGGCCCTCACGGACGTGTGTTCTCTTAGCTTAATAATCTATTATAGCAGACCATTCCAGCATTGCATTCCAGTATATCGTCTCGATCAATCGGATCGTCTTTTTGATGCCAAACATGGCTATCCCGCTTGGAAAGCGACGTCCTGCATATGTCCATCTAGTCTGCAAGCACCGTGAAAGGCGATCCCTGATCCTATACAGATCGTATATATATAATGGAGGGAATAAGTGACAACGAACTCGATCCCCTGTACTTGAATATTGCTACGATACGATATTATACCCCGGTCTTACGTGGCGTATCACGTTACTGATAGCGCGAATTTCTTTATTTAGTTAACTTTATTTCTACCTATCGGTCCTTATTCCTACAAATACGGCTGATACCATAAGTGTTATTATTTATATGATGCTTATATCGTATTATTTGTATTGCGTTGGTCAAGCCTTAATTAATAAACGCAGTGGTACTTTAAAGATACTCCAGAAGTACCTAAGCAGGGTAAAGTAGGAGATAGTGGTGACGTGCCGAGCACGACTATCTCCTGCGAATGTAACTCTGCGATAATAGGGTGAAGTCTGGTTCTCCATTTGCACATGTAGCGACAATGTTTGCAGTAACAATTCACCATGTTAATAGTCATTGACTTCTTATTGCATCCTTTGCAAATATGTTTTTACAAGTTACATTTTCGCACAATCGCGCTTGCCTATTGCAGGTGTCGGTAATACCGCCGGTGAGTATTCATACGCCATCATCGCGTACGGGTACAGGTGGTGGCTGGTGGCGTGGGGTCAAGCCTCCGGGTTGTTCCCCACTGCTCGTCTTTGTCAACTCGAAATCGGGCGATAATCAGGTAACGAAAAGTAGCCATTCATTATTGAAAGGATATGCTTTAGGTTATCAGACATACAGCGCAGCAGTTCTATTTAAGATTGAACAATGAACATCTTACCATAAGTATTATTATCATTCTACAGAAAAACTCGACATCCAGTGCAAAGTCACGACTCTTCTTTCAACTATTTGGAATTAATATTTTTTTCTTTTTCATCTTTGAAATGGAATCACTCAGAAACCGTCTACTATAGCCGCAGGCCAAGGATTATTCGCGTAGGATGGAAACTTTGCTTGTCATTTGTTTTTTTTTTTTTGTATTTGCCGGCATAAAGCACACATTGTTAGGGTTGGCGACCGCTATGTTGACTACCTGTTATATCATCATGAAACAGGCTAAGTAAACGATAAAGGACTTCCAAATCCACCAACATACTCTATTGTATCAAAAAAAAAAAGGCGTCTTTAAACATTTTACAGTACGAACTTTTTCAAATATCTAATTAGTCCAATGGGTACTTGGTGGTAATTTCCTTGTTATTCCATTAACAGTGATAAATAAAAACCCATTCTGTTTTGTGTTAATATTAATCAACTAACTTCCTGGGTAGAGTCTCCTCTGTTCACAACTGTTTAATTCACTTTCTCGGTTAAAGCAATGAGTTCTTAAACAATTACATGCCTTTCATGTTGTTTCACAGGTATCAAAATAACACCTTAACGCCTCGTGGTCTCAACAAATGTAACGTTACCCTTATATAATACGGAGTAGAATATAATATGCGGTATAGTTGTATGAAGCTTTCTATACTGAGGTCTAGGTAGCGGTGAAGCCCCTGTTTAGTGAATTTCACTTGGTGCGGGTCTCACGCTCACCATTACACTGTGGATCACAATAAAGGATACCATAGCAAATCAACGTTTTTCTTCGTATCGCTTCTGTTCCTTTCGGCAATCCATCGTTTTCCTCACGAACAAGTTTCCTGTACGAATTTCCCACTGGACATGAGTCTCGAAGGTTACTAAAAAGGTCTTCTTCGTCGAATCCTTCTGATAGAAGACAGTATTAGCGCTTGTTGTAGTGATAATATGTTTCCAATCTGACGAAACTATCGGTTGCCAACATTCAAGTTATTATGAGTTGCCTAGACGATGTGTATATAGACACAGCAAGGCTTATGGCCACTGGCTGTTTTTGTGTCTATTTAGATCTATCGATGTCAAGCCCTTGTCCGCATGCTAGACGAACAATCAGTCTAACTCTTTTTTTTTTCTCATAGAAATAATTAAAGTCTGCCCGCTTGGTAAGCCAGTTTACGTTTTATTCTTACATTTATTATTTTAATATGAAGACAAAATAAAAGTTACCATTATAAGACTAACATGTAGACAGGTGACAGTGTGATTCTTAGTCGACGGGCATGTTTAAACATAACCGAAGATGAAACAATGTACCTAGAATGTACCTACGAAAGGAACAAACTTCGGTTAATGGTTGATTGTTTCGATGGACAACGCCTTCGGAAAGCCGCCGTCAAGGTCGAGAGGTGAAAAAAACGTCAAGTACGCTAAACGAAGCGCCGAAAATGATTTTCAATTTTCATTGAGACGATTTCTGTATGTTTTCAATTAATCTAAATTTTCTTCTTTGGCGCACGTAGGCGCTATATGCAGATGAGGAACGTGAAACAAATTAGGTCCATAAAAACAGCGAGATATGTTCACTAGAGGGCTCAAAGGGGAGAACTGTGAACCTGGAACCTATTGTATCTCATTGTTTACTGCATACCGTGCAACTAATTATCCTTCATTAGGCTCAAAAAAATAATGTCATGTCGACATAAATGTCGACGTAACGATAGAGGACAGACACCTGAGCTCACTTTCATCAAAGGACGTGCACACTTTCTGAATCAGCTCAAAACGACCGCATGAGTTAAGCAGCTAGCTAAAAAAACGTCTGCTTTACCCAAAATGGGAGCGAACCAAAAATTCCAGATTTATTCATACGTCGACGGTGTCTCAGCTCGATCAAGTAATAGCCTGCTGTACAAGCTTCTTAGCACAACGATAGTCTTGCCTATACTTTTGCAACGTATATCGTGTAACATTAGTACAGGCCAACATGTTACTGGGACGAGGCATATTTGCTAAAACGTGAGTGACACGTACCTAATTTGTTAGAGTGCCTAGGCGTCCTTTCGATAGTTTTTTTTTTCGGTGCGTTTTCCAAGAAGCAGGGTTATTTTTTGCGCATCATATTTTGTTGCTTGCTTTGCTTACCTAACATCGATATCGAGAGCAATTTGTCAAGGTAAAACCTTTTAGATTTGTTATGCAAAAAAGTTTTGTCACTGCTTACGTGTGAGCAGACAATGCCTTGGCTTTAAGCGCAAGTTTATTCTAATCGTCTCCTGTCCGGCGAGTCCCATTTCGTGTGTCAGTCTTCTACATCACTTCCAGCTGCCGTAACCTTGAACTTATTTGAGCTCCACAAAAGGAGCTTTGTCATACCAGCAACCCTGTCTTGACGGCTTTTATTTACTGATTCACCTTCTAGACTATTGACCTCCAAATTTAGTTTACTATACCTTTCGTCCAAGGCTTGTTGACTAGCTCTCTGTCGATCAGTAAGTTGTATGTGACGGAGGTAGTTCACCGTAGTAGTCTCTCTGCAGAATTCCTCTAACAGGGCTCTGTTAGCGTTCACCGAGGTCCCTTCGTATGCGACATGTAGGCAGCCTTTCGACATCATGTATAATTTGTGCCAAACAACCCGATGTGAGTCTCACTGCTGTCGTGGAGGCTGATGCCAAATTACCTTACCCGCTTTAGTCGTTATTCCTCTCGAGACCCGGTAGGCGTGTTGTCGGGTCGGCTCAGGTCGCCTATCGTATGTTCCTTCCGTCATCTTCGTACCTCCGCCGCCTTCGACTTGGCTACTGTAACGTTTTCGGTTGCCGTTTCTATGACGCAACCTCATCTACATCGGTTCCTTAAAACCTCCAAAGGCCCCTTATAGAACGGCCTTATTCAAGGACCGGTTGGCCACTTGTCCTCCTCCTTCTTCTTCTGATCCCGTAACGAATCCCCACTATTCGATTGAGCCACAAACCTACCGCATGTTTACCCTCTTGGGCACACACGTACCTTTTACACGTCGGCACACACTTATACAAACTGTCCTTGCATCCGGCTTTCGTCCTTTTTTCACACAAAACAGGGTCAATACTGTAGAAATGCACAACAGAATGAGATTCGCAATGTGCGAGCGCATTTGCTTCAAGCCATCCTCCTTCAAAGCAGGTAGATTCCCACCAAGCAAAAAGAAAGTAAGAGAGTTGGGAACTCTTTCGTTTTCTGTCAGTTACGTAGCGACGCAACCTGTCTTCATTCTTCGTTTCTCGAAAAACGAGAGTAGCGGCAGTGGCAATGGTCCTGTTCTGTTTTAGGACTAGTACTTACAGCGGCCGTAGTCGTGTCGGCATCACCCACTATGGTGGCATTTATCTTCACTCGGTTCAGCTCATGATGACTATATGGTGTGGCATTTAAATCCGGAGAGACTTTAGTAAGCTGTTTGTTGCAGATAACATACATTCTTCTGCTGCTCTTTATACCAGATATCTTTCTTGGAAAAAAAATTAAAAGATTAAGTTGACAAATAAACTCCATCGATTAGTTTTTCTAAGAGCTTTTGCATTATTTTAACCGTTTAGCTGTTTTGAGCCCTTGTATTTTCGGGACTCTTGGCCCGAAGACAGCACAAAAAGCCCTTTTTAATACATTTAGGTTTTTTTTTTTATAGAAAAATAAACACACGTCTAGCAAATGGAATATCAGTTAAGTTGTCAATCAGAAGATCAATGTCAGTTAGATTGATTGACTTGTTAAATTCTATCGGCTAGTTTTTTTTCTGAGATTCGTTGCACTCTTCTGCATTTTTCTTCAAGTTTTCAGCTTTAATATTTTCGGGGCTTCTGGTCTGGCTGCAGCTCAGAATTTTACTCTGCTGCAATTTTTTTGTATGTAGCGTATTTAAACGACACTTGGACAAGCTTGTATCTAACAAGAGTGTTCGATGTAAACTTGCTATCAAGAAGTTATGCGCTATGTGAAAGAAGAAAGGTTTTTTTTGAAAATGATCGATTAGTAGTCCAGATTCCAAATCGAAGCTGTAGTCGCGATAGATGATGATGACGACGTCTCCAACCATAATATGAACAAGGCAGTAGGCCAACGTTGACACTGTTATTTTTTATAAAAGATATTCTAAAACTGCGGCCTGTGTCCGACAAGTTCCAGAATCTGTCCCTTGTCATTTTTGCTAGATCGACTGCTATATACGAACTTCTTTTTTCACCACAAGCCTTCTAAGATTTCTATAATGACATCTTTATAAGACCGTTGCTTCTTTCCACGTAACTTTCCTTCTAGATTGAACAGAAGTTCACAAACAGGGGACAGTTGCAGTTACACCCTGCTTCTGGACATACTCCAATCTGCGCTGCTTCAGAAATTGCCATACAGACCTCCTCCAATAAATTTGCTATATGTATCAAATACCTGTACCTGCAAAGGTTTAGAGTAGCGTTTGCCATTTAAGCAGCTTCCATTCCAATGCTACTCTATGTTAGCTCGAGCAAAATCCTAGAGGGATCATCGTGGGTGTAACAAATAACTGACATGGAAGTTAAATATTTCCAGCTCTGACAGATTTTGTTCGTTCTTTTCTTTTGAAATTTAGGGTAGAAAACTTAGACAAACTCCGCACGGGCAAACCGGTATGTTATTTATAGAGTAAACCTCTCTACGATGTAGCTTTTGCTGATATTGCACCGCAAGATGCATATAGAGACATACGGATCAATCGAGTGACGTAACTGCCGCCACCAGGTACATTCAACGCAGTTGTGAATGACGACGAGACTACATCAGGCTGAATCAGCTAGCCGTATATCGTTCCTTAAATCGAAGTCTGTCTGAAACTATATTCATTTGCTATGTTTACTTACTTCACGGTGCTGCCAATGTTTACGATTCACTAACCTTGCATGCGTTCGGCACTCCCAGTCGGCGCCCAAATACACTAATGTCAATTACTCATCACATGTAAACTTCAGCACTGTTTTACTTACTCCTAAAAATCGAAATCACAGGCGCCCCAAGTTAGCGCCAGTAGCTGCGACTAGAACGAACGGCTCGCGATGTCGAACGAAAGGAAAGGATGCACGCACAAACAATACCACTAATAAATCAATCATCGATTTTCCTTCTTTGAATTTCGATAAATAACGGTACGGTTGAAGAGAAGCGAAAGCCCGACTGACCGCTGTCATTACGAGGTGGAAAAGGCGGCCTCAAGGGTTTGCAATGGCTCACTTCAAAGGGCGCTGCCATGAGTGAGTGACGTCAGCATCGATTTCAGTATATGGTCGTCAGTTTCGGTTATCTTTAGGCTTCGCTCGATTTTCTGAGAAGCCTCCTCGGATTTTCTGTCTGTCTTAATGGATCTGAAAGCTGTAGAAATCAATTGTTGGTTTGCACCTCGCAAGGCGCAGCTCGTTTTTGAAAAGCGAAAAATCTAGCCGAGCGGATCGGTGCAGTCTCATGCTTCAACCGTGTCTGGGGTACGCGCGCGACCGAAGTTCTACTATAAATGCAGTCTAAGATAGCGCCTGCGAACAGCCTCCTTTCTTCTCGTTAGCGGCCAACCCTATCGGAGAAGACTAACCGTTAAGTTAACCGTTAACTGAAATGTGGGGGAAAGAAGTCTAGTAAAAGACAGTGGTCTAAGCAATAATCTTTATCTAGATTTAATAAGCTGTAGCTGAAAATAGTCAAAACTGCGATAGATAAAAGCCAGGGAGGTAGAAGGATAGTGTCCTAATAATTATGTGTTGTACGGTTCTTCTATGGCACAGCGTTGAAAGCTTGTCGATCGAAGTCGTCAGACAACAAAATGTCAACTTTGAATAAATTCTTTTGAAAACATAGTGGCAAGTTAGAACGCAATTACTCTCCTTAGCTATGATTTAATTTCAAATTATCCCAACGATGTGACGTTTACTTAAAAATAGCTGACTAACACCCATAACAGTGTGGCGGTAGTGCGCTGGCCTACCAAGTTTAAGGGGACATGAGGTTCACGGTTCAAAATCGGCCGTCAGTAAACTTCGTGCTGTGCTGGGAAGGGCCGGCCGTTTGAAACAATGCGTAAAGCTCGGATCATTTATTTGAATGCAGCTACCTAAGGTCTTACAAATTTTATACAACCCAAGTTCAAACAAAAATTAGATTGTGCAATAATATGTGCACTCACCCGTCCACTCGAGCTGAATTGCAATCCTTAAAGGACGCTGCATAGAGTGTTACTCGGGCTGGAAGATGTGACATCTAATAACGGTAAAAGTTTCTGTTTATATGCTACACTTAAATATAATACTTTATTAATAGTTTCCTTCTAACGCACGAAACACTCACGCTAGGCTATTCCACGGCAAGCGAGTGCCTCATATTAGGTCAGGAAGGGTTAAGGAGGCAATTGCAGGATGTATGTTAAACTACAAAATTCTTCTAGTATGACTAGCCACGTATAGCTTGCAAGACGTTATGCCAACGTTCCATTTTAGAAGCCTGGATAGCTCCTCCTGTACAGCGTAACAATGACGCGGTTGATATTTCTGGCTTACGTGTCGACTTGGAGCGGTCGCTTTCGGTATCATGACTATTTTTGCAATAGAAAAGAGACGGCAATAAACCAATTTGCATTTTACTCACGTCCTATTCACGTCCTATGGCGTGCTGTGCCGCAATTGAACCTAAAATTCATACCAAAAACTTTTGTCTGGGGAATTATTTCAAGATCTATAACGAGAGAGGCGCAGAGGCAACCCAACAAAGCACACTTAGCCAGTTTAAATTCTACTCAGTGTTTCTCGAACTGTGATAACTGGCACAGTCCTTTCTACTGCGCCCCTAAAAGTACCAACGTCAGTAGCCTTATTTTGCATTTGCGGGCCTACGGTTTCTCATACAGTGTCTGTGCCCAGTCGTTAATGGCCTACTTAGGACCTTTTCATTATTTATATTAAGATTTACGTGTTCGCAACGAAGAATGCGACTTTTCGATTTTTTTTCCTCCTTTCGCTTTTTGTCATCTTTGAATTTTCAGGGCATCAAGTTTTTGCGGCGTTTCAAGCAGCTGCTTAACCCTGCACAGGTGTTTGATCTGATGGCCCCCAACGGGGGGCCCCTATTAGGTTTAAGGCTATTTAGTGCGTTTCATACGTTCCGCATCCTTGTGTGTGGGGGAGACGGCTCCGTGAGCTGGGTGCTTAGTGAGATAGACCGACTTAAACTGCACAAGCAATGCCAAATCGGTAAGTGGCGTTATTGGAACCGCTGATAGCTAGAAGTGACTTGTAGCACATAGGTCTGTTGTTTTTATACGTGTTTGTACAACGTGGAAAATCCACTATTAGTATTACAACCTTCACGGTGTGCCCCGCTAGTATAACTTAACAATATTTTTATAGATGCGTATTAAGATATAGTCAATAACTACGATTATTTCACAGTTTTGGTGTCAGATATATATTTTGGTCATAGGAAAACTTCTCAGCGGTCACAGCCGTAAGGGAAATCTGTTTTTGAATTTTAAAAAATTTTTGCTGTTCTTGAGCACTAACCCATATAGAATAACCCGTGAATAATCATATTGTTCCACATAGATGCATATGTAGAGTTTGCCATATACTCCTCGTCCACTTAACGATAAATGATTATAGCTCAAGCTCCGACTGGTAGAGGTGCTATTTATCAGTGTACCTGTTTAAATTTTGCACAAACCAGAAAACCAAATAACCTTCTAAGAGTCGAACCGTGAAGCGCAGAATCTGCTGAGAACTCTATTAGGTTTAGGGGTGCCTTACAGAGAGGTAATCGGATGTGCTTTTTGCGGCGATCTTGATAACCGAAAATGCTTTAATGAATAGGTTAATAGTCGTAAATTTATTGAAAATTTCTTTACTTCCGTAACTGTTGGTACTAAGGGGTCGCAAAACCGTCATTGTCATGATAGACTTATTGCGCCAATTTTCGAGACCCTAAACCATGGGAAATACACGTAGTATTCTGTGCACGTGATTCAAAATAGGTATCAAAATCATTATTTTTGTTAAGTAACAACAAATTCCTGGCCATTTGTTGTTGCGCAAATCATTAGGTTTCCGGCTTCGAAGTGCCCATGCTTGACTACACATATAGATATAAAAATAGATCCTTTGAGTTCATCTTTCAAATCATTGATAGGCTTCGTGAAGCTACATAGCTTTACATTACAGTTCATATTCGCACCCTGTATCTACGGCCGATAAGAACGCGTCCCTTATTCTGCGTGTTTCATATAGAAACGTTTTTCCCTCTTGTATGGTAATATCACAATTGCGATAAGCGATTGTGGGCGCCTGTCATTTATGACATTTAAGGTACACGATATTTCCAAGTACAGAAAAGGTAGTAGGACACATATACACACAGCGAACAGGGATATATGGGCATTGTGCTTATCTGCAATTTACCCTCAGATAGCCCAAATTGTTTCAGTCGTTACCACAGACTTCAGAGGCGTTAACTGGCTCGTATCAGCTCCCTTGGCGGACTAGTTGACAATTGCTTACGAGACCTAGAGGCATTGCCAAATAAAAATACCTCTAATTAGTCATAACGATACATTAGAGCCCTTATCGGAAGACAGAAAGCAGTACAAATCATGCACCACCACACTGTTGTCTTGTGGCCGACTCTTACTTCCAAGAAATGCACATTTTTGATGCTGACTTAATTGATGAGTAAATCTCAATGTTGAAGGTAACGTAAAACAGCCTTCTAAGGGCATCCATAGCAGCTGTGACGCAGGTTTTGCTTTGCTAAGTACGGCAATCCGTCCTGGTACCGAATTGAGGCAATGCTTCAACAGGGCACACAAATGGCTATTTCATTTCAATTTAGAGTGAACTTAAGCAGCAGATCGTTCCGGCAAGAGAATGTTTGTCTTTGGAATCTCAGCCACTTCGAAACGAATAACAGCTGGAGACGTGTTGAAGGATGATTTCACATGTGGGAGCCGCCCCTAGCGTCCTGATGCACAATTTTTTCAATGTGATCTGTTCCAAGATTTTACAGCTCAAGCCCCCTATTACCAACCTTTCACAGCCTGAAGTCTACTGCTGATATTATTGTTACATATGATAGATAGTAGTATCGTGTTTCTCCGCGGCCATGATAGCTTAAAAGTTAGCTACTGAAACAGATGGCCAGCCGTTCAGCACCTTTCCAGAGGTGTGCACTCCTATACGTTCCGTTGAAAAGGATTTACCGTCGGAGAAAGATAAGCACGAAACTGGGCTGAACTGTGTACGAGACGATGATGTGCCCATTTTTGAAAGAAGAGACACGTTCGCTGTGGCTTAAGTGGGCGTGATGATGGTGGATAGTTTATTCTACTTTATCTAGGCGTAATGGAACGAATTGGGGTCTGGGCTCCGGCAAGAGTCCGTCAAATGTGGGCGTCAAGCTCAAAAATCAATTTACAGATAGTCATAACAAAGGAAAAAAAAAACAAAATCACGTTGATTTTGTCCTATAGTTAAGTTACACATGTAGGTTAGACATGTACACTATATATCGAATGAACGATGTCAATAAGTTATTACGACTAAATGGTACATTTGTATGCAGACCTTTGTGGCCAACGATTTCAAATCGTCACTGTAGACATCGTATGCGATATTCACTAACCACCATGCCTGTTGGTATTTTGATGTTGCATCTTTCTGGAATACGATTTGCGACGGGTTTGCGTGTCGCTGCTGCGGACACGGGGGCTATGTGAACCTTCGTCGGTACCTGGAACTTGACCCAAAAGGTGTCTTGCCTCTGGGCACCGGCAACGACCTGGCCCGGGTTCTGGGCTGGGGTTCAGTGTGTGATGACGACTCTCAGCTGCCACAACTGCTTGAGAAGTACGAACGTGCCACGACTAAGCTCCTCGATCGCTGGAGCATACTCACCTATGAAGGTATATTATCATGTAATTATATATGGGTTCTCGTTGTATTTAGACGAACATTTTTCAGTTACGCTTGATTGTACTTTTAGTAGCTTTTCTTATTATTAAAAAATTGTGTCGTATTGATTGTGTCGCTGGAGGAATGGCAAGCAGCAACTTCTGATCTTAACGAAAAGCTTGGTGGTCAAGAAGTCTGTTTAACTTGCTAGGGTGCTATCGTGCTGATAATAAGAAATGGTATAAATAGAACGTACTTGATATTCATTTTGAACTTTAAAGCGTCATAGTATTAAAGCAAAGGTCTAGAACATAGATTGATGAGTAAACCAAATAGGATTATTGTATTCCCGTCATGGTGCAGCGGGTAACAAGTGTACGTGTTAAGGTTAGGAACACATGGTGGCCTAGGTTCGAATTAGGGCGAAGGCTGCCTAAAGTAATGCTTAATGGCCTAACGTAAAACAAGCAAAAATGTACTGTACGAAAACGTAAGCTAATCTAATAACCTGAATTGTACGCAACTGCAACGTCAAAGACTACCGCGTACTCATAGGTATTTATTTTAAGATGCACTTGCTTATCTAATATAAGGTCTAAAGTGAACACATTTTTATGAAACACTTACGCAAAACTCGAATAAATCGTGGCCAAGCAAACCGTCTGCAGCTGCCCCGGTTCACGGATGCTCACTACGACTACTCTTTCTTGCTACCTGCTCTGTAACACACTACCTTTCACGCATGACGGTAATATGCCTTTTTTGTCACATTTGCTCTTGTACAACATTGTAGCCCGGTTATGTATTCAGAGAACGATTTACTTCTCCTAGATATTTGTCAGTGTGTTCTAGTTCTTTAACGTGTCTTAACCGTTCCTCTCGGTTGTGCTCCATGCCATATCGTTGCCCCTATTCTAGATTATACTGTTACACTACAGTGCAATAAAATGTTGACGGACAAATCCAAGCGGCGGGCGAAGAAGCGAATGACCCTCAGCTAAAACAAAAAAGAAGAAATCGAAAGCCAGGGGCATTAGGGGTAGCGGCGGCCGACACGTTGTCCGTACTTGTAGTGATTATAATAGTGAACGCGGTCCTTCTTTGTACTCGTGCGCCATTGTGTTGGAAGTTATACGGCCCTATTGCTCTTCTGATCACCCCAGTCTCCAGCATTATACCGTTAATGCTTTTTGTTTGAATGAGGCCCCTCCACTTGATTCTGAAGTGCCTACAATTATTCTTCTGGCAGTTTTCCTCCTCTGCTTTATCTATCGCAGTATGCGCCACGCATTTGCGTCTGAGCCATGCATCGCACTGCTTCCAATATCTAACCGGGTTCTTCCTCCGATTCTCCAACCGATTGAGCCAATACCAGGCGAACAGCGACGAAGTCGCCATCACTAACTAAAGCAAGTAAGTTCATCCAATGCAGAAGAGGCCCCACGCGCGAGGAGGATGTTGACTTCGACTTAGCTTTGCTATATATGCTATCGGCAGACAAGAAATAAGCATGCAACGACGGCATGAGGCGTCACTGGGAAGCGAACCTGTTTCAGCCGCTGCCAGACACCACTGAACAGACACCGAGCAGCAGCGTGGAGGAAAGATATGGTAGAAAAAAAGGAGGAGGGTTTTAGCGAGCCTTACATGCCCCCAGGGGCCTAGGAGAACAAAAGGCAAACTCTATTTTGCAAGACAATGCTCCCTCAAGTTTCCCAAATCCAGCTCGTTTGCCCACCTCTCAGATTTCATCGTCTTTCCTTCTGCATTTAGTCAGTGTCTGTGCTTCCTTTGCCTTATCCATTTCGAAGTTCATCTGGCGCCTTCTGGTCGAACGCCAGCAACGTCGTAGTCAGCTGCAGTCGCCTTCATTTGACACCAGTAACGGGCGTTTCGGCAGAAGCAGTCGAAGCGGCTGTGGTAGCGGTAGCTTCGGCAAACGAAAGGCTTGACCTGGCGCGCCTCGCTTAACTTGTCAGTATGGTCCTGTTTGTTTAGCACAATCATTCGTTGCGAAAAATTAAAAAAAAAGTTGAAACGAGAGGAAGCTAGTTAGGTTAGTCAGTAAGTGTGTCGAAGCGAAACGTTTCTTGTATGGACGCGCCCTTGCAAAGATGCACAGACGACTAAACACATATATATGTAGATTCGATTAAATTCATAGTTTGATGTATGGCCACTATTAGCTACGACGTGACATAAGAAACTTCAATACATTAAGTTTCCGAATGATGTATTTATTATTTCCTAAAGAGCGATAACAAAGCTCACTTTTCCAAGAAAAAGACGGTCCTTAGGAGGTCACTTGGCCTTTGGTCTTTTACCTTAGATAAAACTAGATCTTTCACCTTAGCCTATGGCTGTCACTTTGGTGGCTTATTTACTAACATAAAGTACATTCTATGAAAGTGATTTTAACAAGGAGCCCGCTCTGGCTATGAAGCTTTCTTTTTGTCAGAATTATATCAGTCTGCTATTAAAACGCTGCACCCGGGAAATGAAAATCTTAAGAAAATGTTCAATTCGAATTTTTGCATCTTTAATTTTTATATTCTACAAGTGAGAGCAATTCCTTTTTTGATATAGAGGTTTTTCTCTCTCTTATCCACACTGTATACCTAATATCTAGGTTGCCGTACTAAATTCCGTGATATAAAATATTGTGTCTTGCGGTCTAGTTATTCTGCATTATGGCTATTTAAAGGAAGTTATCATCATTATTATTACACACTCAAGCTGAAAGCTTCATGTTGCAAAAAGGACAATTTGGCTCGGTGCCTCTTGGGAGTCGACACATGCGACATTCGTAGATGTAGTGGATAAAAAGTTACCTAATGAATGATAAGGATGATAGTTTTACAAATCGGGCCTAAAGGAGACTATAGGTCCTTCAAAAGGCAGAGAAAAAATGTGGGAATCTGTCTCTATATCAAATATTTAGCATTCCATTTATAACTTTATTATTCTGTGTTCCGACAAATGCTAATGATAACTGTCCGATAAACTAGAGTCTAGAGGTTTAACATAGGTCGTCTGCCAGAAAACCCCAACCTTCGCTGTCAGTGTTTCTCTACATAAATCTCTGGCGTTGAGGCTGTACCGTGCATCTAATTTAGACGGATCACCTGACTGACCTTAACAATAATCAACGAATTCGAGATACGGCATAGCCTGAAAAAATCAAATGGTTGTTAATTGTCAATAAGCTTTGAATAAATTGGTTTGTTACAAGGTCAACGATATCGATGACCAGCTGTGCTCAATAAAACGCGGGATGCTTACCCCCATCTGCCAGCCGAGGATGCCAATGGAACCCACTCCTAAATCCAAAGCAGTTTAAAAGATCGTCTAGATATAAACTGTAAAAGATATAAACTGAACGTCTTACTATAGGGCAAACATTGTTTAATATATAGCAAATTCATTTTGGCGTGAAAAATAAAAGATAATCCATATTTTTGCTATACTAAAATATTAGGCCTAGGCTTGGCTAAAGTTGGCTTATCACGAGACCATACTAATTGCGCATATATGACCACAACAGCATGGTCCGTATCACAGGGCAGAACTGTTTTAATCCACCGAAGCTATCTAACTAGATTCCACGCCAGTGACTTTCTTCAAGGTGACTACGACGATCAACGCTTTCGTAATCCTACTATATGCCAATCGTTGACTGACCCGAGGAACTCATCGTTGCTTATGGCTTACTCTTCCATTCATTTGAAAATATAAACTTCTCTTTGATAACTTCGCCGTTACCAGTTAACTTCAACTTGATCCAGACGGAAGTTATTTCATAACCATTTTATACCGTAGCGCTAGGGTTGAGAGACCCTGTTCACTAAATCCCGCGCATTGAGTCGTCATCACCCGAGCAACGCCGTGGATTACGTGAGCACAACTGCCACATTCCACACCATACTCGGAACAATATTTAAACTATAGCTTCAAAGATATATGTGGCGTTCTCTCACATTTCCCTATCTCTACACACATACGCATACACATTGACATGGTGTTTCTACTCATAAATCTCTGCAAACATTGTCGGAAACATCTACATACTATAAACCTCTTTTTTGTTTGTTTGCAAACCAAAGCTGTAGTTCGAAACACTCCCGTTACATAGATGTAGGTTACAGTTTCTTTGAAACAGGTCCAAGTCTCATAGAAACCGGTTGCAAGGGTAAATTAACAGTGATGCGGTTAGTTAATTAGGGCGTGTTCAGAACAAAAGTTAATATATTCGGGCCTTCCGAACAACTCAGAACAAGTACCCTAATATTTTTTTTACTGTTAAAAAAACATGATATCATCGATTAACAGCCATTCGAATAAGGCTGCGCGCTAATGGACTTGCTTCGAAATAACTTGGACCAAATCACTGCCATTTTGACCGCTCGATCGCCCTTAGTAAATAGATGTTTTATAATGATTATAACTACGAAGTAATGGAGAACGAGCCATAATAGGTGGCAGAACTGATATACGCTGCAAATCAGAAATCTCCGTATCTGAGGATATCTAACAGCCCACTTCAACGGACTGTGGAATAGCTCCGCTAGATTGTGCCATTATTCCTCTGCAAGTTTCTTCGGATATCGCTCTGTCCGCCGATCAGACCCGTTCAGGCAATTCAATTAGCAAAAATGCAGCTCGTTAACGATCGTATCGATGTACTTATTTTCGCTAGGTGTTCTTTACCAAGAGTGAGTGACCGAGAGCGAAAGACCACCATTAACGTCCCGTTTTTTGTCGGCTAAGTAACGATTTGTCGCCTATATTTCTTGCTGTTTCCATCGGGATGATTGTCGCATTATAGGTCCGCTGCCAATGCCGAGGAAGCTTTCCCAGCCGTATTCAAGTGTTGGCGCAGGACAGCAGCAGCAAAAGGACGGTAATAATGAGAAATTATTAGGTCAAAAACAGGGCGGACAAGACCAGGGTAAACGACGAACGCAGCAGGAACCGATCGGTGCCAAACAGACCGGCGCAGAACCGCAGCAAGCGCAGATTATTCAGGCCGAGTGGGACCAGTCCATTTCGCGACTCGAAGGCTCAGTGGTGGACCATCTGTCGAAAATCCTCGAGTCGGACCAACATTGTGTTGTGAGTTGGTTTGTCCTCGCGTTCGCTCGATATTCTTCTAATTACATACGTTAAATAAATACGTCGCTCGCTTATTGACATTGGCTATTTTTCCTTGTCTGTTATCACCATCAGTATTTATATTATTATATTTATATATTTTGATCGGCAAAGAATTGACGACGATGGTTTTACCGAAGTTACAATGGACAATATCATTAACGGCAAACAATGAGAAAAATTTACACTACCATAAAGCTGCTATTGCACTAAGGACTCGTTGTTTGAAGCTGTAGATATTACTATTCTTATTATTGTTAATTTAATTATTCGGCAAGAGCCCCCGCCGTTCGACATTAAACAAAACCTCTCATCCTATTTAAAATGAAAAACGTCTCGGCACGATGGGGACGAAATCGTGACGGTGGATATTGATCGCCTGAAAGGTTTCGCATCTAGGAAGACAACGAGATCAAATTTTTTGGTACCTCATTCCCAATAATCTGCAAACAGCAGTGAAATTGAAAATACCTAATCATTTGGTAATCAAACGGATCGGCCTGAGTTTATCGTAGACATCATAACATATATTTATAACAATCTCTGTCCAAACATTACGTTAATCACTATCAAGGTCTTCATATCAGATCTAATTACTCGAATTTTCATCGGGTCAACCCGAACCTGACTGAGTTATAACTATACCCTAACCATCTTTTCACCAGTCTAGCCCTTGATGAACATCACGAGTGAGAAACACGCACTTTACGATCTAGATTCTAATCCGCGACGGTTTTTCTTTTCTCCGCGGTTCTGCGTAAAGAACGAGAGTATCAAGGATAAAAGGTAGTAAGGCCGAATAAGGCAATACGGACCAGTTTAGCGCATAGATATCTATATCTATTTATTTCTCGGATCGTTGGAATTATCCGCGGTGTAGCAACGGGACCATGCGGCCATATTGGCAAACAGTGGGTAATCGCTAGGTCTGCTTCATCTAACAAGGTGGACGAAGGGCGTAACTCTCGCACGGAGACACTCAGTGCATTTGGGCTCAGGTCGTTTTTACTGGGCAAAGAGAGCAGTTCCTATTCACCTATTGAAGAAATGCAAACTCCTCGTTACAGGTCTTTGTACACGATGTATGTAGCTATACACATGACAGACAAGTTCAACATAACTGTGGAAATATTATAATGTATCTCTGCGCTCTTTGAAAATTGTAACGTATCTCAAAACTCGCTTGATATTGTATATAATAGGTTCGTAATGTAGCCATGGATTGGATGTAATGAAGTCAATTGTCGGTAGTTAATGGATTCATTAAATCGAAATTCATATATATATATTTTATATACTATTTTGCCGGACGCAGGTGATATCATCGGCGCGCGTTCTTTGCGAGACTGTACGAGACTTTATTCTCAAGGTCCAGTCAAGAACCGAATGTGAAGAGATAGAGGCGAAATGTTCGGTGCTCAACGACAAACTCGATAGCCTTCTAAAGTCCCTGCACGAAGAGGAGCTAGCGCATCAGGCAATTGATAGCCGACCAGCAAGCCAATCGAATGTGGGAATGATGACAGCAGTAGCGAACGTAGCCGCTACATCCGTTGGTGTTCCGGGGCCTAGTCAGGTCCATCAACGGGTCCTGCCAAGCCCGAACGTGTCACCGAGCCGCTCGCCCCAAAGTAACTACAACAATAACAAAAACAACAATAATAGTAGCATAAATAACAACAACTTGAGTAACAGCAGCGGCAACAGTAGCGCAAACAGGAATGTGGTCAGTGCAGGGGAAGCAGCAGTGACGATTGTGGGCTTCACAACTTCCGGAAACATCGCCAGCACTGCCAGAGATGGAGGCCGCAGTCCGAATGTACCACCGTCGGTTATTCCTAGCAAGGTAAGTCGTCCGTTCGAAAGTAGAATAGCAAAGTACGATATATCGGTAGGCCAAGCTGCTAGTTGATAATTAGCAGCTAAATCTAGGGCCGAAGTTCCGAGTGGCAGCGCCATCTCAGGAGTTGAAGCGCACGGGAAAAAGGGGCAATGCGAAAAGAGCGAAAAAGAGGATGCAAAGACAGCAGAAGCATTTCGGAGTTTAACTGGTTCGTATTGATGCGTAAGCTGGCAACCGGCTGGTCTGCTTAGTCGGTCACTTCCCAATCTGACATATAGCTGCGGCATCCCGTGGGAACTGCACCATCTGGGCGCTAGTTCTCACATTTTAACTCGAGTCGCCAAAGAAAACGTAGCTAGAATACAATGCAAGACAGCTGCATTGAGTGGCGGCAACTAAGGTTCTGGTAGCCAGTGACGCCTGCACGAGCCCAAGTGCTGCTATTTTTGTCACAGCTATACGTGCTTGAAAGCGTGGGTACACATTTTTGCTGGTATGGTAGTGGCTAGCGCGACTCGGCCGGGAAGAGGGGCTCTGGACGGCAATAAGACTGCCCAGCCCAAACATTTAGAGCGCGGTTGGTTTAGAGCTGACGAAGGCAACATAAATTAGGAGAAAGAAAAACGTGTGCAGTAGAATGCATTATCTATATAACTGTAGTGGGCGTCTGTGTGGGCGCATTTTTCGAAAGACGCTAACTGTGCATGCAGATGTGAGTAGTCCAGCGTCCATAGAAGTGACGAAGTTATACAACGTCATCGTACATTGTTGTACCATACGACGCACGTGTGTAAATAAAAGCTGTTTTTTTTTCAGATGATTGCGGCCTTTGCTTTAGAGGATTTGCTCTTTTTTGCCACATTGATTTCTATCTTATCACTTCACTTGTTCCGCTCACTATTTATTGCCACTTTTGCTATTTTACAGATAAGCGGGTGCACTAATTTGTTGCAACGTGAAGCGCTTATGTGTCGCGCTAACAGTCTTAAAAAGGCTCTTCGTCAGATTATTGAGCACACGGAGCGTGCCGTCGATGAACAGAACGCTTTGCCTGATGACTGGCGAAGGTCAGCAGATGAAAGTGGCGCTACTGCGGGCGGCAATACATCATCGCCACTGGTGCCAGGTAGTAGGAGAAGACACAGTAAGGAAGGCGTGGCCATTCCCGCGTCCAGATCGGAATCGGTGTCTCCAGTACCGGTGGCAGGCTTTCCAGAAAAGGGCGGGACAGATGGCCTGCAACGTTGGCAAGAAACACGAAAACAGGCAGAAGTCGCAGATGGATCTATTGTCGCAGCACGGACGTCTCCCGCGAGCTTCTCACCACTGTTAGGGAACAGATACAACAACAGTGCAGCCATCGCTCATGATATCTCCCTCGCATCGGAGGTTTTTAGCGCTACGGCTATCGGCGGGGTTGACCGTGAACGACGAGATTCAAACACGTCACTGTCAGCGAATATCACTGGACTAAGAAGGAACCGTGGCGCAATGGCAGCGGACACAAATGTCATGCAAGGTTCGTAGTAGTAATCGAAAGGTCACTTTTACTTTTTGCACCTATCATTAGGCAAAGTGGAATGGAATCAATGATCCTATCGAATAACTCAAGTGGACTCGATGAAATCGAACGAGTCCCTTTGTTTCAGTAGTTGTGTTTTATTTCTACAGTTAGTCGTCTCTCTCTCTCTCTCTCTCTCTCTAACGAGCGAATGAATGGAGTTCAACATCCACTCTCTCACATTGACACGTTCTCACCGTTAGTTGTCCTAGTTCACGATTTATAGTGATAGTTAAGTGTTTTGTACATCTAGTGGAAGCATTGGATATACAACTAGTGCAAGCTAACTCATGGATAGCCATATTTTTTTTGTGTTTTTCTTTTTCGTAGAACATTTATGCTACCTAACCGTTCTCCTGTCTGATCACTCGTAACTATAAATGACCTCATTAAAGATCTTGTGTTCATGCGGCAACAATGTCACGTACAGCGGATATGAGAATTACATCAACTGCCCAGAACAATGGCAACCTGAAAAGGACCAACTTGACTGATCGGCTTCGTACCAGTCGTGAATTTGAAACTGCAAAAAAGTTCAAGTTACAAAGACTGAAGGAATTAAGTTTTGAGCTGAAACGACAGCCGCGCACAATGTGTTCTTAGGAAACTTCTTCTAGTCAAAATTCGAGTTTTTCTCTGTATTATCCTTGAAAGTGGCATGTAAGTCCACAAAACGATGTAAGTGCATTGTTGAAGTTTGGACAGAGATGCCGTCAAAACTTTAAGGAATATAGGCTGAGTTATACAGTTGGCCTATATAAAATGTAGCCCAAAAAAATTCTTTCATTTGTCAATGGGTCGTGATGATTTCCTGTTATGCTTGGTCTTACATGGTAACTATTTTGACTGATGCATCCATTAAATGGCAAACCTTTGGTTGAATTAGATTTCGTTTTGGCATCATCAAGATGGAATCTTATTCGATACATGGAAATAATAAGAAAATCACATCTTCAACTTAAAACATACCGTTGGCGTAGCTTATTATACAAAAGGCGCATACGTATCGATTTAGTATGTATGTCATTAAAACAATGTAAACACGTGGTGTTTCGCCCGCGCGTTTTGCCGATTCCCTTACTTCTTCAGTGGTCACTTCCTCTTTCGGTGACCTCGTTGTTTGTTAATGGGATCAGCCAAGGCCTCCCTGAGTTCCTACACTCAACATACGTAGAACAAAATAACTGTAGAAAGACGATATGCTCTGTATCGTGTTCCGCCCGACAGGAATTCATTCATCCATCCATTCAGGATTCAATAGCATTCCATTTACTTGACTCTGGTGAATGCGGATTGTTATCTTTCTTTGTTGATTGGTGTTGTTGTCGTCTTTCTTGTTTGTCGTTCGTCCTCACGTGTCCATCGCACCATTCGGTCAGTTGTTTTGCTTTTCTTTGTGTGTTTGTCGATCTTTTTTGTGGTCTGCGTCTCCCTGTGATGCTCTGTGCACGTCGCTATGGCGTGGTGTCTTCGCAGATCGTTGCGAGCGTATGGCAACCATACCGTCCGCGCAATCGGCGTCATCGCTCGAAGAAGCCACGTCCGTAGCGTCGGCAAGCGCCGGCGGCGCAGGTGGAAGCTCGAGCTCACGACCGCATACGTTACCCATATTGGAGACGACGCCGGACTCACCTCAGCCAGCGCGAAGTACGACAACCACTATGTCAGACTCAGAACAGCCAAGTCCAGTGGGTCGAAGCCCAACGAGCGATGGCAGTGATCCCGATAATGAAGGGCTGGTAGGCACAACGCCTACCTACAGTTTGTTGCAACTGAGCTCACCAACCGCATCACGCCGAATTTCCAGTGGGTCGACGTTAAAGCACATCGGTAATATTGCCATACAATTAGCGGCAGCACCATCACTTGGTAAGTAATTACAAGACATAACAGATCATATAGTCTCGCAGGAGCCAGCCACAAACATGCCCGATCATTTAAATATCTATCTGCCCTTTTCCCTACGCTTATTTACAAGTTAAATGTAGCTTGAGTCGATAGGAACTATTATTCTAAACGAACTTTTTCCTAGTTCCTCAAACGTCGGTCTCTGGCTTTCTCCCCTTTCCCGTTACTCTGCCTTTACTAAAATAACGCCTATCCTTGTGATTCACTCATCGGAAAAGCTGAAGACATAACCCCTTAATGAATCGTTCTCTAACTCGTTTAGGTAGCGTTGTTTTTTTTTTCTTCTATTTTGCTATGGTTTGTTCTTGTCTCGGTGCGATTTTGAGAAGCAATGATGCCTGTATCAAATGGCGAATTAACTACCTATTCATTGGATTTGTGTATTGTGCAAGCATTCGTTGCATACAAGCACCTTACAATTAAGTGGGTGCACAAGTTAACGTTGGCACCATCTTTGTACACGTATTAGTTTTTACTTTTGAGCTTTCACCTTCTTTTCCGTCGCTGTGACTATTGGGGCGGCTATCGACCGTGACAATAGTATGTGCCTGCAATGTTACGACCTGCATACGTACGCTTATCTACGAGCCTGTATGTGCATCAAGCACAAAGTAACTTTTTCGTATTGTATTTCTATTCATTCTACATAGAACATGTAGGTTAAACGTTCGAGCCGGTTGTTTGTCCATGCATGATGATCCGTCCGGTAGCTGTCTACTTCGAACAATCAACTTGTCCTATAAACTAAACATAGGTAGATGTTTATTATCATAACTATTGTTTGCACCAGTCCACTATGAAGACTTTTCCGAAGGAACACTACTTCGGAGTACGATACGTTCATCGAAACGCAATGCTAGGCAAATAGGAAATGGTGGCATATTGTGGAAAATATAAATTATGTTCGAAGAGTGACATTGAGGTAATGAAGAACGAAGCTCTAATCATTTACTAAGGGAAAGTAGTACACGTGAGCAAATAACAATAAGAATTACGAAGCTGAGTTTTAAAATACAAACTCTATACTCAACATCGAATTTCTAAAAGAGTTAAGAAAGATTAGTTTTTGGTAAGCACAGCAAATTGTCGCTTACACACGTTAGAAAATGCTGTCAAATGGCTAGTGTGTCTCTTCCTCATAAATATCGTTTTACTTTACCTTCTTACAGACGTTCCTTACGGTATAGTGTCACGGCTGAAATGCAACTTGATTAAAGCAGACCATTTAATGCAGGCGAGATTATTAGGGCGGTTTCGTATACAATTTGTCTGACGGTCCATCTTCGATCACAATCACCGCGGACGGACCCTGGTCCTTGCTAAGGAACCCTGTAGCTCTTATCGCTCTCGGCGTTGTCGATCGAAACCTTTTTTCGCTCTGAAACATTTCCAAATAGATGCGTGCCCTTCGTAGGAAAGTGCCAGTTAATTAAATTTGATTGAATTGAACCTGATTTTACTTTGTTTCCGCCAATAGTCTGTCACATAATGTCGTAGATACTCTTATAGAGTCTCATCTAAAGTTCGATCTTACCACAAGGTAATTCAATCGAGTTACAAGTTGAGATAATTGATTTGTCGAAGTTACTTCTCTACCGAGAATTGTGTAAATTTTTTACTCACTCTTTTTCGTTAAAAGTGGGTAACAAACAATTTCCTTTACGGGTGAGATTCATATGCCTGTAGGAGAGTCATGGGTAAACCTTGTTCTATTTGTATTAAATCAAAGTCAGCCGAGACGCACCGAAATTCATTTGTGACTTTTTTCCCCTCCTGCGTAGATGTTGAACAGACCCAGCGACACCGTGTAGCCAATTTCTAACAGACCTGAGCCGAGCTCTACCTCTAACAGGACCCATGATCCGCTTATTACATTGCTTTTTTTGTGCTCCTTCGGTTTTCTCCAAATGCTGATGCCGATTCGACGTTCATTGAACACACTGCGTGATTGTCATGTGGCCCGTTGACGCACTGACGCACCATTCCATCGTGGCACTATTCCAATTCACCTTGTTCTGGCTCTTCTTTTTCTCTCTGCAATCTATCACGTTTCGTCAACGGGATTGTCTTCGACTGTCAACGTGGCCCTTCTCATCTGCAGCTGCTGGAGGCGGGAGCAGTCCAGGCGGCACTGGCGCAAGCAGCGGAGGTGCAGGCATGCTCCAGATCCCATCGGGCGGTGCGCGATCCCCCGACGTCGACGTGGATCGGCGCATATTTCCGATTATCAATCCGCTGGCTTCCTTGCCTGCGTGGCCAAATCTCGCTGGCGAAAGCAGCCTTGTTGGCAAGGCCCTTCTGGCTAATGCCGACGCACTCTGCGCTGCTGCCTCGCCGCTGATGGACATCGATGACATGAACATGTGAGTCTAACATTTGACGAATTCACTTGAATTCACGAACAAAATATTTTTATTGGTAGGTTGAAGTTTACCTGCCATAAGCGCTAAATTGTCTAAAATATTTTATATATTTATAGAGTGCAATGTATCTTGGTTATGAACAGTAAGCTCATCAGATTGCATCGTTACACATCTTTAAATAGAATCTATATTAGTTAGAGCTAAATCGTATCCTTATACTATGGCAGATAGCTCATGAATTATTAATAGCTGGGGAGACGCAAAGTTCTGGGCATACAAAACCTGAAGCAAGTTTTAACTTGTAACGTTTGCCTGCAAGTAAAATCACGTCCTAGCCTGATTGTCCTAGTAAGAGATTCCAGTGACCAGCCCCTCTGAAGAATGCCAACGAGTCTGACCATTGAAATTGCCTTTCCATATTTAGATAGGTGCCATCCAACGCGTACGAACACGACAGGCGAAAGAAAATGACAATATTTTGTATTATGTCATTTAGTAGAAATAAATAAGACTAAATTGAAATGTTGTATTTTGAGTACACAGATTCTCTTTTCGCTTTCGATTCTGTGGAAATGTTATGCAACTAAAAATAGATATACAAAACACAAATGAGGTTAGTACATGAAATAACATAATCTTCAATTAGAATCTTCAGGTGTGACCTAAAAGGAAAGCTTTCCACCTTGAGCACGCTTACGTGCAAAAGGCAAGAGAGTAAAAAAAAAAAAAGTATTAGAACGGAACGATTCTAGACCAACAAAATCATATTACTTTTTTTTGCAACGAAACGGTCTCGGCATAGAATACTAACAGGCCAATCGTGGTATAGCGCATAAGCGAGTTATGTTCAAAGTCGCTTAGACCCGGGTCGTCATTTCACACTTATATGAAGCCGAAAATAATAATAGCCTTGGGGCAAGCTTGTACCACATTTATACAACACGAAGTAAAATGGGTGCCAAGTTTTAGTCACAAACGGGTTTTAGAGATTGTTCTAAGCGGTCGGCCAAAAGAGCACTTCGGTGAAAGCTCTCTCGCTATGTTTCATCTTAAGAACAGAAAGGTTTGAACGAGGCTCCAGGCTAACATGTTTTTGTACGTCACTAATATTGAAATCGCACAAATTTTCTCCAGGACATTTTACGTAGTCTGCAAACAAACTGCCTAAAAGTCCGTTAGATTCTTCGTTGAACGCAAGCAAGGAAACATTTTTATGTGTATCGCACCTACTCTTCAGTGGCTTGATATTGGCAAGGTCCAAGAAGGCCATAAACGGCTACATCTATTAAGAACTGGTATAGTTTTCTCATTAAATGTTTTTACAAAATATTGTTCTTTCACACATACATCATAGTGATTTCTATGACCTAATGTGATGCATATGTATATACTAGCCTCATTGGCCAACTCGTCCATGTGATAATAATATTATTATTATTATTATTATTATTACCAGCAAAGCAGCATTTCTAAAAATCAGGCCTTTTTTCCGCTCGTGCAACCAGAAGATTGTGCCGGTCTATCCGGTACAAACCCTTTAGGGGGTATACTTCAACGATGCGAGCGAGCTTAAGAATCAAGAGATGAAAAAAGCCCGATCAGTTAGGAGGAAGATGGAGCAAACATTCCTAATTGAGTTCTCAGACGATGTCTCAAGAGAGCCCGGTACTGGCTTTGTTCTTGAGAAGCTGTACGTTTTTACGACTGAGAAAGCTAACTTGATTTTCGTAAAAACACGCCATAATCACCGCTTTCTTTTGTGAGACAAAGACCAGCCCTCGGATAAGCACTTTAGTGCATTCGAAATGTAGTTCCTATTTAAAAACAACGCTCTTGACTCCCAATTCGTTATATTTTTTGGTGGGGTCTGACTCCATGGCCGAGCTTTACATACAAATACGTCCAGGGCAGACACAAACTGCCTCGTTGGTGTCAGCCAGTAACTGAGAGTAGCTCTCTGAACGAGTAAAGACCGAGATGTCTGCGAAGTTGATGTCCTGCCACAACATTTTAGGCGAGCCACTCGCCGTATTTGAAGGCTTCAATGTTCTTATTTACAGCGGGTTCATTCCGACCCATTGAAATTTTTATGTTTAGAGTTTAACTGCAAGTGCACGCCCATACATTGCTTCCATCCAAACACCGTAACGAATCAGTATTATCATATCTTTAGGAAATGTTTAGAGTAGAAGCATCGATAGTTATGGTATATTTGTGAAAATATTCGTTTTTTTTTTAGACCTTTAATAAGTATCAAATAATTTATTATATAATTACTTTTTGAATCCATAAATTTGACCTTATAGATGGATGCCACCATTTATTTAGTTATATATTGACACACGTCTGCCTGTCGTGGTTAACTCAGCTCACAATTTACCGCAAATAGGAAGACCACGTTCTACCGATTCATGAACTGCTTCGGGCGCTTCTTCGAGCCAAGAAAAATCGTATTAAGTAGGCCTTGTTTGCGGCTCTCATCTCGTTTGGCGGGCCAGATAAATGTGACGCTCCAGACGATTCAGTGCCGCAACTGCTTCCACCTCCGAAGAATAGATGCAAAGAACGAAGTGAAACCACTTCACTTACTGGCAGGGACTGACAGTTATATGGTACACCGCCTATTTTAGGCATCGCTTACGTAGATAGGATGCAGTGTGTAGCTAGTGCGATGAGCGACCGCCTCTGGATGAGAAGGCTGGAACAATTGTCGTTGCGGACGTTACGGGATAATGATATGTTCGCCGTAGGAAGTCTTTCTTGTGTGGTGACTTCAACAGGCCCTCAGAAACAATGAACAGATATTACGTCATTCTTTTCTTATTGAAATCCCGCAAGCAGAAGCTTCACGTGACGTTATTTGTCACGGCACGGCTGATCTACTGATTGTTCTAATGGGAAGTTTTAATAGTTCAACGCAAGATAGCGTCAGAATTCGTGTTTTTCTAGCTGATGGTGCGTGGTGGCTAGCGGTGTGGACTAGCATTGAAAAGAAGAAACCTAATAATAGCAAGCGATGCCAACAACGATTGAATGGGTTTCCAGTAGCCACATAACTGGACATAATGAAGAAGCTATGGTTTTGTAAATATAGTCTGAATTACCTTGACAACTGTCAAGTGTGTGTTTCTACACACACGTACATTTAGAAGCTTTCAAATAATCATACTAGCAATGATACGAACTACCAGATTACAATTTTATAGTAACTAAATTTATCGCTAGATGCCGCGTGTGGACCAGTGATGCAGAGTCTTACACGATCTTTGTTAGCTGGACGTTTATAAAAGATTATACATATTTTGTTTGGAACCCATTTGCAGATGCCTGTGGGGAATATTATTCTTACTAGTGTTCGAGGAATCGTATTAGATTAACGATGTAACATTATGTAGTATATTGAAATTCCTAAAACATTCAAGCTACAAGACCAAAGGGAGCGAAGCCAATATGCAATGAGCTGCCCTGTATATAGTGAATTTATTGGGCGAGACCTAAGGCATGTAGAATGAATCTGTGTATTTTCCGACAGCAGTTCTAGAATAACTGAAAAACGAAAAAAAAAAAAAAAAAAACAAAAAACAAAAAACTTCTGTCAGTTATGAATAGTCGCTAAGATCCGAGCGTAGACGTTTGCTTTGTCATCTCTTTAAAGAGATAAGCGTGCAGCAAAACTCTCATGGCTTATTTTGAATATTTGCATGCATAAGTGTTTATCAAATACGTTGTTATCAATTGTTAACTGTCTTCGTACGTTTCACACGTTAGAGTTGGCTTTATCTTACCGATCAGGTAACTGTAACCTTTACTAAGAGCACAGGGCACGTCGATGCGGATTCATGTTACATTTTTCGTGCACGAGGACATGCATAAGCGTTGGGCCTAATGCTGTCGGTGTTTTTTATGCGTTGATCTGCTGAAATAGCTAGCCTCATTTTCGTACAATATCCTAGGCTGAATTATAGGCTAACAACTGAGTGTATAGGTAATTTTTGTTTTGAATAAATGACGATGATCTGGGGTCCGGTAGTTGCTCGAAATTTCGCCGAGTAATAAATAGTTGAATTACTATGAATTTTTTATTGAACTTACACAGAACACATCCGTACTTATCGTTAGTATTGCAGTGTTTTTTTCTACTCTTGAAACAATTGCTTCCCATAACTGCTCGAACTGCATTTTTGGCAAAGAACAATAAATAAACCCTACTCTGGTTTCAATATTTACAAAGACAGATTATAGTATTTGTCGTATTGCATGCAGGCCAAGTTACTGGGAAAATGGTTTAAATTTTCCACCGCCTGATATGGTTAGGCCAAGATTTCAATGGTTTTCTCCAGGCAGCTAGCTAGCTAGCTAGCTAGCGGATTGATCAGCGTCCTGATTGGAGCGTTATCGAACGAACCATCTAGGGCATAAATTGGATTTTCCTAACCGTGGAATTAACTTTGGAGACCGGCTCAGACACGTATGGAGGGTCAGGCAGCAATGACAAAGAAAGTCACACAGGTCCGCTAGTGCAATAAGCATTTTTATTAAACCTTACACGATGTTGAGTTTGAAGGGAAGCTTCAGCGCAGGCGTGACTAGCTTCCAAACAAAATGTATTATGTATCAGTTATTGCCAACTGGTAGATCAGATCTCTAACGTTACCAGAAAAATGACTGCAATACGACAAAGTTCGGTGTCGTAATGATCTCGGTTATTATACGCTGCCATCTATTGCGATACTTTGAAGGCGTGTGAGTAGGGAAAAACCCTTACTCCCAAAGGGACGCTTAGTGCGTGGCCCTAACAGGAAACGTCGTTGCTAATGCCTTTTGATATTTTCCCGTTGTTTAATTTAGGCATTTTTATGACACAGATGGAATACATGATATGGTGAACTGGACAAATAGATCTTCTATGCTGTATCCGTTGTACGCTGACAGGAGTCGCGACACGGGAAAAGGGTGCTACAGGAATCGCTTCTCGGACCAGATAGCGTCAAACGCGTTGACCCAGACACAAACTAGTATTTCAGCTCAAATCGCGTGTCTCAATCAAACATCTCCTGTGGGAAAATTATAACCTTAAACGCTTATGAATGAGAGAAAAAACGTGAATATGCTATTGAGTCGGCTGCGATTCGACGACCTATCCTTGTTCGTAGATGCTACAGCCTCATTAAATTAGTTATGTGAGCCTTTCGCTAGCTTTGCTCTCGCATAGTCTTATGAACTCGCTTGGATTTGCGATCTCTGTCGCTCGCTACGACGCAACGTATTGGCTCGCCCAGGCCCACCACGCATTTTCATACTGCGTGCTACGCCGTTGCTAGCAGCTGCAGTGTGGCCATCACCAGGAAGTAAATGAGTCTATGAGCGAATATTTGTGCCATCGTACCGTGAATCGAGAGAGCGGACAAGGAAGTCGAAGAGCGAAGTGAGCCAAACGGGACTCGTAGAAGAAGCGAAGCAATGCGTGTGACCCTGGATGTTAGGCTGGTTACGTCGGCAGGTCGACATGGTCGTTGGTTTGTATTGCAGCTTTTCGGCAAATTGTCCCACCCTCGCTATCCTTCTAGTAAGTGGCTAGTGCTGCTAGCGACCTTTGAAGAAGCAGGCGGCAGACGAACTTATTACTGCAGACACACGTACTGTTAGTGCGTTGGCGCCGCGAGTACTGCACATCTTACATTGAGCGAACAGTGTACAGATGGATGTGTGCATGACGTGCCTTTCACATAGCGTTCAATCAAGTACCAGGTCACGGCCGCAGCTATCAGGCTATCGCTTAGAAGTTGGCGTCTATTCGACAGATTAACCGGTTCGTTCAAGGTTTGCGTTTGGGCCACGGGGGTTGTTAACGGAGCTGCTGTCGCTGAACCAGACTGCGCTGACCGGAGCCGCGAGTCGGGCAATGCCGACCCTGACCACCGACCCACCATCGGCCATACGTCCGAGTTGTCCATCATGTTATCTCAATGGCGGACGGACTATGACAAACAGTATGTATCACAATGACTTGGGAAACTGTTTTACCGATGTCCTTTTGAAAGAATTATAGACGACTCACGTCATTGCGTCGCAGCCGTTTAGTGCCAAATCTCACGTCTCACTGGATCGAGAAGACATTCATATCGTCAGAAGCGGCTACGAGTGGAGAGAAAAAAAAGAGGGGCGTATATTTGCTATGTACATAGCAGTAACGATTTTGTTTTCAACAAGCTACCTTTCTATTGAAACCGAGTATATTTTAAGGACCCCGTAAGGCGACGCCACTCTTCTAGCTACCCCAAACGATCATTGTTATAAGGCATTCGGTTCACTCGAGACGTGTTTGTAAACTTTTACCTCCTGATCGGTTTTGGCCGCAAAAGAAACTATTTATCGAAGCCATACAGTAGCAGAAGCCACTTGAGTCGCCAGACGAATTTTTTTTTCTTTCTTTCTTTTATTACTATATTTGATATACATACATATATATTATAAATTCAAGTGATTTCTGCGAGCGTGAAAATTTTTCATTAATTATCTTGTCTTAGCTAGCCTGAATGCCGAACATCGTTGTACAGAGCAACTGTTACAGCATCTACTCAATAACAGTTCAATTTATGTCAAATTTGTATATATTTATTATTCTTTAGCCTCGTATCATTAGGAGTAGTGGCAGGCAAACGCCTTTGAAAATCTAAAAATATGCAGCCATCTATGGACACTATGGCACAGGTTGTTTTTTGAAATATATATATATATATTTTTTTTTTTTATTACATAAAAGTTTATATAATATAAATACGCAAATTTTGGCAATTAAAGAATTTCTGAAGTAATTAAACTAAAAGAATGGCTTTTTAGTATGCGTTAGAAGTGTTTTCCTTTATTTTTTGGACTTTTGTTGAAGGACCCTGACAACCTTTGGATAGCTATATACCTACAATTTGCATTTCCATACGTAATTTCTCTATGGCTTCTCGCAAAAAATCTATAGTGGAATATCCTTGCCTATTAGTTGTCTTTTTAGGGCCACACAGACACGGATCCTAAAGGTATCGAGCAGCTGATTGATCAATGGAAATAAGTTCTGGCGTTGCCACCAAATGGCCAGACTGGCAAATGCGTTCCTTTGATTCCCGTGCAAATGGTCTATGAGTCTAACGAGGAACTCAAGGTGGCAGGCTGCGTTCATTGTTTCATTTTCTGCTTACTACCTCAAGTAGTACCTTGAGCGCGAGACTACTTGGCATTGTCATTTTCCCCAGGGAAACGCTATTCTATCGCCCGGTCCTTTTCCGGCTGGCCGTAGCGCCTGAACCATGCCTCCTGTATGACTACCGTATACTCTAGCCAAGTTTCTTTTGGTGATTAAAGGTAATTGCACAGAATAGACCACATACATTTTCAATTGGTCTGGAGTCATTCCATTAAGGAGCCATTTTTTACTCAGTTTCCGAGCAATATTTCAGTTACAATTCTTTAACATGTTACATGCGAAAGGTTAGTTCTGTTTTCCAGAGTTTTTACATTCTTGATTGCAAAAAGGCTCGTCGATAACGGCAATGCGTTCTTGTACTTGCAACCTCTACTTCTGGTCATCCTCTCGTTAGTATTCAGCACCTCCGTGTTTGCACCATTCACGTGCTGTGTTTTCGCCTAAGGTCCCCTTGTATCGTGCCTTTACCTTTATCAGTCTTCGGTGAATTTCCGCAACGCTTTGGTCTCCAGAGAACTAAAAACTTGACTACTAAGCGTTATTTTTTAAAATTAAAAGATGTTAGTAACAATAGCCTTGTGTATGCAACATACTGCTATGGCCTGTACTGATAATCTTAAGCGTTTCTGCTACCACTGCTATAGGAGAATAAGCAACAGTTTTGTGTTTTAGTGGCTTGCACTTTTGAATGCAGGTCATAATGATTTGAACACGCACGCAGACAGACAGATATGATACGACCGGATACGCTGCAAGAGCCTAAGTTTTGTTGGTATTGAGGTGCTTTCAGTAGACAACTCAAATAACATTAACCGTAATCTACTCATGATACGAAGTTTGAATCGCATAAGACACCTCGCTGACCCTGTTCACCGTCGAAGTTCAGCACACTACCTCTAATCAGAGTCGTTCTCCATATTGCCGTACTGAGTTTCCCGGTCTTCAGCTGACGGAACCTTCGGATCGCGGTAGATGGTGATATCTTGTGTGCTGCAAGAGAAAAGAAACATTTCTCCCAATGTCAGAATCCAAAAGCAGATCCTCTTATTATTATTATCCCACGTGATGATCATACTTTTCATTTAGTACTGCTGTCCGTGTAACGTTCAATATGAGCCCAACTTAGCAAGCTGCTTTGTGACCGGCGATCTTCGCCGCCATAACCTGCATAAAAGACTGCTAAGCAACATGTGTGTGAATAGTTCGTCTCGTACAGGATCAACAAAATACAGAAAATGTTACTCTTTCATGTATATCAGCCGTACGACGTATCTATCTAGGAGCTTGTAGCCTATCCTGTCGAAGCAGATAGGAGCCTCACATAAAGCCCATTTCTTTAAGGACGCGTATTACTGACGCCCGAGTAGTTTAGTTATGCTGACGACTATTATTACACATAATAAAGTTAATGATTTTTTTGATTGTCAATTTGAATGAAACGGTGAGGGCAATCCGTCCAGCGTTCTCCGTTAATGATTCGGGATATTTTTGTAAAAGATGTTAGATGAAATACGTAATTTATAAAAGCTAACTTATAGACGGCGATTGCCGATTGTTCCCGCTTATATAGAAGCATATCGTCGGTGGCAAGGTGCATGTTCCCTTGGGATTTCCTATATTTTTATTATCCGTGATAATTACGATAAATGAAAAAAACGACTCGATAGACAAGATCAACTAATAGAAACGTTTTTTTTTTTTTCTTTTCTTTCACATTGACGAGACAGGGACTGTTTCCAGGAGAAATGCGTAATGAACAACTATTTTGGCATTGGATTAGACGCTAAAATTGCTCTCGAATTTCATAACAAACGCGAGGAACATCCCGAAAAATGTCGATCACGGACAAAAAATCTCATGTGGTAAGAAGCTATGTTTGTTGTTTTTATTTTGCGTCGGATCTCATTTAGTAGTTTAACGGATGAGCTTCAGGTATCATTCTCAAGGGGGTTAACGCAAGGCATTTCGAAAGTTCCTATAATCGTGCAGGAGCCCTCAAGAAAGCTACGCGTCCAATCTTGCTTAACGTTTACGGAGCGTATACATGTATGGATAAATAAGCTAATACAGATCTTTTTGTCACACTGTGCTCTCGCGGTTAGGTATGGAGTGCTCGGTGGACGCGAACTATTGAATAAAACATACAAAAATTTAGAACAGCGGGTTCATTTAGAGTGCGACGGTCACAGGATTGCTCTGCCTTCATTACAAGGTGAGTCGGTGATGTATGTACTCGGTGTGCGGTAATACGCAGATGAAATTTTCAAGTGTAACTAACTAACTAACTAAATCTGAATCGTTTTACGAGAACCTTACGTTAACGGTTGCATAAAAACTATTTTTTTCATTATCGTTATTTAAGATCTATGACAAAATATTTATGCATATTGATATATAACAGACGTGCTATGCAGTGATACAGATTGCCTAGAATGTGTACAAGAACGGTAAGCGACGCATTCCTTCGAAAAGCCCCTGTCTGAAAAATTATACCCAAAAACCTGTACTAAAATTTTACCAAAAAACCTGTCCTGAAAATCCTGTCCCAAAGCTTTACCAATAAACCTCTTCCACAATTATGCCAAAAACCTTTCCTAAAATTATACCAAGAACCTCTCCCAAAATTATATCGCTAATCATAACTAATGTCGAGACAGGTGCCATCACCGACGTAATTTCGAATTTCGTTAGCTGAGGCCCACGTTAGACACGGGTTATTTCTCTTGTGGTCTAGTTATTTAAGCAGCGTCTTCGTCTTCTTAATGCCAGCTCGTTATAGGCTAGCTACAATCTTGAATTGGAGAATCAAGTTACGTATAGACAGCTGGTTGAGCGTAATCATTTGACGTTCTATCGCAAACTTTCGACTGTGTCATGTAGGCTTGAAACAGGCTAAAGCCATAGGTACTTTTGATTCAGATTCTTTCACAAACTAGGTGTTTAGTAATATTTATTTAAAGGCTCCTGTTAAATAACTCTTCAATGGTAACCTTGAAGAGTCGTTAGCTAACTGATGTCTATCACGAAGAAGATATCTCACATTGATCTTTCTATCTAAATGTGTTAAAACAAAGAATGTTGCAGGATCCGTGGAAACAACGTGCAGATCTTTATTAGGATCGGCTAATATATACATTTTTTCATTTAATATTATGGTCAAAAGCTTTGAACTCGGATTGGGACTCTACGGAAGTTTAGGCTATTACCATTGTTTTGGAGGCGGGCCCCCGTTCGACGAACGAGAGCGGATTGCAGGCGCCGGTGCTATAACTAGGTCGGTCTACCTCAACATCTCGACGTTTCGTTAAAAGTCTCTACTTAAGCAAAGGAGGCTTTACACTCTACCGCGAGTGTTCAAATATTCCTGCCTTAAATGAAGCGTGTCGAGACGACTAAATAATTTTTGTAGGCTATCTATGATAACGTACTACGATTTTCCTACGAAGCACCGCAACTGAGATGACCGACTTAGCATGGGTCTGCTAGGTAGGAAGCCGTTGTTTAAACTTCTGGCTCTATCAGCCGTACAGCACCCGTGTGTTGCAGCTTAATCTATAAGGCAAGGCAAGGCAAGGCAAGGCAAAACATGAACCTGCTGTACATGGCTGTTTGCGGGTCTAACTTTTAACCTAATTCCCCATTCGGTGTCCGTGCCACCAGTATCGTTGAAATCATATGCCCAGAACAGTTGGGTTTCAGTCAGAGGCCATAATTGAATAAATACAGATGGATGAACAAGATATTTAAACTTCTCTGGCCGCTCTTTAAAACGAGCTTTTCCCTATGAAAGCGGTGGTAACAGCCAAAGTTACTGTGTTTAAAAAGGAACTGCCAGAGCGACCGATTCAGTCAAGCATCGCAAGCTTGTTCGTCGAAATAGAGGTTCCCTCGGGTATCCTTATGGTTAAAATAGCTCACGCTCATCTTCGTTCCGTTGGTTCTTTAACTTTCCCTATTTGTCCGATGGGCACGGATCGATCAAGACATCAGTCCCATTAAAGCGACGACGAAGACTCATAGCAGAGTCTTCGTCGTCGACGATAGACAGAATAGTACAAATTGTATTGTGAATGACCGTCTATGTTCGGAACCTTTGCATGAAGATCCTTTGTCGAACTACTTTTATATGGACTCGAGTATGGCTCAAGTCGCATTTCTTCTCTATGCCAACATTAAAAATAATTCGATAAACAAATGTTATTTGTATTTGTCGCCATTACGATGTGACGACATCGTACATGTGTGTCCACTATAGATATCCATAAGGGAATAGGATTAAATCGAGTTGGTTGCTTTGGCATACACTTTGACCAAATAGGCTATATCCATAGACGTATGGCCACGATCGCAGTTTATTATGTCTGTCGAAAATGCTTTAGATGAAGAGTGTTGAATGTATGTTGAATATTATTGACTCGTTCGAGCGCATCCTTGAAATAATCAAAGTTGGGATTCCTCCTGAGTAGCTAATTTACTAAGGAGGCTATCCTACCGAGTTGCATTTAGGTCAAGGCACCCCAGGATGTTCCAAAGTTTTGCGAGTCGACATGTACAAAATGCAATAAATGTAATCGAGCGAATCGTCTTTTTTAACGTTAAATATTGTTTCTATAAAAGCGAGTACCGATTTGACGATCCTGCAGACAAAACCCGTGCTGTATTGACCGCTATCTGTATGCCGACTTTGGGCAAATCAGCTACCATATTTCGCTAGGGATCCTAGTAACGAGTGTCCACCGTTCTTAACAAACTTATTAAAACGAAGTTATAGCATCGAGTTAGACGACGTAGTTAGGGCATCTACGCAGATTCTGCGTCGCTGGATAAAATTGTACATTTCAACGACGTGGTATAATCGGCTATGATTCTAATGGACCGTGTGACAGTTCCTGATGATACCTAAATTGTGCGAGTCGAAGGCTGCAGCTCCGTTTGGTATCTTCAGTTTGCGCCATCGTAGTTTATGCAACAGTCACAAGCTAACTATCTGCATCGATTAAAAGCTCTGAAAACGACGCGCGTCATCTGCGTTGATGTGACAAATGGACTTCGTAAATCATCTAGTGGAAACCTTCCCTGACACTGTGCCATCGAGCCAAAATTGGAAACTTCATGCTGTGAGACTACGAGCCGCAAGTGCTTCATCGCTTCTAGATGATGTACCTGAGCATCTTAAACTGTGTCCTACGATACGAATAATTAATTAAGTCCGAATATACTGGCCATCCCAGAAAAGAGCCTAGCGACATGTTAACTTGAGTGAAGTTTGTTTGACTGTTGCCGAAGCGTCAGCGTCCCCCAGACAGCTGTGTTCATATAACTGTATAATAGTAAATCGAGTCGAGTATCCGAGAAGAAGGAAAGCTAGCTACATGAATAGCGCTCCATCTTTTTTGAGTGTTTTTTGAACCACTTATACCTTAATTAAAGGTTAAATGAACACAAATCTACTCTTTACTTAATGACGAAGCGAAATTTATTTGGCCAATTTTAATTTGAATGATGCTGAGCAATGATTTATTACCTACTAAAATCAATGTCGAACCTACCAATGGCCTATAAGAAGTGGAACGTTCTTGTATCTTTCTATTTGCTGTTATAAATGTTATGTTACATAAGTGTTTCCGAGATCCACATCCAGCGTTTCAGCCCTTAAACACTGCTTGAGATGGCTAGTTTCCGCTAGAGCCAGACCTAGACCAGCACGTGTCTCTAAGCTTAGTGTCATTGTTCTATCACGAGAATTGTTTGCCTAATAGATACTCTCTACTTATGCGTTTGTAATGATCCTGCCTTTTTCACCACGTCATCTTCGTTCGTCTCGTCCAAATACCCCTTTCAGGCATTGTTGTCTTGAACATCCCATCGTACGGGGGGGGCTCAAACTTTTGGGGTGGGAGCAAAGAGGACGACGTGTTTTTCGCGCCAGCTATGGACGACAAGATCCTCGAGGTAGTTGCTGTCTTCGGGACGGTCCAAATGGCCGCGTCCCGGGTGATCAATCTACAGCATCACCGCATCGCACAATGTCGCTCTGTCCGAATTACTATCACCGGTAAGTCTAAGTAAGTCGTAGCCGAAAATAATGACTAAATATTTAACAATGTTTCCTCCTTTTGTTCAATAGTGGTGCAAGCAAAAAAAAAAAAAAAAACACAGGAATATACCATGAACTATTGATTTGATCATACGAAACATAAGCTTAATCCGTCAAAAAGAATTTTCCTCTCGAGAAACCCGTCGGAGTAAATCCGTAGCATTAAACGGACGAAGATTTACACCGCATCATTTCTACTTCGAATATCGAGTTCCTACTAAACTATACAGCCTCCATTACGAAAAAGAGGGTCCGGAAACTTGCAGATAATCACTTATGCTACAACAGAACACAGGAGTCGATCGAGAGTCATAGACAAGGTTACGCATACGGGACTTCGTAGCAATTCTGTGGGTTATATTTACCTTTTGGTAAACAAGTGTCAACCCATACCCAATGCTACGTTTCTTTATTTATACAGGTTGTGTAATTATGCATCGCAGGCGGATTTTTAGACAACGATTCTTAGTCTCTAGCAGTAGTAGCAGTCTAGAGCAGAGGCCTAGCTGCTCAAACCACCGCCTTAAAAAATTTTAACGCTATCATTGAGTGTTGTATTTGAGGTTGAGCCTAAGTTGAATAAGTTATTCTAGAACTAAAAGGACAGCTCTTATCGCATCGGATAATTCGGGTAGAAGCATGTTATAGCCGCGAATGGTTCACTGCCTTGCCGTTAACAAAAAAAATCTGTTTTCAAACCTAAAATTATAGGACATGTAGTAAAAACGCACGTGTATTAAGGCTGTAGTGCGCACCATGCTATTCGACTCAAGAACAGCAGCTATAACGTAAGCAGATCTATTTATCACTGGTCACTTGAAAACCTTATTAGGGTCACACTTCAGTTCGAAAAACTGAATGTTTCAAGTCAGCTTCTGCCGTGAAGTACTGCTTCACGCGACTGCTTCCTGTATCGGGTCTCACACCAGACTACCTTATTATCCCTACTTTATATCCCCATATTACCCCACTGCCTGCTACAAGCTCTGAGCCATATTAACTTCTAAAATTAAAGTGTCGTGGACAAATTGAGGCTTGGAAATATCTCTCAAAAAAAGGACAATTATTCGAAGTTATTTTAGCCCGCCATCAATCGTCACCGATTTTCCGCGACCTAGAAGCCAGTCTTTATTTCGCCTCGCTCTTCCCTGCGACACCCGGTTCGAAAATGTCTCACTATCGCCGACTGACACATTAGTCCGCTGAAAATAATTGGGTTCGACTACGGTGGTCGAGGTCCAAGCACAAATTAGATGACGACCTAATCTCGGATGAGAATACCTGTCACTCTGGTCGGGTCAAACAATGATCAAAAGATAGCAATGTCCGCACAGGTCAACCAGCAGGTCAGTTAATCAGAGTTGTAATTAGCCAGGTAGTCAAAGGAGTTACCAGTGCAAAATCTGGTGGCTTTGTAAGAATTACAAAATGGGTGTAAGACAAACAAAAACGACGATCCCGAACGATTACATCGGATTTGGTTTTTAGTGCGGCTCCTGGTCCTACTGGCTAGCGCCTGCAGAAGGCGGCAGCTATTAAAGTTAGCAAGGATTCGAGAAGATTTACGGCGGACGGCGAGTGAAACGGAGCGCACTGTCGAAACAGAGCAGTAGCTTCTGTCCGTTCATGCTCAGTTGTACGACTGGCAAAACTCGGATGCAAAATAGCGTTGGTGCCTACTCATCCTGCCTTAAGGTATATGCTTCTGCTGCCAGAGCCACTGCCAAAGACGGCCCTTGCTGCGACTGCGAACAAAGAGTACCCATAAGCTCGCTTGCCCCGTGGCTTACCTATTGCCCGAAATAACAGTCGAAGCGAGCCGTACAGGTTGTAATGGAGCTATACCACTGAAAGAACGGAAGGCAGGAATTAAGGGGATTCTTTTAAAATACTCAGTTTTCTAAATGCAACGCTATTTCGATAAACTAGCAAGGCCAGATCAACCGCTGGATTAGTCCTTTGTAAGGTTATGCAGGTGTGTTCAGGGCTGCAGGCGGAGGCTCGCCGACAGGGGCAAGGCTTTAAAGACTGCAACAGCTAAAAATTTGACGGAACTTGAACGCGAACCTTCTTGAAACGGAGTCATCAGATCGATGGATGGATGCAAATGCTGCCAGTTTGACGAAAACAATAGAGAAAATACGAAAGTAAATGTTCTTGTTATATCTACAAAAGGCACGAATCGGTAGTTAATAATAATAATAATAATAATAAAGATACTACAGTAGAAATAATTAAAGAAGAATCGTTCTCACTAGACAGAAAGTTGAAAACGTACATTTCGTTATCGCGAGTCGCCGCGGTGGCTCTAATTCGAACAGTAACACATAGCGCTAAGGACTGCAAAACGTAACTAGAAAGGTCGAATAAGGTCAAATATTAGGTCGATCTTGAAACAGCAGAAAAAAAATTCTGCCAACATTGTTTTCTTCGCCGCAGGGCGCATTGTAGCGTGCGAGTGGATCGGCACATAATTTATGCGTTTGCGTTTTGTTACTTTTGTTCTAGGTACGGAGGGTGTTCCTGTGCAGGTGGACGGCGAGGCATGGTTACAGCCGCCCGGGTGCGTATGCATCCAGCACAAAAACCGTACGCAGATCCTCTGCCGAAACCGGCAGTTCGAGTCGTCGCTGAAGAGTTGGAACGAAAAGCAACGGCGTCCTTCATCCGGTGAGTTGAACGCAGCTATGGGATTACCCGTATAGATGCTTCTTTTCACACACTGAATCGGCATTGGTTACGTATTGTTCATTGAACGCTACTATTGATACGTGACATTTTTCACACTATTTCCTACTATTAGTTTTTGTCAACCGAAAGCAATCGTCTAGGTCTCTAGTTGGAGCTGCTTCTTAACTGCTAATGCAATTTGTTGTCCTGTGACTTTTCTCAGCTTTTGGATGAGCATACTACATATGAATATACGATAACCGATTCCAATAGGATACTGTTTTTGTGACCGCTCTGTTATCTAGGAGAGTTGACCGTCTTTATCGGGTTCTATTTTATGTTTGTACTGCAGGAAGCCAGTGTGGCTCAAAGACCGCTCCCGCAGGCAGTAATGTTATTGGTACCAGCAGCTCTTCAGCCCAACCACCTGGAAAAAATAACTCGTCACGCCAGTCGCCATTGGAGGGCGCAGTCGCAAGCATTGCTGTTTCGCTAGGTCCCTCACTGTCCGCGTCTGGAAACCCTCTTGACGGATTCTTCACCGACAATGAGGTTAATCAATTATCCACGTTCATCGAGGCCGCATCACGCCTTGTCAAAGTGTGAGTAACTAATTTGATTTGCTTTCTTTATTATTTGCTTCAAGACAGATCTGTTTGGTCACATTCGATCAGACCCTAATAAGTGATAGCTACTGTTGATATTGGTCTGATAGACGGTATTTGTTAACAACTTAACCGATGCTTCTCACGTGAATGAAGTAGTATTCAAGGACCACTGGATTGGCTGAAGGAATACGTGCACACGTCTACCGTCGTTTCCACCATAAGCGATTTATCATTCATTTTTTCAATTAGTACATTTGGTTTCTTTGAAAAAAACACTCCATGAATATAACCGTATACTCTACCTGTACACAACTGACACACATTTAGGTCACAGTTAATAACAGAACAATCTTCGTCTTTACCCGTGTTAATAAACTGCGGTTAGATGATCTTTTTAAAAATATCAATATATCCTCTACAGTAGTGCCAGTTTATATTACACTAATTTTTGAAAAAAATATGCAATCATATATGGGATGCCTGACGTTGTCCTGCTTTCAAATACAAATACTCTATGTATGTGCTTCGTAAATAGACAAAAAGCTATTCCATTACCTAGGAGGCAGACGCCTCTGCGAGTTACCTATGAACCCATAGTATCTATCTGCTTTATTTTGTCATTTCAATTTCCATCATCTCTCTACGTGTATCATCTTCATTACAGTAGCGGCCTATCGAATCTGCCTGTACAACCACAACCTAACGTTTCATCTCCACCTCAATCTGTGCAAAAATCGACAAAATCAGGGGTTGTCCATCGCCTCTCTCGCCTGGCGTGCTGGGGTTGCGGAGGTGGCCGCTCCAAGCAAAGCCAGGCCGGTTTGGCTGTGGGTAATTCGACTTTGGCGCCATCCCCAATTAGACCGAATCCGTTGCCTCCCCACACGCACAGCTCCGACCATATAGATCGCCTGCTTATGGACGCCACAATAGCTGCAGTAGGAATTGACAGTTCGCAGGCGAAATCGCGGGCAGAATTTAATAGTCTGAATAATAACAGCATGAAAAACTCCTCGACCGGTCAGATCAGTGAAAACGACACAACTCGCCGCGGTAGCAGGACTACTCAAAATAATAATACTAGCTCTTGCAGCACCATTACTACGAACGGTCGCTATAACAATAACGCCTCTGAAATAAACGTGATCCGAAGTCATATCAACGATAGTGGTCACATAAGTAACGATGAAAACAGTGGGGAGTTCACGGACGATTCATCACAGCCTACCATGTCAACGAGTCGATCAAAGGCTAAAGAGAGCAGTCCTGAGGGGTCGAAATCGGTCTGAGACTCTATGTTCGCAGAATAACAAGCCGAAAACGAGAGAATATAAAGTGGCCTTAAATATGTGGTTTAACGCCTGACACCGGCAGGTTCTCACATTCTAGTGCCAGTGTCCTGAGCCTGTGCCGGTATGCACCTGGGTGGGTTTAAGGAATGCAACCGACAGAGTAATCCGGAAGGCTCTCATGGTAATACTATGGGTCCATCTACGGCGAGGTAGGCATGCAGGACTAACATCATGTTGACGTGAAAGAAAACCTGCTAAATGATAGCGCGATTATAAACACTTGGTTCGATACTGTATCATCTAGAAAATAACACGTTTACTGAAATCTAATTATTTCTAGGGGGGTCTATAGGGTGTACCCCCGTAATTATGGCCCTAGAAATGATACGTCATACGCTCTGCTGGCTACGATAATTGGTAGAAATTGTATTGTTGGACATCCTGTAATAATTGAAAGTAACAATAATTCCACCAAATACGCAACTGTGAAACCTCTGACATATTTGTTGTAGTTGGAAACAAATCACGATACCTAATTGTTAGCTTCGCTAACAGGCGTGTCCGAAGCGACCGCCGGTAAGGGATCCATTGCCTTCTAGAGTACACACGTCTTGAACAGTATTATTCTTAATAGGAGCGATATAATTCGAGTTTGCTCTTAGATCCATTATAGCGTTCATTTCCACCTAGATACTGTACATATATCATATGCAGTACAATATCTTATAATTGTCGTTCCTTTTTAGGTTAATTACAGAAAAAAACAAAGCGTTTAACAGTGGCTGAATCGCTTGAGTGAAGTGTCATAATGTCTCTGTAGCGTCTGCACTTACTGCTGTTTTCTAGCTTTGCGATTAAAAATAACTGATAAGTAGTCGAATACATAGTTAATCGTTGAACATGGAACTTACGATTAATAAGTTATAGTGACGAAAAAAGAAAACAACACACACTGATATCGTTTCACCATTCCACCAGGACAGACGTGTGCAATGAAGGTGTGATGAAACTTCAGCATCGATACTTCCTACGTTGTATGTCCGTGAGTTACTTGGACACGATATGTTCATTATGGATATTTCGTTTGGTCGAACGCTAAGAGGAGCTCGTTGCGTTTTTGTATCGATCGCTATGCTGTGCCGCATTTTCACTGCAGTCAACGAGGCAAGGGAGAGATTTCCGTTTCCATTCTGTGTTAATTACCACCCTTTACAAGTTTCTCCTTGCCTCTATATATGTTTCAAGTTACTGAAGGCTATTTGTTTCAATTTATAGTTATTTCTATTGACTGGATGTGTAATGTTGCCGCCCGCGACATAATATGAGGTTAACTGTTCTCATCGCAACCTACATTTTGGTAGGTAATGCGTTTCAATGACACTCTATGAAAATCACTTAATTTCCCTCCATTGCAAAACTGAGTCTATTAGCTTATAACGCCCGTTATATACACGAGAAGATCATCTTCTCCCGTATGCGCCTTTTCAATAACAGTTGCCCGTTCAAACACGCATGCCCGGACCCTTGGAACTAATCGCTCGGTGGGTGAAGATCGCGACGTCAATGCGATCGCATCAAAACATCGTTCATAGTTGGGTCAGGACGGACCAATTGATTATCCAGTTCCTCATTTACCTGTATATTTTCAGAGTCGTATATTTCAGTATTTAAGCAAAGCTTTACTGACGCAATACATTGTGTGCCTTTAAGGATGGCCGACAAAACGCCGACTATAGCGAGTCGTCGTTTCTACGCGTGTATATACGCATGTGCTGTTAAGGATCGTCTAAGAGCTCTTTCGTTGGTAATATTGTGAACGATTCAGAGCCACTGCGAGTAGAAAAGCGTTATCTCTAGGCTCCAAGGACTAGATAGACCAAAGAGCTTATGCATGACAAAACCTATCGGGGTGAGGTTTACCTTTTCAAGTTTCGTATAAAGGGTCATCTACACGGACATATATGTTGACAACAGCGTTGAGCATCACTTTGGCAAAGGCCAAGGGACAACACCCCATGAGTGTACTACTGTTGAGTGGACGGGTAAAGAAAATAATGTGTTCCGTCAGGAACGGTCGCAGTTACGATGTAATAATCCTTAAAGAACTATTTTACGTCCTACGAAATACGTGAATTTCGTAGTAGACATATTTGCAGTCGACGATCTTATGGAGAAATATGCTGTAAAAACAGGTAAGGACATATTTGCGTCGGGACGTTGGCGAATCGGGGTCGTTAACATTGGACACTGGATAGAGAGAACGAAATTAAAACGCGTTTCGTTCACTGTATGAAAATGCTATTATTATGCTATGATCGTTAAAATCAACTAGGCATTAGTCATAGCCTGGAAGTTATTATTCAGTATCCCTAATTGTGCACCATAACTATGCAAACTTGTCAACATACAAATACATTGAAAAGGATGTCATTACAGGCCAGAACAAGAGTTTACAAAAGTAAATGGTAGAATCGATGTGTTATTTTCTCAAAAGGGCATCAAACACACGTAAGAACTCGAACCGAAGGCCTGTATAAGGCCGGTTCCATCTTGGGACGTTTGTAGAAATTCACATCATGTTTCTGTCGTCGTAACACAGCTGTCTCTGTCCTTTCTGTTTCTCTCATTGACGAAATGTCTGCTATCCGCGATCAGAATTTACTATCAAAAAAGATACGCGCACCGATGACAGTTTTTGATGCCCTAAGATATGTGTATAACGTTACCGGTTATAGTAGGACTGAAGGGTTTCAAGCTTTTCTACGATAAATACTTTTTCTATTGTTATTATAATTTACTTGCGTCACAAATATATAAAACGTATAGAATTGTGTGATCAAACTTGTAAAATAAATGCAAATATCTTAAGGATAATAAGTAACTACAGAGAATGTATAATGTAAGTAAGTGGAACATTTAACAACAATAAGCCTTAAACGTTTGCTTTCGTGCACAAAGGTTCGTATTAGATTCGCGTTCGTTCTTTCGTATATTCCTGGACAGCTTTAGATATAAACTTAAACACACGCCGCAAAGCCGGATCGATTTCCGTCGTATTACACAAATACGCTTTAACGTTAAATGAAGCATGGGAAATAAATATATTGTTGTGTAGTCTTGTTTATGATATTTACATATATTCAGACAGTCCTAAAAGTATTATATAGTTATAATATATATTCAACGTGTATCGATTTTGTTTGTAGAGATAGCAATTGTCATAATGCTGATGCCCAATTGTAATACAGCAGTTAATAAACAAATGTGTTTATTATATAAACATAAAAATCGTTTATTTTCAACCCGCAGGTGTTGCTATTTAGTGTAGTATCGAATGTTACTGTGTGTTGGAATGCTGGCCGTGATTGATATCGTTTAAATATTTACTGCTGTAAGCTAGGTAGCGGCGTTCGATAGGGGATCCCACTACAAGTGATTAACCTAGCGATTTCGTAGCGTAGCAATATATTGGAGATCTTTCCCGTTACTTCGCCACCGTTTCTCATAGTAACGACGACGATAAAAAAAAAACACATGCAGCAACTGTCTGATTGCCTAAATCGTCACTTTAATTAGGTTGAGACGATGGGATGAGCACACATAGTAGTAATGGCTGAACGGTTGAGCAACAGAAAGTGGTCTTCAGTACAACAACAGCTACGACGATAACGACCGCATTATTAAGCCATATATAAGACCTGACGATCTCGTTGCGAAGAATAAATCGAGAAAATTCACTCGATGATTCCATAGGTGAAAATGTTGCCCACCATCGCCCGTAGCCTCGAGATTCCAAGGACAAGGCTTGGGTGTCGGTTCTTCCATTGCAGTGTCAACAAGGTGAGACCGTGCATGGGCGAAAATGCCATCACTGCGCATAGTTGTGGGTTTTCCAGCATCGCCAATGTGCACAGTTGTGAGCGTTTTATGAGGCTGCTTTTAGTTAATGGCGCCGTGTCCATTTCCATCCCCCCCCCCTCCCACCCCTACCTTTCATTAGGACTTCCGCAATCCTCTAAAGGACTCGAGCCGGTCCTCAGACGCGTTTAACCACTGCTCAAGTCTCTTCCTCCTTCGAGTCTTTCCGGCCACAAGTCGTTGGGCTCTTATTGCCGAGCCTGGCTCGGGCCGCGACTGCGATAACAGCAGCGGCAGCAGCGTCGCTTCTAGCACTGACAATAATTAAAAAAGTAGCGGCAATTACAGCGGCTGACGCCAACCCACAATCGACGTCCCGCAGGCTAACATCCACACAGCGTTAATTTATGACCACTTCTTGAGAGGCTGATGGGCCATAGGAAACGAAGTGACCGGGCCGGGCCTGCGCATCTACCCCGTTGGCGTTAGTGCGCGAACGTACTATGTCTCCGTATCTCGATGTATGTCAGTGTGTCTGTTTATACATCCGTCTGTGTGTGTGTGTGTGTATATGTCTCTGTCGGTCTGAGCCAGTGACGGTATTTATTGCATGGTTAACTGCATTTCCGCCATTACTGTTTACCACGATCGTCTTTCGCTGTCTCTCGTCTGGACTTAGCAAAAGAATTTTGCTAGAAGACGGTAACGATGCAAGTAGAGGCAGCAGCCGCTGCAGTGAGCTTCATCACATACACACAGTTGAACAGAATACAGTAACATTCGGTACGGCGATAATAATAACAACAACAATGTGTAGATAGAAGATAGCGCATACAAACATAAACAACGCAGAACAGACATAAAACAATTACTGCATACAAGCACTATTATTATAATTACTGTTATCATCGTTATTCGTTGTCGTCGTCGTCGTCGTCGTCGTCGTCGCCGTCGTCGTCGTCGTCGTCGTCGTCGTCGTGTCGTCGTCGTCGTCGTCGTCGTCGTCGTTACAACTAATAATTCTCATAAGTGGGTCTATCTTTGCGTCCCAGTGGCAATGGGATGATATAAACGATTACGTAATCCGTCTATGGTTTTTTATATAGAGAATGTTATAGGGTAGGGCCGTACAACAAGAATAGTAACGGCGGAAACCATGTGATTCAGGAATAGTCTAATGATGACCGAAGTGAATCTGAGCTCCAGTTGATGCGTGACACTCCCTGAGGAGCGTCCACAGGATCAGACGTCATGCAAAACCTGCATATAACATTTTAGCTACTGTTCCTGCCTGAACATTGTATAGCCACAGGGGCACCAGTTTCATTGAAACTCTATTTCGATGCAGAACGCTCTTCGCTCATCGGCAGTTATGTTTCGCCGGTATACGTTCAGCTTTGCGAACTTTGTCCGTGTCGAATTTTCGCGCCTTTTTAACCAGTCGTTTTACCTAATTCAAATAATCAAGAACTAAACATCGTAGATTCGTGTTATAATCTAAAGAGCAACGATATCCTATAATAACGTTCGTGGAAAGGCGATTCATTTCGCTCCGGTGTATGGTCTGCTAGCGATCGTGACGAGCCGCAACCGCTTACTAAACTTTCCATTTCAATAACGCACAAAGCATATTACCCCTATATAAAACAGCATCAAATTTTTAATCGCACCCCAGTAGGTATCGTTTACTCTTCCAACAAAGCGAGTTGGTTATATAGCATGGAAGTTTGAAGCATTTCAAGCGGAAACAAGTATACTGATGAGATGTTCCTGTAGGGACAATTCGATTTAGATTTGTTGTAGTTAAATTTGTCAAAGATATTCAGCAAATTAACAAACACTAACATGCTTTTTCTTTCTCTACTATTTTGTTTCATGCTGTTTGGATAACATTTGCCGGTATCTCGCGGCCTGCGTTCGTGCGACGGCCAAACCTCAACTAACCGTAACTAATACAACATCGTCTGCTACAAACTAATATGTGTTTACAACTATTATCGACCTGTGACGTCGGCTATTACCGACAATGTCTACACGAATCACAACTACCTAATCGAACTGCGATCACTGACGATTCCGTTCAAATTATTATGTCTTCCCCCACACCCCTGGGGAATGACCGGCGGCCCATCAATGGCTGATTCGTCGGCGAATCTCGAAAATTGCATTGGATTTCGCTTATCATTTTGCTATCTGAAATTTGCTATACGCCCATCAACGGATGGACTGTACGACGCTGCATTTTATCGCATTGTTACAATGGGTAACAATATCTACTTTAAAATGTTGATGTTGCCATTCTGGACGTATTTATTTCTGGTAATTTTGCCCGTTTTCGCTGATATGCACTGTCGCGTCCCTTTGTGTACCTACGACTTTGACCTCATCCCGCACACATGCCTCCGACCGGTATTGTGTTTGTAACGATGAATGCGCAAATTACGTGCCCAAAAACCTACTAATAATTAATCGAGCGATGATAAATATCCTGACCCAACACGCATTTGATTAATTTCCATGTCAATCGACTTCATTTATCAAACCCGCCCAACCTTTACCTGCTACCTTCGGCGCCTTGCGTCATCTACAAAATGATCGCATTTTGGACTATCTAATAACTCCACTACCGCTAATCGATCACCGGTAATTCCTCTGCTTTCCAACACCTTGCCGAAATCGCTTGAAATGATGGCTAACGTAAATCGGTGGCTGATCTTCTGAGGGATCTATTTGTCTGAAACAATCAATCCTGCTTCGTAAATCTATCGTTCGCATTGAATTTCGGGGCTGGCTTGTTGCTATTCACTCACTCACTGATAGCATACAAACGATTTCGGAGAGCAATCCTGTCGTAGATAACGAGCTCTGGTTAGCTGCCTCACAGACGAGCTCACTGCTAGAACGATTCTTCCCATCTGGACTACCGGCCGGTGTCGCCGACAACGAATTGGTAAGTACACAGGTTTCGATTTTGTGGTGAAGATGAATTTCTACATTTAATATTATTACCTATTTAAAATTACATATCTAAACAACGAAAGAAATTATTACAGAGACACTTTTTAAATGGAACCATGTCCGGTTCAACTGAGACATTATCGAAGGCTCGATATAATGTCACCGTATTTAGCAGCGCCGCCTAGTGCGCAGAAACATTGGGCTTACAATCAAATCAACGATCATTCTACAGCTTTGTATCTTTCAAACGATACATTTCTTCAGTACATAATGATAGAGCGATGTTCAACAATGCAGATTTACGGCGGCGTATCTGGCTCGACTTATCTTGGTCTTTTCCAACAGATCTATGATATTGCGAACGCTGAGATTTGAACCAGCGCGGCTGTGTACGCTTGTTCGTTGCTGATTAACAGAGCAATGCTCCCAACTAGATGCGCATTAACCAGCTAAACACCGACCCGCAACGGTATAACCTAACCAATCCTAGTTCCTGTTCCGGCCTTAGCATTTATGCCTTTACGACAATTAGAAACTGTCCAGTTTGCGGTGTACAAAAAACACGATCTATGACGGAGGCGGTCTGATAGTTTAGCTAATTCAGCTGTGTCCGATATGCTAAATTGTATTGATCGCACCGATTTTATTAAGATACACTCTGAATTATACTGTGTCAGTATTACATTGAATGATCTAAGAAAGCAGCCATGGCAACGCGGCGTGACTGATTTGTTGTTGTCGTCGTCACAGTCCATCAAGTACAATGATAGTCCCGCAAAACAACAAGGTAGGAGTGCGGTATCGTTATTATCATTATTATCTTTACTAGTAAAAAATACAATAGCTAAAGCTGTTGTTGAAATAGAATTCTTAAATAGTTGACGAAAAGTTTTGGTAAACTCTCTTGCGGCGAGAAGCTTCAGAGTTCGTCGTCAGTCCCGTTCACGACAATGTTATAAGAGCTGCAGCCAAAATGTCGTATGTGGAGCATTACAGGACAAAATGTATTAATTCCTAAGTCTAAGGATGTTCTATAAATTGTTCTTTTTTTTTTACACACAGGCCTTCTGAAGACCCATCGTAGTAGTCATTTAGATATATTGCTTTAGAATAATAAAACGCGGTCTCTTTATGGGTCTTCTCCTCTTCACATTGTTAAATGCACCTTTGTCGTGCCTTCATTTAGTTCCATAAGTACAGAACAGGTAAAAAAGGTGCAGGTATAGAAAGCGCAGACGAGTTGTTTTAAAGTCTATTGATAGCGTTGCGATTATGTCAGCGTGTCAATAAGGGTATTCTAAATGGAAAAAAAGTCATCGATAAAATCCATTATGAGCACCACGGCCTTCCTTCGCGGCGCGCACAGAGTAACAACAACAACAAAAACTTCCGACAGGCAAACGAAACGTCCCGCTTCGACTCCTTCGCTTATTACATATTTTCTGTACTAGCCATGGGGCATATCAGCTGAATGCATAGGGATGAAATGTCCACACAACATATTCGTCCATTAGCTCTAGCTTTTTTTTTTTTTTTTTTTTTTTTTTTTTATAAAAACCACTTGCTTTTGCCAAACAGCGTCTTGTAAGTAAGCGTCAGTCTAATCAACATAAAAGGAACTTAGCTAGCTAGCCCCATGGGTCCCAAAAATAAGTACCTTAAACAGTTTTGTAGCGAAGATCTAAACGCTGTACACTCGAACAATTTTTTCCACCCGCCCGTTTAGTAGAATGCCTCAAAACTAGTTTTATGCTAAGGTAATTCGACGTAGCATTCAGGGATTTTTATAAAATCAATTGTCGGAAAACACTAACTCGAGAACAGGCTCGTTCGTGCAGAAATGTTGACCATCAAAATCAAACACTTCTCGATCTATGCTTTTTTTGAATCGGTTACTTAGAATTTCCTAAAAATGTGTATTTTTTTCTTAGCACGTTTCTTACTAAACAAATTAAATTTGTTCTTCCGCTGCTTTTTTCCAATTTAAACCGATCTAAAAATATCGTCAGGGGCAACTTGAAAAGTTACGGTTATTACATAGGCAAATTAGGAGGGGAAGGGGAGGGAATTGCAGGAATCGTTGAATCTACGAGAATGTCAAGGTAAATAGCTTAGAGGACGAGGCTTTAGAAATATATGTGGCTGATTAATCTTTAAACTGGCCTCATCGCACCGCTAATAATAGGTGGGTAGTAATCACTACATGCCTTGAATGATCTAAATGTGTAACTACAGTGGTTACATAATTAGCGCCACCTAGGTGTTTATTACAATGATTCAATTGTGTGATATGTTTCTCGCCTTATATAATCAAGGATCAATAATTACTTGCAAGGTGTCCCAGAACTTTTATCAGTTAGCTTGTTAAGCCTTTCGTGCCCCTTAACTTTTTTTTTTTTTACTTACACGTTTTTCGTAGCGCCAGAGCTTTGACCCGTCAAAAGTATTTGCTCCTCGAGACAAATGGCTTCTTCGAATTTTCTTCCGTGAAACAATCTTCACGGGAATAAGAGTTTTCGCTTAAATGTATACTATAATACATCTGCGATCATATAACAAACATTAAAAAAAGAAACTTTAAGAACTTCAAGCCAAGGAATCTATTATATTACAAGTCTTATCGCCAAATAATAGTCATCAGAGACATTTTTATTTAGATTCTATTTCCTAACTAGGAACAGCCAGTTCTGCTCATTTCATCAAAGTAAAAATGCCAATAAGAATTATTAAATATATGGAGGGCAACAATGTCGATACGTTTGCTAGGGAGGAAAAAAATGGTAGGGTTTTACGCAAAGGACCGGTAAAGGATAAGTAACCTTATTCAGGAAGTGGGAGTTAGTTTGAATCTATATTCTATTCTGAAATCCCAATACAACTACTCGAAATAAACTCGACGTATAGAAAGTTACGCTTTCCTCAAACCAAACATGTATGTTAGACAGAGCCTCTATGTTTCGAGTTCACGTCCGATATCGCCATTATGTATAATTCCATTAGACACGCGACTGGCTCCCAGCACGAAACAAAGTCTCTCTGCGAGTAGACAACGGCGGGTGCCTAAAATTAGCAGGCAAATAACGTTACCCACTAAGCTACAATCGGAGAAGAAGCGGGGTGGGTTAACTAGAACCTAGGCCACACGAAGGCACGCGTACTGATGTTTTTTAAAATGCGCAGAGATTTTTACATGTTTGACTAAGCATGGAGAGAAAATGATACTTCTTCTTTAGTGTTTTTGTTGAGATGCTGACCACCATAAATGTGCTATCATGCCGCAATACCTATTAAATAATAATGCTTGTTATTACAATTATTAAATTAATTAATCGAAGTGTCATTGTCCACGTAATCTAATTAGGCTTGAACACAAACAGTTATCCGAGTCCTCATCTAATCAAAAACTCACCGTTCTGTATACGTAATTAAGGTGTCCTACAGGCCACTTCCTTGACGCCACTTGATACGCTTGGCGGTAGTCCTCTCAGTGAGCTCAAGGCGGCAATCAAAATTCATGGCTGTTCCGAAAAGATAATTGAGAACCCCCTTATACAGACAATGGCCAGGTATTTCAAAGTCTAATACAGCCTTCTCTACGCGCGTGTTAACTGCCTTCGTTACTGTTTTCCAATTTCGGCTCGGTATTGTCGCTATCTAAACGCATTGATTCCTGCACCGGTCTTTCCGGTCATTTTTTTCCGTATTCCGGTCATTTTTTCCATGTTGCTAGAGCTACATTAATATGTAGAACTGACCATACAGCATGAAATGTTTATCCATATTGTTCTTACGTAAAATAGAAGTGGGGACTAATTTCGTCTAAGGTTTTATGTCATACGTATTTCATCATGATCGAGCCTAGCTTCGATATAGTTTTGTCTGCTTGTAGTAACGGGCCGTTTAAGTCAAGTCATTTTTGAAATTTCGCTCTAGTGCGCTCCTTCACGATATGGCTAGCGTTGCCTCAATCCAGGCAAGCTCGTTTGCCGCATGGTGCTCAGCTCAACTTGACAATACTGTACAATAACAGCTGAAAGAATTTTTAAAATTCATAGTATTTTTGGAAAATAAATCGAGAACTCGTCATTTGTAGGCAGGATTACAGATAATAACAGAGAAAGCGTTGTTCCTTTAAAACTAGCTAAATCTAGCTAGATTCTAGCTAAATCTTTATATATAAAAAGCTTTTTTAGTTATGCCTATTAGACATTTTGAGGTAGCGTGTTGAGAAAAGTTCAATTTATATATATATATATAAAGAGAAAGCTCATATATGAGCTAACTGAATTGATAAAAATGGAATTTTATTATAAAATACCTTTTTCTGACTAGTAATAGACTAAAAAGGACTAATTAACGGAAAAGCCAGTGCCCCTTTAAACATTTCTGTGGGCAGTAAACTATTTATACGTGGGTTAAAAACTAGCCATGTTGAAGACAAGTTTTGTCTGCTTCGGTACTGAAGCTAGCCTGAATAACTAGATGCTGGAACCGTTTGCCGATGGGCTATAGGGACCAAATTAGACATGGGACTTTCTTTCAGATTCCCGTCAGAAAGGAACCAACCAAAGCATTTCTAAACAACGTCTTATAACCCAGTTTTCCTTTAATTGTCTTGTAACGTACGAGTTGTGCTATTCGAGTTCGAGGTGAGCTGTCAATCAATTTAAAAAGGGGTATATCCACCATTATGGTTAGCAGATGTTCTCTTCTTGGGGATAAACATCCCAGCTTTTTTTTAGACAACGATCTTGTCGATCGTTCCGAGTTGTCTAAGATCGTTTTTGATAGATGACAACTAATAGGCTACCGATGCCTTGAGGTAGTGAAACGCACGTATGGCTTTATACATTTACAGCTGGTTGGGTAACATAAATGTACCTAAATGCTAAAATGTTTCTATTTAAGGACGAACGTATTTCGTTTTATAATATATATACCTCCAAGTTGTCGACAAGTTAGAGCACACGATAAGGATAACTCCATTTATTTTTATGGTCCATATAACATGTCAAAACAATTGATATTTGGTTTTTTTGTATTGCCCAAAAACCACTGAAAATACTTGGTGGGAGTGGCCCATTAATACTGCGACTACGGATGCGATAGGCCCCTTCGGTCTAATCGAAACCATTAGAGTATATAATTATGTAAAAGCTATTTATTTTTCTGTTTTCCTTTGAAACAAACCATGTTCCATGGTGTTAGAGGACAAAGGTTTTTCCTGCTCATTCGTCTGTTACGCCATGTTCATGTATATATTTACCTGATAACCTACAACATAACGACATAGAATCACTACCTAAATAAGGTTACAGGCGTAGGCATAAGAAGATTAGAAGCCATGGGACAATGGTAGTGTAAATATCAACTGATCAGGATTAACCGAACTCAATACTCGATACCTTCAGCAGTCCATCCTTCAGTTGCAATGAAGTCGCTGATGTCCACCGCAAATCACACGTTTGTTTACCGGCGTTGCCGGTGAATAGAGCTTTATCATGCCTATTGGCTCAACTAGATGTGTTGTAATTATTGTTGTTGTTATTGTTACTGTTCATTCTCTTGCTCTTAGGGTCAGCTTCGGCAACAACTCGGCGAGCTAATCAGCTCGGCTAAGCAACTTCAGCTTGAGACGAAAATTTTCATTCAGGAGAAGATTGAAGACATCGTGAGTGGCATTCGTTCTTCAATTCATTTAGTTCTCAACGAAATCATGATCTATCCTTATCTGAAGTTAAACCTTACACTCTACACGTCACTGCAGCAGGAAAAATTAACAGCGCTGGTTTGCTATTAGTGGTTCATACATGTATCGGGCCGTCGAAAACATATATATATACATAGTGTATATTTAAATGTACCATTTAAAGCGACGATTTTCTCTCATTTGTCTAGTAACACCATAATCCTATCTGTGTTTATCTAATCTGTGCCACCGTGGAACTTTTGTGGTCTTGAACTGAACAACTGCAATAGGTGATTTTGTATTCCTCGATTGAAACGAAGTTAATATCATTAAGGGAGTTATACAGAAACCGAAACAGATGATAATCGGATGATGTAGGATCCAAGCTAGGCTATACGACGAAAGCTATAAGACGTCCCTTCTCTCGTTTTTCGATTAGTAACTAAAGAGATATGTGGCCTGCTGTAGAACGATGCCTTTTTCTATTGGCTAGTTCCGATCGATTCTTTTCAATGACTTGTTGTATTCTCGTTAGCTGTTGGGGGTAGAGGTCCGGATAAATCGTTCCCCAAGCTTCATTCCTTAAGAGGCACAATTTTTTTCCTGATCTCGCAAAACACATGGCACCACTTTCTTTGGCGCCGAACTGGACTTGCCACAAGTTGTAAAGCTAATTCTTTTTTACCTGTATTATTGTCTGATGTAATCGACCTTTTTTTGGTTATCCGCTCTTGAAACGGATTGATTTTTGTTGTGTTTTTTTATAGAGTTCTTCGTATGAAAAAGCGATCACGTGAATTTTTTTGCATTAATTTATGTCATATTTAAGTCTCCAGCTTCGTTCGTGGCCAATTTCGTCTAACTAGTTTCAAACCATTTGGCGATATCATAACTAACCACAGATCGGTCTTGCTCGGCTTTCGCAATAAAAATTTCACTCGTTTTCTTTTTGTAACTAGTCGGTTACTACGAGGAGCTTTTTTTACGTCGAAATGTTCGGAACCGCTATTAGGCCCTTCCGTTTTGTAACGCTTCTTGCCCATAAACACACAATTTTTTACAGCATCTGTGTTGTAAAATATAGAGAACTTTCGCAGACATTTCAATCATTTTTTGGCGGTCTGTTTTATGTCTGGATACAGGCTACTTTAGCATAGCTACGGAAGTTTCAGTCTTCCAATGATACCAACGCCAACTCGACGTGACCTATATTACCTAAGAAATGTAACCTAGCTAGCAAAGCGGTCAGCAACGATGTATGTATCTGTATATATATATACACATATATGCGGTGCCATATATGCGTGGCGTTGCCATCCTTTTATAACATTGAGAAATTTGCGCTCGTTGCTTCGTTATAGTGTCGATTGGGTTACGAAAATGAAGATGCACTCGTGAGTGCCAGCGGTGAACTAGAACGTCAGCTTAAAAGATGTCTTGCGATTCGAGCGCTCGCACATTTTTACGATGTCGAGGTAAGTCACGCAGGCCACTGATTACCTTTCCCACTACGTCTTTGAAGTACGCTAGGGTAAAAAAATATATACGCACAATTTATGGCATGTTTCAAACAGGGGTTTCAATTTCCTCTTTAACTGAACCTTAAGTAACTTTTCAACAACTATACATTAGACTGGTACGAGCGAATACGGCGGACTTTGACAATAAGTGAAATATTTACGAGCCAAATGTATTCAATCGTGAAGATCGAAAATAAAAACCGGTTGAGTTTACTCTAGGAAGAAGAGTCTAAAGGGAAAAATATTTTCGAAAAATAATTTTCTAGTCTAGAAAATCAGTAGCCAGTGGTCAGGTTTTTTTTTCGAAGGTCACAGCGCTGCGCAAAATTAAAAGACGATCAGTGAAGGCCCTAAGAAAAAGGATAGTACATGAATGACGCAGATGTTTGAAGATCAGCCGTAGGGTGACCGAATGTCCGGACCCCAAAAATATCGACACATTGCCTCAGTTGAAGAGGCTCTTCATGGAGACACAGCTTAAAGTTTAAGGGCTCTGTCGGCCAAAACTGGCATTTCACATGTAACGCGTTGCAGAATCGTAGCATAAATACAGAAAATGCAAAAACTGAGTAAAAAATGGCTTTCCCATGAATTGACTCCAGGCCTGTTAGAGTTAGAGCTCGTGATGTAGTCCACTTATAGTTTGCGGAGCGTTAATCAACAACCCTCGCCTCCCCACCCCTACGGAACATATGGTCTTCATAAGCGCAGCATTATTAAATCTTTACTGCCAGTCGGAGGGGACCAGGCGTAAGAAGGGACGATTTGGCGCTGAAGAGAAATCGTATTTGGTAACGTAGCTCTGTCAAATAGCTTCGAAGGTAGAGTTAGCCGATGAAGTATCATTCCAGCCTAACTGGTTCAAAAATTACTCAACGTTTACCGTATTCGCTTGATGATCGCAAAATAATATGATTTGGACCAGATTAGTTGTATTTACTAACTGTCAACGGAAGATTACTACACGTAATATTAGACATTTACGTTTCTTTCACCTACCAGCCAGTAACTGTCTCACTGAAGCAAAAAAGATCCCGGTACCCCATATGATACGTGACATATGTGAGCCATAAGCACATCTTCACAGTTGAGAATCACTGGAAGAATATATCGGATTGAGCGATCGTTAGAAGACTACGTAAGAGAGTTAACATGGATGATAACTCTTAAAACCTTGAAAAATTTTAACTATTATAATATTAATTTGATATCTCATATCAAATTAAATCATTTCGCTTCGAAATATCCCGCGTAGGGGCTTGCTATGCTTTGAAGCCTGCTAATGGCAGTAGATCCAACACGAACGAAACAAAGATACATAAGCAAATTTTCTGTCCCGCATATCTTATACTAACAATGCTTCAATTCCAAATCTTCCGTATACGCATTTTATGCCTCTACGATAAGCTTAACTCGATGCTTGTTACAGAAGATTATTAGAGATATTCAAAGCGATTGTATCTGTACACCGAGTATTTCAACGTTGGCTGCCAAAAAAAGGATCAACTTACTGTTTATAGAAAGAATAAAAAAAACAAGAAAAATATTTTAAATAATTTTGTTAATCATAGTAAGTGTTTAAGTAATAAGAACTACAGCCGATCTGCACTGCATTTTGGGCTGAGTTGGGCAAATCCCGCCCCCGGAAACAGTATGTACTAAGAAGAGGTTAGTTGAAATTAATACATTTCTATACATTTGCAAGCGTTTGTTATTTTGTCAGATTGTTAAAGCAACTGGGAATATATATAATTAGAAGTCGACCTAGGGACCCTTCTACCATGCAATACCTTCATAATTGATCGAATTTGCACATAAATATTCAGAGCTTTTTTCGTTCGTCCTTGTTTTCAACGCATTATTGTACTTTCGCTTCAAGCCGCTGTACTATATTGCCTAGCGAAATGGCATAGGAAGGTAGCCTAGAACAGGGGGGCGGGCGTATGCTTCACTTCACCCGAGGGCACCTACACACCTTCAAACAAGCCGAGCCAGTGCGAGCTGTAGATTTATAAATAAAGTTATCTTATTATCTAAACACGCCACTGGTATTTTATAAATACAGTTGTCCTTGTACGTAAATACCTCACTGACTATTCGTAAAAAACAATATGTCATTTCTTTAAACAGCTCAGAAACGACAGAATTCATTTGAGTTTGCGTTTTCTATTAGTTTCTTTTTGTCACAGTTTTTGTTTATCTGATCTGTACAAGTCCCACAATGGCAGCGTCGAAGCTGTACCTTTACCAATACCACTGCGGGTCTTTTTGTTGTCGTTCAGAAAAGCTCAACACTTAATCGATCAGTTATCCATACGACTTCTTCGTCTAAGAGCCTCTTCATTATGCATTGTCCCAAGCAATGGCGATTGGTCATACAAGCATGACTTTACAGATACTTCGCGACAGCTTTCTGTACACATGCTGGTCATCATTTAAACGTTAGTGTATATCGTTTCAGGCTTTGATTTAAGGTGCAGAGTCCGAATGGTGTGTATGGCTTGAGATGAAGATAGTGCAGTCATGAATTTCCGCTTCCATCACTTGCATCTATAGCTACCGCCATAGCTGCTTCTTCTTCTTGGGGCCACACCAGCAACGCCATCAACATACATTGACAAGCTTTCCATTGCTTTTTCGCGAAAAGATGTGAAGCACACTCTACTTGTATCCAACATTCAGACTTTGGAGTATTTGACTAGCGTCCAGCTGACATTAGAGGCGCAGTTCGCCAGAGGCTGTTCCAATATGGCACCATGGCCACTCACTAACGCTCACTCGGCTACACGTGATCTCATTAGTAAATGTGGACGCAGCGTATACCAATACAAATACCTGACATATAGCGTAGCAATGAGCCACGTGGGCAGCGCGTCAGTTGGCAATAGCAGCTGCCAAAAGACAAGCGCCAGCAGCTTCACGCAGCCCTCTGCCCGATTACTGCGTAATGCACGCTTAAAAATCCATATCACTTTGCATAAAACTGACTACGTGTTAAGAGTATCGACAGGCGTCTGCTAGAGGAGCTTCGTGGGAACAGGTTACTTGTTAGTCAGGGCGAGTCGTCCAATAGGACTAGTATACGCCATTTGCAGAACATCGTATCAAGCCTAGTAGGAATCCAAGGACATTGATTAACTTGGAAAGGATACTGTTAGCGGAATCGATGGCTCGCTGATGATACGGTTACGGGTTATTTCATCATATCTGTCGGAGGAATCTTCAAATTGAAGACCCCGTCAAGACTGGCTTGGCGGAATCTACTACCGTCGGAGTAGGGGAGAGCACGAGTCGCGCAATGGTGGCATCGAAGCGAAGTTGGACAGGGCAGTCGTGCGTCATACAAAAGGCAAGATTGGCTGCCAGATGCACGTATCAGGCTCTCATTAAAGCCAGGTCGACATTTAATATCGAGAACTGTATTCCCGTACACGCAACAACCGCATCAATTTCGCTTGCACCATTTCCAGAGCCAAACCCAAGTCACTTTGTCACGTCCTTTGTTTTAAAGCAAGCCCAATAAAAAGCTGGATCAGACAACAGTCTTTTAGCGGAACGCTGGTTGGAACGTAGCTTCGTACTACGTTCCAGCAAGCACAGGTGGTGAACGAGCCTTCTGTCTGATGCTCTTGATTGCTCCTAGATAAATTAACATGCTATTAACGTCTATACGTATCCGCGCCATGAATTTATATACCTATTCATGTGCAGCGTCGAATTAGGTCATTGTTATCAATAAAATGCTATTTTGGAACACTGGACAGCATGAATCATATTCCCGTGATCAGAATATCGCTGGTGCTTGATTTGTTGAACCTGCTTGTTTGTTCCCGGTGTTCCTGGATCGTGTCCGACGTCTGTTGAGATCGCACGCCACACTTCCGATAGCTTCGGGCATTCTGCCTATTACCAATTACATACTGTAACATACTGGTCATTGAGATCGATGGCACCGCACCCGCACTGTTCAACCTAACCTTACGTTATCGTAGCCAGGTAATTAAGGTTGTAATTAAGACTGAAGACATCAGACATTTCTGTTCCGTACTTTTGCTCCCTTACTGCAGTGATGTGAAATAATTACGGAAGTTTTCGACTGAGCGCCCCAAAAAAGCGCGTAGAAAAGCTATAATTTGAAGGTTCTACAGTACCCTAGCTGGAACAGCCCTTTTCTGTAACCCTAAATATTTTGACAATCTATTCATCGATAAAAATGATCTCAATTCCTATTAGTTCAACATCTTTATCATTGTTTCACAATAGAATACCCGTAGAAATAAACTTCCCGAAAGTCCTCATACTGACAAATTTACAGTAGTTCTACTTACAGAAGTTTGTTTACTTAATTAAATTTAAATAGGATCGAAAAAAGAGGAACACCTAAACGATCAACGTCTGAACGATTAACTTGATTGTAGGTTTCGTCAAACATGTCGGTTAGTTGGCCATGTATTAAGCCGTATTAAGCCTGCTAGTCGTAGGTTCGAATCCGAGCAAAGACACACTTTATGTCGTGTTAGGAGCCGTTCGTTCGATGGAGCGCCTGGCAACGGTTTCGGATATAAAGCTCTTTTTTATTTATTTAGATCGTATTAAACAAAATGATTATATAGTTTTCTTAATAATAAAGGCACCCTAGATATCCTATTTGCAAAAGACTACTGTTGAGTAGAAGGGGTACGTTTAACCATCCCACATATCTTCTTTCTGTTTGCATGTAATCGTACTATTAAGTTCAATTAGTTATTAATTTAATTAGTCGCCAACGTGGAGCTGCCTGGTTTAAATTTATAAAATCTAAAATTGCTACACTAAGTTTTAATCTGTAGTTCGCCTCTCATTTAAAACATGTACAGCATAGAAGATATTATATATATATATTTATATATATAATTTCACATATTTAAAGAATCGTCCGCTCTAGCTGTAATAATTAGAAAAAAAAAAAAAAAGAGATCAAAGTATTCTTGATGAAACAGATTTACATATGCTTGTCCAGTTCAACTGCGAACCAAACGACGATACCTACCTGAAAAAACTAATTTCATTAATTGAATTAAAACCCCATTAAACCTCTTGCTGCATCAGTGAACTGGAATTCAGGTAACATCAGGCTTATTGAACATGAATGACAAGCCTTTGCGCGGTGAACTATCAAAGTATTAGGCTAGCGTTTTAAATTTTCTCATAATTGACGTTGATTGGACGGTACGTGACAGCGCGCCGAAAGGGTGTTTTTTCGTTGTCTTTATCGTACAGAACTTCAACTTCGTTTCTAGTTGGAATAGGACTTTGTATTGCTGTACAAAAGACGCAAGCAATAAATGTTCCACATGTGTATGTTGGTCATTGTTCTATATTTGAATTTTTCCATTGCCTGACAGTCTCACGTAACGTTTTGCTGGAACGATCTCTACTTAAAAAGCGTTGTCATTTTTACTAATCAAGCATGCAAAACACATTAGCCTGCAAACGTCTGAATAATCCGAAGATGGTGGGGGACGTCCCCGCTAGCAAAAGGTTATAGCTTGAATTAAAAAACAACCAAAAAGGTATGTCTACTATTCTAGAGTTACGATCACTTTTGGTTAGCTTTGTACAGGATCTTACGAGGGAAAAAACTACGAACGGTGCCAGATGTACTATTGGCTTTTATTTTAAGCTAGCGATATAAATATCTATTTAGGATAGTGCAAGGGATAGCCTCCACTTTAAGGGAAGAAATTGATTTTCAACTCGTATAGAAAAGAATAGTCGTATCGCTATCGTGTAGCCTCTCGGCAAACAACAAGGCATGGACGTAACGTAGCAGGATGGCAGGAAGCATGTCTGCATTATTCCGCGACTTTTAAAGGTCGTTTAAACCAACCGCGAAAAAAAGCTTCAGACAGCGCGGTGCTACGTTTAATTTATCGTATTTTAAATGAATCAATAAAATTACACAGGACTATGATAGGATCTAACCACCATAGCAAGACCGACAGGCAGATATTTAACTAATTGAAAAAGTTCACAGCATTAGCCGGCTCTGGTTGCTTGTACCTTATGTAAATAGATGTTGTGATCCGCAGCTTTCATTTGTTAGATAAACTCACGGCCGATACGTACGCAATTCTCGAAAAACACAAGTAAGAAGAACTAAACAGCAATTATGAGATAGTGATTTGTTTGTATCGTTATTAATACCTATTTCTATCTAATTGGCTATAATTATCGGCCTTCTTAATTGGCCTAACTTTGTGTATTGTTTATTACAGCGTTTGCTGCCATTAAACGAAGAGGCGTGCGGCCTCCCAAGTCAACGCGACTCATCAAAGCGTCATCTTCCGCATTGTGGGAGTCTGGCTTTCTTCCGTGTTCGGTTACGAGCACTAAAAGCCAGCTGCCTGGCTCACTCTGAAACCGTGCCCTTGGCCAAGGTAAAAGTTACAACACAGGAAAGATGTCCTGCATCGATTTAAATGTAACGCAATGGTTTTTCGCACTGTTTTAGTAGCCTGCGTATACGTCAAAGGCATCTGTACGATGCATCTCAGTATTAATTTCCTGCTTTAAATCGATAGTTTATTATCGAGCTTCACTTTCTGGCCGAACTCGACGGTCTACACTGTTGTTACCTCTGAGAAATTCGTGCAATGTTTCCAGGAAGCAGTCCGGATGACCCTCGATAGACTTCGGATATAAAAAGGCTCGAACCTTCCTCAAAATATAAAATAATAATAAAAATAAAATGAGCCATTTTATATATCTATTGGGCGTCCAAATAAATTCCAATTGCCATTTTTTTAACACTATTTACGCCTTTTCGCGCCTTTCGAAATTATGGATCGTTCTGATATCTTTCACCTTTTTAAGGTTCTTGGCCTTACTTCCACTAGAATTTTTTTTCGATAGAGCGCATTTGATCGATACCTTTATAGACGTACCCCTAATAATATCGGTTGACGCACAGTTACTGTTAAAATGGGTTCAATGAAAATTCACCAAGGAATGCTTTGGAAATGACTAATGGATGACTTAGGCATCGTTTTCAAGCGTTCATCACAATCGATGGTGCTTATATTATCAAATAAGTACGCTTATCGCGAACGACACTTCGCTAGAATATCTACTTTTTTTTTTTTGCTGAGGTGCAGTTTTAGAAGCAATTCATAAAAAACGTCTTCATTCAGATGACCCACCCTGTATATCAGGAATCTGAGAGGGCCTTAAGCGCCTCTACCTAAATTGTTAGGTGCTTCGGTTCGTAGAACCACTATTTGATTCATTGACACAGAGACTTAGCACGCTAAAGACTAGGCGGGTGCGTGCCTGTCGCAAGGTCTGGCTCGAATTGGACAGGCGACGTAGAATTAAGCGAGGAACTTAGCAACTCGATTGTTGAAAATCGTCCTACGAAATCAAGTTCGATTTCCAACATTGAGTATGTCGTTCTAGCTCATCGATACACGTTTATTTTCTTGTCTCTGGACAGTGGAATATCTAAATTTGAAGAAAGCGCCAAGGATATGATCTGTTCTTCACAGAGAACTGAATGTTGTTAGCCATGACACCGTGTGCAATATTCCCCCTGCTAGTTGTCATCGGAATGTACATTATTTAATCTAAGATAGTAGTATAAAAATAGTTACTTTCACGAAACAATAACAATCGTAGATCTTTATACAACGTATTATATGATAGATTATGTGTAACCCGATTCAATGCCTAACCATTAAAGCTTCACATAGTGGGCAATGCTTCTGAAAAGCAGTCACCTCTCGTTAGAAACAACAAATTTCAGCAATAGAGTTCAAGTGAGCTTGACATGTAGGAAGTGGCTAAAATAGTACTTTGTTTGCTTCTTCTACATACGCAATGTCTGCTATGTAAATAAACATTTACTTAGTAAACATAAAACTTTACAGCTAAGGTAACATGAAGATCACTATTTACTAGCCTCCTAAGATATTTCCATATCCGTGAACAGGTGTTCGCTGCGAATTGATTCGTTTTTCTGGCTAAATCTAAATTTCAGGTAGATCCCACACTGTCGCAAGTACCTCTTGCACGTTGTGCGCTCGTGCCAAGTGCACGTTCAGCGCCGACCACCCCAGATCGTTCAGAGCATAAGAGCTGTACTGCGGGCGGACCGGTTGGCCAGCTTGCAGCCTTAGCGGCTCCCGTCGCCGAGTGGAGCTCGAGAGAGGTCCTTTTCTGGCTGGAGTCCCTTCATTTGGCTGAATATCGGGACACTTTCCTCAAACACGACATACAGGTGAGGCAGAAGGCATATGAGACAAACAAGAGCTCTTCGATCATTGGCTTTGTCGTAGTATCATCAGTTAACAGAGCTCGCTTTTGGGCAAAGACCGAAGCAAGCAGGTTTTGGGCACTTCGTAACTGTATTTAAATATGAATATTGATTGTGCACAGTATATTTAGAGCAAGGATAATATTATGCAAACTATTTTTTTGGCCTTAAGAGTAATTCACGTATCGGCTCAGAAAGGCGTTGAATAGTAGTTTTCTATGCCCAAAATTATTGCAAATGTAGTTTTTCTTCATTGGCGTTTCAGGGAGCTGAGCTGGTCAATCTCGAGCGACGCGACTTAAAACAGCTTGGTGTTGCGAAGGTATATAGTACTTGAACATTTTATGTTTGATAAGAGCCTCGAAAGAAGTTTAAAAAGCACCCTACCAGGATTAGGCTGATCCTATATATTTGTCAGTTATTTTCGTTCGTGAAAGTATATGTTTATTCTATAAGCAATCAACTGCCAGTGTGTCTATTAAACTCCCTATTTTTTTTGAGCGATTTCTGACAGCTTCTTTTAATCGACCGACATCGTATCTCTGCTATAATTGACTTCAGGTTAGGCACGCGAAACGAATTCTGAAAGCGATACGGGACCTCACGCACAGCACCGAGCAGCGACCCTGAAAAAGGCGAGGCTCGATTAAGCGAAGTAGCAACTGCTCGATGTTTAAACCTGAAAAACCAAACAAATGGAAATTGTCTGGTAGTCCTATTTTTGAGGCTTCGTCTTCGGCCATAGCTCATCCGAGCCGTATTACAAATTGACGCATACATGAAATGGAACATCACGCCAACCCATAAAACCGAATGTATTTTACGAAATAACCCATTTGTAACAATGGCTATTTCCGCGACCAACGCTTACGTCGACTAACTATTCTATACGAAAGAATGCCGTACAGGCCAGCGGCCATACGCGCCTAGCTTGAGCAGAATAACAACACTTAGTGTTAAATAACATTACGAATGATACAATTTGTAACAAAACAACTATATACATATAATTACAGACACAACCGTCAACACAAGCCCCATAGTAGACATCACCATAGCACAGATTAAGAAAGTGCTGCAAAAAACAACGCGGATTGTCTCCCCATTAACAATGTGTTACGGCAGATCGGTGGCAAATGAAGGAACACTTTCTCTAGAAATCGTTTAAGATGCGTCGTATAGCGTTAGCGTATGATCGGTCCTTATTACCTGTTGATCACTTCGTTCTTCTGAGCCTATATGTGTTATATACATATAGTGCGAGAGGGTAAAAGGCAAACGACAGTGGGCGAGTGAGTAACAGCGAATACTGTATACTACAGCGATTGCCGAACTGCAACCCGCGGTTGGTTCGAAAATCCATGTTAATTATACGTATCTTTGAGCTATTAAACACGCCTTTAGCTTAACAATTTTTTCCATACCGTATACACACACACACACACACACACACACACACACACACACACACACACACGAATGCCTACAAATATACAGATCTGTGTCGATTGTTGTCATCAGCTAAGCTAACTAATGACGCCCTGTTGCGTGCGCATCGGACGTTGGATTGAGAGAGAGAGTGAAAAAAAAGGTAACGAAATGGAAGTGTGAACGAGGTGAAGGCCTATGGTAGTAGTAAGACCCAAAAATATCAGTTCTCTCACTTCCTCAGCGCATGACGCGCATCTCTCGATTATCGCCATTCATCATGTGTCTATTTATAACGAGATGACCCTTTCGGCACCATTCCCGAACGATGGCTCCGCTAATATTAAAGTTAGTCAAAATAACGTCGAAGATATTTCTTCCCCTTGCCTTCTCTTAGCGAAGTTACCAAGCAAAAGTGAACATTTAGGTGTTAAACGAAGTAGATTTCGAACGACAAGGGGCGTTCGGGTACTTAGTCACAAGGGACTCATACCTGTGTACGTATCTTTCTTTGTATAGAAATAGAACTCCCGCTATAGTTAGTCTGAATATTATTAGTAGAAGTGTTCTTATTTTTCGTGATGGAGTTATTATTTGATAAATATATTAACAGTTAACCTTCAGATCTGTGGTTTCCATTTCCACTTCCTGTTCCGTTAACTACAGTAGAATGCAGTGGAGTATAATACATTAAAGCGATATATTGGCTTCTTGGTGCGCACCGCTACCTACTACATAAACGCTGACCTAATTCCTACATCCGACAGTTGTATACAATGCACTTTTAACAACAACAATAATAGCTAGTCATAATGATTTTTCCCTATCTCAGATAAATTGTATAGTATACGTTATATACTTGACCTATAAACAGCTTGCTAAACCCCCTACATATATTATAATCCCTATAGAAGCCATGAAATAGACTACTCCCATTATAAACAGGCACCCAGATGTGCTCCTCTTTCGTTTCGATTATTTTAATTACATTAGCGATCTTCTACGCTAAATGACGAATAGAATTTTTTGCGTTTGCCCAATGAGTTGCTGGCGCATGGATGGATATCTACTACTAGGCTTAACTAATTATATGCATAGGGTAAATTTTCAGGGGGATACTACTAAGCGTTTTACCAAATTTGGGTTTCTTTTACTGTCGACGACAGATTACCGTCAACGATTTGTAAAACTGTAGCCAACAATTACATTTAGACACGACGTACATAAAAAAAACAACCTTCAGTTGTCCGCCTGACAAAATCAGTGGGAGAAAGTTCAGGCAATAGCCTGCTGTCTCATCCCACATTTCTATCGAGCACGAAGTACAGAACGAATATCGTTTATTGAAAGTTCTAAGTTGGCCTGTTGACGATTTGGTATACCAACATCGAGTGCTAACGTTGAGTTTGTCTTGCACGATCGATGTGCCCCCCTTCACTTTCGCCTCGACCAGGCTTACAGTTACCATCTAACTACTACTACTACTACTACTGTCTAATAATCCCCTTATGACAGATGTTATTTCAGTAAATTCAAATGCTGTTTCAGTTACCATACAAAGTTGCACGACACACACTCGGAAGAGCGCAGTAAGGATTTTTCAGTATCAAGTCATATGACGGCATTTAACAATATAGAGGTCAGGTCAAACGGAAAAAAATGTCTATCTGTCACGCATTGTTCCAAGCCATAGCTTTCAGTCATTTTTCGATTATATCTTTATGTCACTTTGATGTTAGTTAACAAAGTTAGTTTGTCTGCTTAGAACTGACATGTTACGTCGTCAATCATTTCGTTTCATGAAACGCAATGCATGAAGCCGTCGAAAAGCGTAATTTGTCAGCCTGCGCAAACAGGACAAATAGCCGAGCTACTTGCACGATTTCGAGCTGAATAAAGTAGTCTCTACTTGTTCTTACCTCGAAGCCAATAGACCAGCGTTTTGGGCCAACGCCAAGTGTATCGACACTACTTTTCAATGGCGGACGGGATAGGACGAAAAGCATTACACAACCTACAGGAATCGATCGAGTTACGCACCTTTAAAATATATATATATATATATTCCCCGAAAGGAACTAACTAAAATGACCCACAAAAAGGTGGCAGCACTTACCCATAAACAAATCACCTATGTGAGATGACGTTTATGCATCGCAGCATATACTGCCAAATGGGTTGGTCTAAACTTTGTGAATCTATTCAAGATACATATTGAACAACTCTATTCTATACAGACGCGTATTATTTCTACATATACGTGATAACTTTTCACAATCGTGTTAAGCAGTTGAAAGGGCTGAACGTTTGCCACCCGTCTATCTATCTATCTATCTATCTGCCCTTCAGTGGCTGTGTCATTGAACAATATATCGATGAAACGACGCTCCCGTCGGGGCCGCTGTTCGTCAATCGAGACGAGTGTCGATGGAGTTAGGACAGCAGCTCGGACGAGAGCGCAGACTATGCAACCTCCAAAATAGTACAATTGCCATCTTGCAGTTTACATACGAAGCGATGCGGTCCAAATCGGCAACAGTAATTTAACGAATTTGTTGGGAACTGGTGATAGTCTGCTGATTGCTCTGATATTTACCATACGTATTTGATGTTGTGTTAGATTGAAATTGGCTAAAACTCCGCTTTGGAGGCGGCAGCGAACATTGGCTATTGTTTACATATGGAATGGTTTACCGTTCGTGGGCGGAAACTTCTAGAAATAGTTCAAGTTAAGTTCGACAGCTAGATCAGTTGTTCTACATCCCCACTAGGGCATTTATCCATGTGTACGCATTGTGCCTTGTTTCCAAATCAAGTGGACAAACTACCAGATCTAAAGTTACCTTCCTTTTGTTCTTGCACTTTTTCTAGTAATCTGTACAGTAAACACTGCGTCCTGCATTTTCCAGTTGGTCCCGTCTGCGTGAAGACGTATCTTTGCGCGGCGCTTTAAGGCAATAACGCTTTGAGAATGCCAATTGAAACAGAAGGAAGGCGAGGTTTATCTATTCACACCTCAAGTTTTTGCCTTATTTTATATATATATATATATATATATATATATCTAACTTACTTATAAGTTACGTAGTGTAGATAATACTACTATAATTAGTCGTCTCACATTTTTCTTTATCGTCCGCTGCTATATTGTATATTATTTCCCCTTCTGCACATTGCTACGTTATTGCTAACACACAAGCATATAGTGGAGTCTTGTGCCTGCCATAGGCAATGCTGTTACTATACATAATAATATAACAATACTCGTTAACAATTACTATAAGAACGGTACGATAATAGTAAATGTCACTATTATAATTAGTAACAAATCAGTAAGCCTGCACCTGACTAAAGCGGTCCTGCTTCCTACGCCTGTCTTCTGAATAAGCCGCCCGCTATCAAGGGTACCTGGCACCAAATGGAAACTCGCCCTGAAGCATCGTTTGCCCCCCAATATTTTCTATCTCTTTCTTCATAGATGTTCCATTGTCGTATAACTTCGCAGTGTTCATTAACTAGTAACTAATGGGCAGAAGAGCTATAGCCCTAATCTTTTTTTCAGCTCTTGATGCAGCCTCCTGTAGCTGAATACTTGAAGTAGTTTAGAGCGGTAACGCATATGTATCTCTATGTAGACGATGGACGCCTTGCTTTCTTTTACTGTGTTCTGATGTCTACGACAACGCAACTGGCTAGAAGGCTATTGGAGCCATATCAAACAAGCTGCGCTGATATGATTGAGACTTGACATCTAAAATTACGACCGCGAACATTTTTTTCGGTCAAAGAAACTTCGTCTAACCCAAAAATTCAACATTGCCAACACAGTTGTCCCTCGAAGTGGAAATTTTGTACGTCTGTATATTGTGCGAATACTTGCTATTTTCTTGCAAAGTAAAAGTTCAGAACAATACGACCTGTTGTCATGTTAAACTAGCATTTTCCAAACCTGACGGCATCCGGGGCGTTGTCCTGCAACCTAAACGTTGGGAGCAAAGGACGTCAAAGCATATTTACGTAATCTTTGGATCGCAATCTGCTTTAGGACCCCTTGGTCGTGAACACAGAAACAGGCCACGGTGTAATCAGTCTTCGTAAACGAGCCACAGGAATTCGACCAACGGAACGAAAGTACTTGAACTGACTGGTACGTTTTGACCTTCGTGGACGCGCGATGAATCGAACCACAGCGGATGTATCCACTGTGAATTAGTCGCGGGCGGAATATCGAGTGCTGAGCGCTCCTTCTAAATGATAAAGCGTAAAAAACATCGGAAACCTGTGCGTTCAATCCCACAGCACTGTAGTCGCTGGCTACATACATACACACCACAAACATTATAGTGGATATACAGGTACATAAAGTATATAGATGAACTTATGCTATAACGATATATAGACGAAGATGACTAATATTAATCGTGATTTTTCCATGAACCTACACTGACTAAGACTGTAAACGGAACGCGTTCGCTTCTGGACCACATTTTTCTATGGTAGAACTACTGCGAGAACTGTAGTGTTAAAACTAAGGGTACGCGGAAAGGAGCATATGAAAGTAGCAGGCCTTATAACAATCTTTCGCCGTTGTGAGCTTCGTGTAGCGCACCCCATCGACCCACACACGAGTAATACGATTGTCAGGTAAATATGTATAATAGACTTCAAGTTAATAATGACAGTAAAATTAACTTACTAAGTAAACTTATGTCTTATACATTGTTGAGCACGATACGAGAAAAACGGGTTATTACTTCCCAAAATAAACTCTCACTCCTTCTCA
>NW_019211459.1:19844770-19875164 GCF_002443255.2 Varroa destructor
TATATATATAGATTACTTCGTGCTACATTATCTATAGAAGTGACGATAAATGATGACGTTATCAAACAGTATCATGTTATCACGACAACAATTAGTAATACAAATATCGATAATAATTATAATGATGATATTTTAATTATACGACAATATATTGCGCGCATGAGTTGGACAAAACCTGGAAACGGTGTCAAGGGCGAAGTACTTGCCACCTTACCGTTATACTTGGTAAAAAAAACCAATATATACCCGCACCTAGGCACTCATAGACATTAACTGGAATCGATACTTCGATGCTATAGTCATATGTGTATCAACGGGTGTTGGCCATGTATGAATATACAGAAAGTACGCTCACGGTTTACTCAGTTATATCAATGCAACTTATTATTATCTAACCACATACTGAAAATTTCTTACTAATATGAATTTTTGTTAACTATATATATATATATATATATATATATATATTGGATGTACGTATATGTGTAACCATCGTATTACATATGTCGCGTGATAGACGGGCCGGCCGGGCTCAGCCTGACGGTTAAAGGTACACAAAAAGTAACGAATCTCTCATAACCAAATTGAATATTATGAAACACACAGACACCAAAATATAAAGGCAACCCAGCTAACGTCAATATCGTTCACTCGTATTGTTACGTAGAGAGCCGAACCAGCCAGATCAGCTATAGAAATCAGTTATCAGAAAAGTATCTATGGAAGAATCCTTGCAAATCATCTTCCTCTACGTATAGTTCAATTATGACAGAGTGTCAAAGTTGATTTGCACCTACAATAACAATGGCTTTGCAAAATCTTCAACCTTTAGGCAATGGTAAGAACAACGTACGTGAAAATGATCGTATCTTTCAAACGAAGCTGTACTAGTCCGACTAATTTTAATGATCTAAGGAATTTACTGAACTTGAAATGGTGAAGTTCGTTCTTCATCTAGTTGCTTCAGACCGCGAGTGATTAGGTGGCAAAAAAGGCAAACGGCAGTATCTCGCTATTTTTACCCGTTGCTCTAATAGCAACAGACGATAACCTTTGTTACTGCATCGTGTATTGTCACCATGTTGCATGGTATCCTGAAATGCGCTGAGTGAAACTAGTCTATTCCAATAGGATGCATTTTGGTCCATGGTTGTAGCGTACACGTACGGGTCATCTTCACTCAGTACGGTGACGTGTTGTTTGACTGGCTATTCTTATATATGTACTCATTTACCCTCGGTAAAGGCAAACACGGAGATCTAGGAAAGCTATTTTCTGGTAAATGCGTGCTTGAGTGGGTGGCGGTCAACTGTACACAACTACCTCCTTACTTCTGCCAATTACATTTTGTTCATCTCTAGAAAAAAACTGAAAGGTACTCAATTTTTCTATTTTACTGACTTACTTGTACTTCGGATACTATTGTCCAATAGAGATAGCCGTTATGTACATTCGTGAAAGATAAGATACTTTTATTATCATTGCAACAGTCACTGCGTAAAACAAATGAAGAAGTACTAATGATTTCAGCTGGCCTTGTGTAGACCGTATGTATTTATGTTCGGAACGCTAGATGCTGACCAGTACTCAGTATCAGTCAGCTCATAGGCACGCTGTGGATACTGAGCCCAGGGAACCGGTGAGTCGAGCCCGCCGCGACGGTAATAAATAATCAAGAAAACACTCGATATATATATATATATATAATAAAAACACAACACATACATACATACACGCGAGAATGATACAAACAGATTGTATCTTGTTGGTGATATTCTCCATATCTTAACAATTTTTTATGGTTTTAGTAATCGTTATAGGTGTGATTATATACTTTATGTTTTCATTAGTACGTATAACGGAATAACCCAAGATATTGTAGAATTGTTGGCTACACAACACTCGGACGTCAACGAAACGTAACATATTATATATGATTATATTCATAATGATACTGACAAACAAGATCGTAGGATATGGACGCCAATAATCATATATAAACCGAAGAAAAAAGAGTTATTGGGAACGAAAAACTATCGTGTAGAGATATATTCTCTACTACGGACAGCTACTGCGAAAGCATGCGCGTATCAAATGCGAAAACAAACATCTGTATATAGAGTAATACGTATAAAAAAACATGCACCAACACTGATAAAACAAGTAAACGTACGTGCTAAGGGAAGACTGTCTAAGATCAGTTTTTGTATTTGTTGTTAGAAGCGCAGAGGACATCCTAAAGAGTTGGCCAAATTCGGTTTGTCTTGTTTAAGTAGTATGCTACAAAGTGCGACAATGTTCTAGGCAATAGAGGAGCGGTCACCGTCATTTTCTGAAGCCCACCGGACTATACGGGATGCTATTTAATTCGTGGAATTGCTGTGGTCCTTAATGTTGTTTTTCGCCATGCCAAAGCTGTCTGTGTTACGTTTTTATACGCCATTCTGTTCTGTTTTTTTTTTTTTTAATAGTGTAAATATTTTGACAAAAAGAGTAAAAAAAAATTAAACAACAAAAACGCAGTTTCTACGGCGATAATATCTGAATTTAGGACTAGTGACGCTAACGCTAACAAATGGATCAACTTCTACCGTTGAACAAGTACAAGTGTGCATACAAGGACTGCATACAACACACCTGAACATGTAAATGGGGTAACATATATACTTAATAGATGGTTGCGTAAGCTTTGCGTGTGTTTCCTAATCGCGTCGACAATACGATATCTTAGAACTATTGCAGACGCTAACCAACGACCGAAAACAGCGATATCTATTAAAATCTATTTGAACATGGAACTAAGTTCTGGTGCACAACTTTGTTTTTGGTGGTGCTAACAACAGGACTACTGACATAATAACACCACCTGCATATATGTATATATCGAAACTTTTCATGTAATCAGAACAAGCTGGGATTAGCCTTTCCGACTTAATTTGCATTTTTTAAAAAAATATTTTTCCTTGATTTTACGTATGAGTTTGATCATAGAGGTGCCAAATCAGCTAGCGGCCCTTCTATCAATATATTACCACTTTTCTATACCCATCTCCTTGTTGTCCTAGCGGCCATCATTGATGTTGAACGTTTTTCGGAGAGGGAAAAGCCTGCTTATAATATCTACGTACGATACAGTCCCCCACATTACCAACGATCGGTTTCGTTCGACGAACCGATTTCGTCCGCGCCGCCACTTAACCCTGCCTTCATTTAGAATTATTTTTAATAAGGCCAACAGGTGACATTGCGCTAGAGTCAGCATTCAACACATTTCCATACGGATACATGTAACACCTACTAGCTTACAGTTACACCATCCAACTGCGAACTTAGAACCAATTTAACTTATTAGCTAGGCTGAGAGATAGCAGTGAATATACATACATATAAACAAGAGAATTATCATTGCAGGCGCAGAGTACAGATATATACAAGTCGTATAAAATACTATATAAACAGATGTATTATCAGCGTAAATCGTTGCATCAAGACAAACTCTAGCACGTATATACGGACGGCTAGTAATAATTGCCAATTGTCTCTTCTTACGGTAAACAACAACTTTAGTAATAATAGTAATAATGATGACGCTGACAACATGAAAATGATTACCTTTTTCTAGCGAGTCGCTACTCTCGTATAATTTTTGAACAGGTTTACACTGTTCCATATCATTAGATAATTATATCAGTCATTTCTGCTGCAAAATGACCGGTATCCGATCTCGGGTAATAGCAGGTAATTATCCTTATGGCAGGGACGTTCAGCCTGAATTCTGTTTCAGGCCCGTTTTTACATCCTTCAATTTAAAAGCAGAACACGCCAGGAAACGACGGCATATGACATACGTTATGATATGAATTGTTCTAGCTTCGTAACTTTACCACTAGCTGCTCTTGCAATGAGCGATCGCTGTGCGGGAACTTTCAAGTTCGCTAAAATTTGCATAACGAACCATTGAGTCAGAAAGGTAAAATGTAGACCTACTGAGCAATCGTTGAAACCAGCGGAGGCCATAAAACAAGAATATAAAGCTATTTTAGTAGCTTATATGGCGTGACAAATACAAATCGAACGATTCAAGATCTATGGGACTAATTATGATTAAAAATAATGAGGTAATAAGTTATAACTAGAATGGTACTGCGATGGGGAGGGGTCGAATTTTACAAAACTAACCACTATACAACAACAACAACAACAGAGACGCATACAAGATTATATATATATATATATATATATATATATATAATGTACTGAATGTTAAGTAAGGACAGATTGGCGAAAAGCGACAGCAAAAAGATGCTCAGATCTGTATAGGAGATTACATACGGACCAATACTTGTTAGATATATAAATAGAAAATATATTATAAAATGAACACACATATATATATATATATATATATATATATATATATATGACTTGTTTTAATACGCAGACTGAAGCTAACAATAACTAGAAGTCGACTGAGATCACCGTACTAACGTCAACGAAAGGATAGCAATGATGCTGAGTTCCGGAACTTACAGTCCTAAGTGACCTACGGTCGTTTACTACTACTAAAAAAAATCGATGACTGACTAATTAACTAACTAACTAACTATCTATCATTGAAGTGTGAGACGGCGCACAAACATAAGCACTCGTACGAAGCACCATAACGACAACAATTTCGTGATAATCCTAACCACAATGAATTAGGAAAATACTTATTTTTGATGATTCTGACAATAATCTAATTTCAATCATTATTACACCAGAAATAACAACAATAAGCATTATTGCTAGCCTTTAAGGATTGTTGTTGATTTTTTTTTTTTTATTTGAAATTGCTGGAATTGTTAGTGGGCAATAATTAGCGCTAATAACAACAACAATAACAAGGCGAAGCAGAGGAAAACGAAAAGGATCAGAGGCGAGACGCTTCATTCTAGCAACAATTACTATTAATATATTACACAAGATACGAGAAGGTACTGAGCGTTATTCTGAGTTGACTGAACGCTCGTTCGTATGTGAAACGAGAGCGAAATAATAATAAAAACTGAAAAAGCAATTCATAGAAAAACTACAAGGATGACAAAAATGATTATGCCACTTAACAACCAATAAATAAATAAATAAATAAATAAAAATGTGTATTTTATCAATATATAAAACGCGATACACTCTTGCGCTTTGTTAGTTACATTCAACCGGTCAGGCAAAATCTCAAAATGTTTTAAGTGCTTTTATTACATGTCTCCTTTGTAAACATTTATATATATCAAGTAACTTATATACAAATGTATTAAGTGATTTGCCATAATCCCGTAGTGCATGCTCATGTATACGTAAGGTGAGCCGAAAATCTCTTGACAGCTCAATAATCGGGGCAGTGTTAAATATAAGATATATTTAAGCTCCATTTGTCATGCAATACACACTTGTTCTTGCGTTGACAAGCTATTAGCGTGTGTTGTTTGTTGATGGCCATCTTGGTTTTTGTAGAGGGCATTGTCTAGGGGCGAAAGGACAAAAAAGTTGCTATCGTCAGTTTACGATCAATCAAATTAACATCTCGTAAGGAAAAATATTTCGAGAACCGGCTCCATCTTTCCCGCAGATTCTCCCAGGATAAAATTCTAGTAACCCCAAAAAAGAGTCAAATTCAGCCAACGATTGTTCGAAGTCCGACAGCGAAAGAGACAGGCAGGTAGGCAGGCAGGCAGGCAGGCAGACAGACAGACTTTCTGCTAGTGTAGATTGACTGGACGGAACTGCAAGTTTCGCCCCGCGAAACACCTGATTGTACGCACGAATTACGTTAGTTGTTCGCTTAAGTGATGTACAATTAAGGGGCTAGAAGTTTTGTTCCAATAAGTAATCTCTAGTCGTTTAGACGAAACGCTGTTCACAGGTAGAAACAAAAATAACGTTCCTCAATAGATGTGAATGAACAGGCTAACTTTTTAGGGATGTTCTATTGAGAAGAAGTTTAGAAAAACTATTTAGCTAGTGGGTAACTTGTGGCTAAAACAGAAACCAGTTAGGTGGCCAACTTAGATCTAATTATCTTTACTACCGGATGAGCCCACAATTTTTATGCCTAATCGCTTAAGAAACTACTCAAGAATTGAAAGGAATAAGCGAAACATTATCCTGTGCCGTTTAGGTCCATCTCCCGAACCGAAACCTAGTGTCACACACAGCGTTTGAGAATAATTCAATGGTGTCTTCCTAGTAACAATACATCTAACGAAGTTTAATGAACTATGTTTGGTGCGTTCGCCAGGCAAATCGAGATTAAGGCTATGATAGTTACAAACCTTCTTAGTGGTAACGCTGGCTCATTAGTTCAACGCTGTCGTACGATTGTTTGATATACAGTTTATCGCCGTTGAGATACAGATGAGTGGCTTCCATAATATATACACTGTTATTATAATCTGCGCTTATCAAATGAAAGCTTCAACTGCCAAGAGACCTACGACCCATTCTACAAGTATATATATATATATATATATATATATATATATATATATATATATATATATATATATATATACATAGAGTTAAGATTTAAGCCCAAGCTACTCAGGTTCACCAAAAGATCGTGCGCGCAGCTACCACTGATTACTCGCAGCTGGATGCTTAGCTTTCAAAAAGCCTCGATGCGTCAAAAGAAATGTTTCATTGATAAATCTCTTCAAAGTTAAAAAGAGCAGTTTACACACTGATGGGTCTATCAGTGTTTTATGACACCAACAGTTCGGGCGACGAGATAAAGCCATGTGGAATTTATTTCATGCCATGCAGTGCATTCTGTTGCGTTGTAGCATCTCTTCTTCCACGTAGAATCTGCTGATACCGCAGAAGATGTTGCACTATAACGCCTTGCATTTATACAAGCTAAGAACTTTTCTAAACTTCAAGCAAATCCAGTTAATGAACGTCGCCAAAGACGAACTATAAAGGCAAGGCAAACAGGGGTTCATGATACCCAGATATACGAGATCATTACTTCTTCTTCTTCTTCTTGATGCTTCTTAGCAACGGGAACACGCAGGAACTCAAAGAACACTCGCATTGCAGATTGAAACAAAAGGGTAGTGGAAGCTCGACTCGCAACGTTCATGACAATGCATTGAGAGGCGATATCGAATTCAGAAACGATCCACGAGTTCATGAATGCATAAATTGTCATTGATCGTATGCAATAAATAAGTGCTACCTATATATCCTTGGAGAACAGGACAACAAACCTTCAGTGCCTGAGTATTCACTATGCTGAATCAGCAGGTCCTGCTCTTTTGTAGACAGTTGAAATAGTAAGTTCCGATTTCAGTTCAATTAAAATACTTTTCAATATGCTAGTTTCCTGCACACGCACTGGTGCACCATCAAACAACAATTCCTTAGTCTAAAAAAACAGTTGAGCCTTTCTTTGGGGGCTTCCATAATAAATATAAATAATTTAAATGAAAAGCCTACACGAGGAAGCCATATACAGCTGGCGTTCCGAGAGGATATATTCACTAGTGTACTATTACGAGGAATATTGTAGCTTACAATAAGAAGTTAACATTGTGTGTAACCGTTTAATAAAGTAATATATTTGAAAGATACTCAAAATTAATGATATATCCAATTAGTTAAACTTTCTGTTCAATGACTTATTAGCAATTTTGATTGTTCTTACGCTGAAGCCTGGCGGGTTTCGAAGGAATTAGGTCCATGTATTAGGTTACGTTCTCATGATAATACATAGGCATTTCGATACAAAATGATAGTTCTAATCCATATATCAAAGCTTGATGAATTTAGCTTTAAAAACAACTCACTCATGTACATCCTTTAAACAGGCAGGGTTTGGGAGATCTCAACAGGGAAGGGTGCACACGAGCCGAAGATGAATACTATATGAAAAGACTATGAATCATGTCACAAGTTATATTTGGTCCGACAACATGACAAATTCAACTTGAGTAGTAACTTTGATCTTTGCCGGACGAAAAAAAAAATAGTTCAGCACTAGTTTGTCACGACGAAAAACACTGATATATCTGTTCGTATAAACACTAAGTTCGGAAGCAAGACAGATAAAATTATCTGTTTGCTTAGTACTTTTGCCTTACTTACGCATGTTAGCTCGGCAAGCAAAACAGCTATTCCCGCTAGTTTGATCCATTCTTACAATTTTGAGAGACCCTATCTTTGGGCGAAAGGGTACCGCGGTGAAGGATACGATAGAAGCTAACAAAATTTGGAGAAAATGCCGTATTAGCTCGCGATCCTATTACTAATAACAAGTAATTATGCTGATATATTTGCGAAAGACACCTTTATCCTACAGTCTAAAATAGACAACTACCAATTAATTAATTGGAAGCAAAGTTAAATGGGCAAGTAAAAAAGATCAGTCAGTTAACAGGGCTAGACGAAAATGCCTGCCCTTCAGAACTAAATTGTGGCGTTCGCTAGAAAACAAGATGTTTCCAAGGATAACCTTGCTGGGTAATGTGAAACTGGGTATATATATATATTTACATTATATACGTACTCCTAAACCGGCGATAACCAAAAGTCATATCTTTTAATTCGGTTATTGCTAGCGTATTCCTGGGAAATAGCTGGATAATTATTTTTCCAACGAAGCACACCCAGTAAAATTCAATGACTTGCGCAAGCTGACAACCCCTAAATTCTGCTTTTCAGCCAGACTTCAGGAGATATGGTTTATGGTGCTCTTCTCAAAGTAACAGCTGTTTTTTTTTTACCAGCGTCGAGTTTTTTTTTTTTGCTAACACTATCACTGTGGTTGCTTTCGAAGCAGACGATCTGCAATTTGTAATCGCCGTCGCTGAAGGTACTTGTGTATATATGTCATTGGCTGATTTTTAGTTTGTGACGTTTGAGAAGTCGGTCAAAAAACAAACGAGAAATGATTAGAATTTTTATTTGCTTCACGCAAACCCAAGAAACCGAAGGTACTTAAGTGTTGCCTTAATATCGATCATATAGGTTTTTGGCCAAGATGAGTTTTTTTACGTAATAAAACGTCTTCATTTTTTTAGACTTTAGGAAATGTAAAATGCCTCGCGTGGAAAATATCGCATTTTCTTTATTACTTTATTACTAAATTAATTTCAATAAAATTGTGCATGTGTCACATGTACCTAGGGCGGCACTTTGATGAAATTTTACTTCGTATGAATTCGTAGGATTCTGATACCTTATCCAATGATACTGAATGATATTTTGTTTTGTAGGTGTTTGAATGAAGCACAGAAAATGAAAGGAGATCTGAAATATATAAATCTTTTTTACCATGAATTTATGACGTGAAAGTATGAACTATAAAACCCTGCACTCATGAAATAGGAAGATTTAAATGATTTAAAATTTAATGTATAAACATATATTTTAATTTAGAAACAACAAATCTTTAAAATGAATAGAAAATTACTTATCATTTTATAAGGTGTAGCATAAACGGTTTCTGCAATTTCGATTAGTCGATTATAACACATTTATATAGACTTTACATAAGGTCAGGTTAAATATCTTAAGTGAAGTCCTGACTCAATCACGATCACGCTACGCGAAATCAGCCATGCCTTATTTAGCGCCACTTAGATAAGCCCATGAAAAAAAATAATACAATGCCCTGTTTGGTTTAAATGGACACTCAATAATAAGATACCGAACAAACAGCTACTCTATATATCTTCATAAATTTATATAGGGTGCTTGGTCTGCAGCGGTGCGTTTTGTGTATGTGCAACATAAATTTTCGTGGGCCGTGTAAAATATTATCCAGACTGTGATGTTCCATCACATGCCAAGAATAGCACAAGGATCAAACCTGTATTTCCACTCAGGGGTTGTCCTAGCGAACTGCTAATTGCCCACTTTGGTTTTAAATTCAGGCCTATCAAAAACGTTGCATGTCTCTCCCCCCTTCTCTCTCTCTCTCCTCTCTCTCTCTCTCTCTCTCTCTCTCGCTTTCTGTCTATCTATCTATGATGCACTTTAAACAGTTGTAGCTGGCAAGCTTCTTCTTTGACACTTCCTTACCTCAGTGGACCGGCCGGTCTCGTTTGGCCTTTCTGCTCCCTACTCTAATCTTGACTGCTCGAGGTTTGGTGCATTTTTTGTTTTTGCTTCGTGTTTGCCGTTTTATTGTGACTTGGCGTAGCGTCAATGAAACAAAAACACTAGCCAACTTGCATGGAAAAAATTACTTATTTCGAAGAAAGGCATGTCTCAGATGAATAATGTATACATCACATCTCCACACATGAGGCCTCATGTACAATTAGGGATAACCGTTTTATTGTACCATTCATGATGAAGCGCCCATAACACTTGCTCTCATTTTCAGTAGGATTTTCATCCGTTAAGAAACGACGCGCGGCAAAACTCAGACATTTTTGAAAATGTTCCTGCTCATAGGTTATTATTATGAAATCATTATTGGCATATAAATACACAAGAGGCATCTAAATACTTGGATGCGAAAAGTTCCAGTAAATATTATCAGCACCCTTCCTCGTCTTTGGTATCTTAAACAGATTGTTCACGAACTGTATTAGTCAAACTATAAAATCGCAGAAGAAGTTCGACTTATATAGTTAAAATAAGGCCCTTAAAGCAAATAGTGACACTCAAATCCTATGTCGCAATGGCTAAAGGTGTATTCTGGACGAGGGCGCCAACTGCCCCATCAACAGGTCAATTTTACGTCTGGATTAATAAACCACAGTATTACGTGAATCGATAGCTCTCTGCTGACAAAGTCCTTTTCACTGTTCGTGTCAAAATATGCAAGGACAGATAACGTTCGACTGAATGGTGTCAAAAAAAAAAAACTCAAAACTGGGCCTATATTGGACGCATATGCCGCGTAAATATCATGGCATTTTTTCAGCATCTGTAAGAGCAATTATTAAAAGCAATTTATAAAGCGGTTTCCGTTATGCTTGAATTTTTATTAATTTATTCGAATTCAGAATCTGCTTAGTTGAATTCCACTGTTGCCTTCACAGATGAATGGATGCAGAAGTGTTTGGGTTTTCGCTAGCAAAGTCCTTGTTCCAGAGCCAAAGGCCGCTACATGCACAGAAAGCGAAATATGCTAACCAGTTATAATTGATAGAAATGAAGAGAACGAATATTGCAATAAAGAAGTAGTATATCTTAAACGATCGTCTGTCATAGTATAGGAGGAGAGCTTGGCTTGTTTAGTCACGGTTCAGACTATAATATGGATATGATGATTTGAATTTACATTTCATAGGACACCTTGAATTATCAAAAAGCTGCGACTTAAAGATTAAAACGTATTACAAAAATGTTTGTCCAGTATAACCCAGTGTAGAGCAACACACAGGGAACAGGTAGTAAAGGAGATATAATATAATACTACGGTTATTATCTCGGTATCGTGATATTTTACAATCAATCGAAAACTAAAGCAGACTCTCAGTATTTCAACAGAAATACTTATCTCCGGCCTGAGGAGCAAAAAACTGCAATTAAGGACCGCTGGAATCGGCCAGGGCAGTCAATCAATAATAGCGTCTTTTTCTTTCTTTACAAAACCTAACAAACCGTGTTACATATGTAGTCGGTAAATCTTCCTGTTTCAATTGAAGGTAAATAAGAAGCCAGGGTAAGCCACTTAAATTACGTTAACTTAAGTTACGTAAGCTGTGGAGGCCACTGCTGAAAAGTGGTGTTCCGGGGATCATTTTGAGAAGTTTAACAGTACCCATCACTTCAGAATATGCGTAGATGGCTCCGAGTTTTCAAACGGCCCTGTGACTAGTTTTTAATATTGTTTCTATAGCTGCTTGATGCCCATGGGTAATACTTCGATAATTAAAAATTATAATTTTATTATTAATTATAATTTTTATTGAAAAAAATAATAATCGGTCAATATAGTTGGAAAATTCGCTCTTCTTGTACAAACAGAGTATCTTGATTATGCTGTTTGCGTAGGGTCAATTTCAGAACACACAGATGTGGTAAGTCAGTTGAAACTAGTGACGCCCAATTTAAAGGTGGATAAAATTTTAAGCAATATAGTTTATGACGGTCACGCTATCTGAATGTAGTTCTTTGTTACGTCATAGATACAGAGTCAACTTAGATAAACAAAAAACATTTAATAAATAATATACATTTTTTTGTACCGATACCGACTGATTCAGACAAACTGAATGCATCTTCTATGAATAGTAACAAAGAAAAAAAGATCGTTTGTTAGTAAAATGTCTTCAAGCTCGCACGTTAAAATGCAGAATAGACAGAACCAGTACGTGGAGGCAGTACGCGTACGTTTCATCGTTCTTATTTGGAGGCCATTGTCCGCCTTCGATTTGTCTACGAACGCGTTCAACTGGCTGTACGCTCACGACGCGCTTAAGCTAAATCAAGTTAGACAATCGTGGAATTGTCCTGATACACAAATCTGAACAAAGAAAAACACCGTTCAAATAGAAAAACTATATAGTTAACAGTTTGATCAACGACATTCAAGGCCTGGAAGGACCATTATTATTCAAAACATTCGATTTAACAATTAAATAAGTACAAGCATAATACGCAGGTGCAAATACATGAAGCCCTATTACATAGAGTGATACAATTATATGAAATCCCTATTGGCTCATTTACACTCTGGTTACTGCTCTTGTCGTCCAGCAGACAAATTCATCACAGAACATCTTAACCCACCTTTTTTTTCCATGTAGCTTTTTACCAAAGACGGCTTTGAAACTTTAACACTTATCAATTTAAATAACAATATTGAGAAATCGTATTCATATCCAAGTTTTTATTCTATTTTGGCATGGCATCTTAATGAAAAACGCTTTCTATGATATTTTCTGCGTAACTTGTGCCAGTCAAGATCGCAGTGGCGAGTAACTACTATAATACGTCTCCAGGTCGTTTGTGGCGTTTTCGCTTAGAAATTCGTGCGGGAAGGGCATCCAGATCACCCACAAAATCCATAAGGTTGCTGTAAAAAAGTGCGGGCCGCTATAAAACATCTATCTCTATAGCCTCTAATTTATTATCACTTTTAGATACATTTTAACTCTACTAATTTAAGCTATTTCATGAATCGTGCATAGGACGAGCCAATTATCGAACATGCGGCCGTTTGAATCGGCTGAAAGGTGCAAGGCTTCTACAAACCTAGCGTAGAGCGGTAATTGTTTTTCGAGTCGAGGTTCGTCCGGTTTAGTATGGTTTACGATGTGACCCGGGCTAGACAACAGACGTCGGAAGCAGCTACAGACCTGGGTCTAGAAGAAAACTGGCCTGTCTTTTTTTTTTATATTATCGATTTCTGCTTTTTGGTTTTCTTAGATCGTTCAGATTTTCGCTAAAAGTATATTTTGCGTAACTTTATTGTTCCCCCCATTCCCCAGTGTTGCTTATCGCAACAGAGCCAAAGCTTACTGCAGTTGATGCCAGCCTACGAATTCAAATTTTCTGGTAATTTAAAGTACATGAAAAATCAGGCGTCCCGTTTCACAGACATGCCTTTCCTTCGTTCTTAGTCTTTTAGAGGCCTTCTTGGTGATTACCTAGCGTTTGCCTCCTAATAATCCTCAGACCCCACCTTCTCCGCTCCCGTGACATTTAATTTCGTGGCGGGTTGCTGGCTCGAACCCTGGCAACTAGATATGCCACAGTACACGTGTGCTTAAATTAAGAACAACATTCAATTTTATTTATACAACAGAAAATTTTCTCGGTATCTGCCACACTTATTTCAAGCAATCTAATTGTACACTTATGGCCAATCTAGCCTCAAAATTGTTCGATTTTGTTAATGACTTTTATAGAATCAGGCAAGTCAGACATACAGAAAGAAGACTTGAAGTTTTTAACAGTCACAAATCCGAGAGACCTGTTGACCCACTGTCCAGCTAACTTGCAGATATTCAGCAGGTTAATTTTGCTTAACGATAGTACTAGACGTAATGAAACAATTATTAGGCCAATGCGGAACAGTGCATATACCACATTACCCAGAGCACCTAATAACTTCAGCGCTGAAGTTCTTTGTGCAAATTTCGACATCAGCCAAGTCTCCTCGAAAATCGCTTTAAATTGAGGAGAAAAAATGGCTTCCGTGGAAGCATAGCGCCACCAACACTAACGGAAAATCCCTTCTTCTTTTAATTTGTTAGAAATGATAATAGCGGCGAAATAAACCATTTCTAGCCGGATAGTAGGTATTTATAAAATATAACAACACCGAGTATAAGCCGTCAGTGGTCATACTGATCAGCGTAATACAAACAGATCTGGTCGTAGTGTATCAATGACGCTGCATGCTAGCTAGCAACATGAATGCCACTTTTCCCTTTTGAATTTTTTCTAATCATTGATAACAGTCAACCAACGAAAACAGTTATGTTCGACGATCTGACGCTAACGGGTATCACGTTCCTCCCACGTGCAGATGCGTGCAGAGCTGGACATGCTATTGGAAGTGTATGATGCCTTTTGACTGTTTGGAACGCAGATAAAACCTCGGCCGATTGGTGTCAAACAGCGATATGTAGAGTGGATGTACACTGTGCATTGGATGCAACGTTGAGGAGAGAAGTTGATACGGGGCAAAGACGCCTACGGAAAGACCTAATAACCCCCAAGTGTAAATGGGGATTGTTACAGCTGTTCCTAATAATAATAATAATTCAGTAATAAAGCAAACATATAGCAACTATTAGCCAAAAAGAAAGTAAGCTTGCCAACTTTTCAAAGCGTTTTGACCGCTCACTCCACAGCTTCTGTTCGCTTATTACTAAGGCGTATATAGCTATTTGTCTAACAAATATACGTCCGCCCGGTATAGAAGATTCTTCCGGCTCATGTTAGCTGCAAAATACATATATACATACGTCAATTTATCGACCTGGAAACGCAAAGGGCATTCTTTACCAAAGGCCAAGTTATGAATGAAATATGCCTCTATGACCTTATGGACGGCTACAGTGGCACTGAAAGTGGTAGCCAAACAGAAATAAACATTCGATTTTTCCTGTCACCACTTTTTGACGTCCACCTAGAGTTTTCGTTGGCTGACCGCTACGACGAAGTCGCGAACCGCGGGAGGAGGTCGTGTACATTGACAGTGGCGAGTCAATCAACACAACGACACAGGTTTGACGTTGATGGTTCACCAAAGCTGGTGGCGCCATCAGCTGGACGCATCGCGAACCAATCACACAGACATTTGTAACTATTCTCTGTCAACTATATGTATGTCAGTAGTTTTGCTGGTCGCAGTTTACGATGAATCCATCCCCGCTGCCGATGAATTAAAGAAGTGCTCGCTGCGAGAGAACCGGTCCGCCAGCTCGGTTCGCTTCGGCTAGAATAGATCCACACACAATAATATAGACCGAATCGCTGCCGTCGGATAGTCGACGTTAACCATCTGTGAACGAATCTGTGCACAGCTTCGCTATCTCAGCACGTTCCGGGCCTCTAGTTCCTCCTCGCCACTTCTTCTTGTCGGACGACTCTGACAGTCGAAGCAGCAGCAACTTCGCGGCCACAGTTCTTGCCGTAGCTATCAGACAGATAGGTCGAGCGATCACTTGGGGGGCCAACAGGTTGAGGGCTCACACACACAACGATACGCCGCCGACGACGACGACGACAACTAACTATGTGAGCGTCTACCCCGGTGAAGGTGCTCATATACTGGTGCACCAGCTTGGCTGGTGCCGCTATCATTGCTGTGTTTACCGTATGCCCGCTTCAGCTTTACGGCCGTATTTTCATCGTTCATAACAGCCACGTTACGGTGGTGCCTCGACCGCTTAGCGAGCGAACGAGTGAGTGAGTGGAGCCGCACGCGGGGCAGGACGGGACAACGAAGCGCCGGCCACCAGCAAAGAGCGCACAGATTGTTTAGTAAGTGTGCGGCGTGCGACTGCGTCAAACGTCGAACTGAGCCGTGCGTTATTCGTTGGTTGACGCTTCACGTTGCCGCTCAGCAGAACGACCGGCGAACAGTCGAAAACCTGACGCAGATCGACAAAAGCAAAGAGTGGAACGGATTTGCCCGAGACAAAGACCGAGGACCCCGCGCCGGCAATGGTTGCGCCAATGGCATCAGGTCGCGCTGGTACCAGCAGAGCAGACGACTGATCGAGAGACAGCCTGACAGGACAACGGCTCGCACCGCACACGCTTTTTTGACAGCAGCCGGCGCTTATCGACAGTAAACTGCAGCAGCAGTAGCAGCAGCGGCAACAGCAGCAGCAGCAGCACCAGCAGCAGCAGCAGCAGCAGCAGCAGCAGGAACTGCAAGCAAGCTGGAGGAATCCGTGGCGGCAATGGCTGGCGAGCACAGCAGTGCAACGTGGCACCGAGGTAATCTAGTGCTTTTACCATAGTTAGGGTTGGCGGCTCCAATATCTAACAGCCGCACGATTACCTGGCACATCTAATTTGCTTACGTGCGATTGGTTCCGACGTCGGCTAACTTCAATAGTGGACTTTCTTCGATACATCCTTAGATGATACAACTGCTACGCACGGAAACGGAAGCTCGAAGCTAGAACGGATAGCGTTAGTTCCAATGTGTAACACTATGGCTGTCGCATCTTCTAACCTATCGTTTAATGTCGTATCGTGAGCGTCGTACTATCGTCGCATGAGTTCAACGAGTCCATAGTAACTTATCATTGCAAACGTGCGATTTCGAATATTTCTGAGTTCGTTATCATCGTACTTGTTTGTAGAAGGAAGAATTAGATTATCGTGCAGTATTTAGCGTGCCGATGTGAACCCCGACTATGTTCATCTAAGAAAGGAAGAACGTGCATGCATTTCTGGTTATTATTGCTATTCGGTCGATGTGCCTTTTCCATAGCAGTGACGTGCCATTCCGAACAGGATGAGAAGCTGACCTTTACAGCCGAAGCTTGTTGGCGTTTTTCGCAGCCCGGATGATGGTCGTTACAGCATGTCTGAGGTGTTCTGAAGCCTATGGGACCACCTCTAGTCCTGTAATGGAAATGTGGTACCCCTAACCCTCCACGGCGAAAAACAACGAAGAAAGATCGACCATAGTAAGAAGCCGAGCAGGACGAAGGAAGTGTGACTGGGAAGTTTGCAGATTCGGAGATTGGTGATGTTTGGACGTGCTAGTTGTAAAATAGCAAGTGGCCACAAAGGCCAAGGAAAGAATCATAGATAAATATCCCATATTGAACAAATCGAGATGAGGCGGGGTCTGCTTCCTGAACTCGTGGTGCTGAGGAATACGGATAGCTAACTTTACCGTTGGTGATCGTTGTGCCCAACAGGCAACAGTCAGAAAATCAAAAGTGAGTTCATCTAGTATTCATTGAGTGACATCGGCACATACAGTCTCGTATATTTCGAAGCGCTTAATGAAACGGGTAGCAGTCTTGTTCACGTTTCGGTGACAGGTAGGTTGACACATTTGACGACGGCCTCAACCTTACAAAGATTCACAAGCCATGTCTAATCGCTTATTTCGAACCCATCTAACCATACGTAACGGTATCGTATTTGTTATTACATGCACGAAAACAAACAGAAGCAACAATTCGCCGTGTGCCGAACACCATTTAACCGAATCCTACTTTTCTAGCTGTACATACGACTAGAATTACATGAACTAACGCCTTTCTGCTTGCGTCGTCGGTTAAGAGATCTAGTGGAAAAAACATCAGTTAATAATCATTCACTGTTATTTATTCTGTTGAATTGCTATACATTTATAACCAGACACGGTGATGAAGCCGTGTCGACTGAGCCGTGACTATTGTTGCGTCTGTCTGTCTCTCTGTCTGTACAAATCGAAAACACGTTGGCCAGGACGGATGCTGACGAAAACGTGCGACCGATCAGTCGTTGTCCTGTTGCTACGGTCCTCCCTGCTCGGGCGTTCATTATCATGTATTCTTCTCGCAGGCCACTTTCTATCGTCCTATATAATCAAGCAACAGAGAACATCCTAAGTTATTTCACATGTACGGCTATGTATTCGAAAACAAATCGGCAAAAAGATCCGCTTATCTGCGGCACCTGGCCGTTCCTGACTGAGTGGCCTACTACTGTGATGTGGAATCAGACGAAGGCAATATCTTCAAACGGTGCGTAACGAGCTGACACTAAAGTGAAGCTTGGATTCGTATTGTCATAGCAATTACCGCTGCTTATTCATTTACATTTTTTACGTGATTTTATGTTTTTAGATAAAGTCGCTCGAGTGCTCATGATGGATAGACGCAAGCACATCCTCTATACTTCGACATTTAACGTCTGTGGTCTAACACTGATCAAACTCTAATTTTCGTCCTCTGATTCCAATTGTCCTAGTACTGTTTTCTTATCTACATAGGCCAGCCACAACCGACTGCCGCTGTAAAAACTGACATTTTCTCCATAGCGCATTACGCCGTACCAGTTAGCAGACATAGGTTGTGCGATACGTGCATACTACTTTCTGTCCAGCAACATCCGACTTTAGCCTCGGTCACTTATTTGGCCGCGGCGGTTTTTCGAATGTCTATATAGTGCTATTGGTAGCAGCAGTCTATGCGATGGTCCCATTTTTCGAATGGTGGGTCGTCGTCCGCCGCTTCATCGGACGCGGTCTGGCTGGCAAGGTGTGTAACTATTCGTCTCTCCGCTGGGAGCCCCACAGTACGAAACGTCGACGACACAGCGAGCGTAGATTGGGTTCGAGCATATGTTTATATGTAATTTGTGTGTCTATGGACTGAGGAGAAGCGGGCCTGGGTCCGTCACCATGCGGAGACCAGGACATTCAATCAGAACGAATGCCCCGTCTATCTAAACTGCATTAAGCCTTTGAAATTTTTTCGGCCGTCATTCTCAGCCTCCCCTTACCCCCTCCCCAGCATTGTCATTGTAATCGCTACCACTGAAAATCATTGGGTTCCACTTCCACCGCGTCTATATGCGTTTCGTTACGCGTTTCCGAATTGACGGATCGTTCGTGTTGCTGGCAAGTAGACGACGACGACGACGACGGCGGCGGCGACGGTAGCCACGGGTGGTCGAAAGTAAAAGAAGTCGCCAGTACTCAATGAGCGAATTTGTTTGGATTGCGTAACACGACCAAGTACGTTTCCTGGCATAATATATAGTTGTTCTTATTTTTTTTTTTGTCCTAACATAGGTAACAGCAACATAAGAATCTACATAGAATAGGAAAGAGAACGATATGGTATGTCTGCTTAGGTTCTTGCGGCAAGATCTTTACTAATAGTGCGAACTGTTTGTTGAACATTGTACGTGATCCTGTATGCAGCGCGTTGTCTCAAGAGGGCTCTTTCTCCCAGAAAATTGGCAGTCGGCCACCTTGACTTGGTGTGGATGATCCTGCTTATGGACGATAGTCTGCGCGGTTGAGTACCTATGATAATAAGTATTGCTTAAAAAGTATCTAACAATACGCATGCCAGTGCCAATGCGATTTCTGAAGCTCGCGGAATGGTCTCGCATGTTGGCCAGTTAGGACAGAACGTAGTACGTAATATCTATATACTTCATGGGCTTTGAGGTGCGCGGCTGAATGTGAGGCTACTGGATACATTTGCCAGATATACACAGAAGACAATGATTTTCCTTAATGGAGGCTTAAGCTTAATAAAAATAAAAGAATAAGAATCAAAGCAATGCTGGTGACACAGGAAATTGTTAAAGTAGACATAAATTAACTTTTTGTGTAGATGTTTCCAAACTATGTGTAGTTAGCCTTTCAAACAGGGCGCCATGATAGGGCCAATTCATCTGGTAAAGATCTCGTATGGCGTCTTGTACATTGATATTTTACTATTTGATGATGCATTGAAAAGTCTATTTGCTGCATTGGTCAATGACGGATTCTGAAGTCTGAGACGGAACGTCTGATCTGTAAACATATGAAAAACTTAATAATCATACTTCACTATGTTATAACACTAACAACATTAACCAATCAATAAATTGTTTTTTATTGAAGAACTTTTTATTAGAGAATAACGAAGTTATGTAGACTAATAAAATCAGTGAACCGTCTAAAACTATCGATATAAAAATTAAGTTAAACTAAATATTTGCAATTAAAATTATTATTAAGTTAAGTAGTGATAATAATGGTAGTATGTTAGGAGAACAGGGGGCAAGGCCGGAGCTTGTTTTACAGAACAAAGAGCTTATTCGCTCAACGATATAGTACGGTACTAGCCTCTAATAGCCTCACTGACTTATAGAGAACCCCTGTGCCTATATATCAAGGCCAAATAGCCCGTGCGAAACATCTCTTCTTGTATCTAATGTTATATTATATATCATTATTAGATTGAATAGAGATGGCGGACTCTACAAAGGACCGTACATGCCTATTTCGTTTTAATTGTTTTCGCCTCAGGGGATACATTTCGTGTTATGCTGAAGCGAGCCTGCGACGTGGAGTAAAGAAATATACGGTAGAAAATTCAGCTTCCATCTTTCGCTGACAGATCGTGTATACGTTAAGCTTTGAACCTAGAGATTGGTTAACGTAACTACAGATATACTATAGTTGTCTGTTATGATGCTGTTAATAGCAGAATTAACACGAGGGGGTAAAGTGGGTATTGGAACAGACAATGTAGGAGTGGGGTTCGAAGAAGAAGCAGCTACATTAGTTCACCATAGAATAAAACAGCCCAAACGGGTCATTAGTGGGCTAGCATCTTGTATACTGAATAGGAATTGGCAGTGTTTTAATTTTGATCTGCTTAAATTCATACTTCGACTACAAGCAAACGAAGCTAGCTAATGGATGTAGATCCGGCGTTCGGATATATTATAGCAATGTTTTTCTGCTGTTTTCAGCTCATATTATTTCAAAGTACTCTTTGACGCACAATCGATAAGACTGCCGCTGAAGAACATTTATCATCTGTCGCTCTTCACCATAGCGCTACCTCGCGAAACTTCAGCTACATATCATGTGGTCAAGTGGTTTCTGCTAATCAATCAGTCAATGAATGACTATGGTTATTTTCATGTCAGATTTGTTACGTGACATTTTATGATGGTGTATCAAAATGCTTTTTATACCAGCGCGTGGGTTACAAATGAATTAGCATTATGCACGTCTATATGTTCTTTCCCGTTATTATGTCGCTTGTCACGTTAAGCATCTGTACCGCCACTGATTCGCGCATCTTTTGGTCCACGTGCTGCTGCTGCTGCTGCTATTAATATTCCCCTTTTTCCTGTATGTGGGTTTGCGTTATGACAACCCTGGGACATACCATGATCACCGTCATCGCCCCTTTTGCTGTGGGCACCACCAGCTAGGGGCAAGAAGCTGTTGGGCTGTGGCCCTATCCGCTGATATTCGATTGCCCTTTCGAACATCATTCTTTCGGTTCGCAATCGGTTACATCGACAGGCAAATTAGTGGCCCTTCGTTGATTCAGATGTCAGTAACTCGCAGTGAACAACTTCCGTTGGTATGGCACGGTGCCTGTAGCGTGCCACGTCTACCGTCATTAATCTATATTAAAATGATTAGAAGTTGCCTAGTGTCGATGACGATACTGCCGCTTTTGTTACGATTCAAAGGTGTTGCGTTTAGCAGCGATTCAGCCAGGAGGCCGGTCCGGTGACCGGTCTGTCGACGAAGTGTTACTGTAGTATCGTATATTACGAAGAGAATGCGACCATAGCGCGAGTCCTCGATCGCGCGGATCGACTGCCAGTCGAACTTAGCCAAATCGTGTACCGGATGAGCGTTGCGTCTTCCGCCGTTGGCCCTGTTGTTGCTACGGTGATTTTGGTACGGCTGTATAGGTGAAGTGGGCTTGACACTGAACCATTTATAGCAAAACCATTGCGGCCGATATCGAACAAGCAGCATCGCACGCTTTCGACAGTTTACCGGCAACGGTGTTCCCCACACGTCGTGAATAGGTGTCTCGTCTAGCTATTGTAATAGTATACGCGGATGCTCTGACAAGTGACTTCTGTTGCGACAGGTCTAGATCACTAACGAAACGGACGCACCCGTAACGATGTACACGCTCAGATACTAAATCGATAGCTCGACTCGTTTATGACTCTAGTTCTATTAGTAATTTTGCAGAAGTATTAGCTGCTGCCGAACGACAGCGTAGCTGTTATTTTTGTTACGTTCGCAAAGCTACCGATAATTTCGGTATACGGGTCACGGCTTGCCCCTGTTGGAATTATTGCCCATTGACATTAATGTTGTTGTGCTGTTTATGTCGTAAAGATAGTCGTACCTGCCAGACGGATCTAAGGTCGTTTTTTCACGGCGCCAATAAGCGTGTCTATCCAATATTTGTAGCAGCAGTGAAAGTCGATAACAAACTCTCTGCTCAGTAGATACGTTGAAAGTTCGCTTGCAGTAATACTTCGCGTGGCAATCGAACAGAAGCCTCAGGAACAGGTGGGTGACAATTTTGATAACGACGACTCCTGTTAAGGATTCATCATCAGCGAGTGGACGACAAGCCCCCTTTATGACTTTAATAGAAAAAAAACTATTTATGCAGTATATTGCCTAGGTACGCGGACTATGGAGATCGCACCCCCGGAGTGTGCGGCATTGAACCAGCTGATAATTAAAAGCATTCTCTGTGCTTCGCCCCCGGCTATTCGAAAATAAATGAAGTTTCATTTCCCTTCAAACTGGGATCTGAGAAAGCTATCGGTTTCGCCCTTCTAGGATAGTAGATTCGACGGGTAACATATATTGTGTATTATAAAATCCTCCCAGGATGCCAACTACAGTCACTGACTACCGATAATGCGTAAAGTTAAACTTCTTGTTTGATCGTGTACTTTTCGGACAAGGTCTTTTTCGAACGTGTATGTATATGTTGGAGTAGTTGAGGATCGTCGACCGCTACCATACATCGTAGCTTGTTAATACGGTTGAAGTCCTCAATCAAATCAACGGTAAGCTTCACTGTATCGTATTTCGCAGAGTCAAATGATAATAGTAATAATAAGCTTAAAATGTCGTTTTTTTTTTTGGCCTGGTTTATTTTGCTGCAATTAGATTTGAAAAGCAAGCATCGAGTAAGACAAAACTCGGATACCGCGTATTTCCTCTGCGAGGGCCTTGTAAACAATAGGGCAAAGGGTCGATTTTACGGCACAAGAAGCTATCTTGTTTGCACCATTTTAAACACTTGTTTCGATAGAATGGGTATGAACGTCACTCTATCAAGTAGTGCTTTTCTATATCGATTTCATAATATGATGTATCACAGCATCTGAATGAAGGTACAGTGGGAAATACTGATTTGAAATATGGGGTTCGCACATGTGCAGGAATAGGCGCGGTATAAGTTTGGCTGCTGTTCATTAAGATACATTCATTTTTTTTTTTTTTTTATTTCAAAAAGGGTTTAATTCATACGATTCGCTTGAAGGTGTGATACGATGAAAATCAGGACAAAAAAAAAGTCTTGCAAGCAATCGTTTAATTTCAGAGCTTTAATTTCAGTGGAATGCGATCACTGAAGGTTCGTACATCTTCAGTGTACGCAAAAGCTCAAATTATTACTGTAAAATCGGAATACTACGTACTAAATTATATTAGACAGCCACCATAATTCTTCGACGAGTAGCTGTCGGCCGCTAGATTCGGATAGACACGGTGCTTACGAAACGTATCCCGCTATAAATAAACGTAAATCAAAACCGTTGCGGATACTGATGACTGTATCGTCTACGTGGATGTATTAGAAAAACTTGGCAATAAAGCGTTTGTGGGACATTTTCTTTATGTAGAAATGTCCGCTCTAGTGGATGTAGTACAAAATCCACTAGGTGGTTCTGAGCACAACTATATATTTATAAACGAATCACGTTCGGAATGTATCTGTCTCAGTTCAAGATAGTATCGGAAAAAGTGACTATATCTATACGCTGTACGGGAAAAAAAATTGATGTACTTTTACTGACAGATAACTTCATGGAGCGCATTAAAAAAATCCTGTGGTGACATCTATGGCCGGATAGCAAATAACATAATCTTTTTAATGTTTTGATCATTACCATATAATGTGGAACTACATAACGTAATGTTGACAACAAGGTAGCGCGGCTTCAAAGTTTTACCAAGAAGAAACAAATCGAATGAATCAGCTGATGACAACTTCGTTAACCTTACGACAAAGTTTTCCCGAAGTTATCCTAGTTAGAACTATATGATATGTTTGTTAGAGCTTTGCTTGCAAAATCAAGCAGCGTTTGCTGGGTATTTGTAAGCATTCCCGATATCGCTTGTTATTTACGGTGCAAATTGTTATTACTTAATAACAAAGCTGTGTCTCGTCTTGATTCATGGACTTACATTTGTAATAGGTCTTGTAGGCCTGCTTTAGTGTTTATCGTTTCGGCACGACCTGTTTCTGGCAGTTAGGCTTTAGGATAGGGCGATGATGGCAAGGCATTAGTAAAGATGCTGTAGTTCAACGCCACTCGGTCTGATGCCAGCAGTCCCTCGATCATAAAGCGCTGGCAGCACATGTAATTATAAAAATTGACGAAACCCGTTACTTTTCACTTGGTCTGATAGTTTTTTTCTGATGTTATCTCACCTGAATTTTGACGCAAATAAGGGCTAAACGTGCCACTTTTTTAGATAACCAAAGTCACGGCTACGCCATAAACTTTGTTAAATCAAGATTTCTAATCATTACGTGATAAAGTAAGTAGCGTAAATATACGCTCGCATATATAGCTTAAATATAGTCCATGCCGGCCGAACAGAGAAACTAATGAGGATTCCACGTAAATTGTGTTTCATTATATTCCTGCAACGTCTTTAGAAATCTTAGAAGAACAACAATAGCTCAACTTTCACGTTATACATCAACAATGTTGAAAACAACTTGAGGGAATTACAACGACTCATTTTCCTTGTGCAGGTGGATTTTTTTCATTTAGCTGACTATTGTAAACTATTGAAGTTTCCAAATCGTCAGCGCTGCTCGTCTGGGAGGCTCTAAGTAAAAAAAAAAAAAAAAGAATTTCAATTTTATGTATACTCACTGACGCTCGCTATCTGCGATTAGCTGCTGGTCCATTTGACTATTTCCCATGGTAATGTCTTCGCTCACTTTAGTCCTACTGCTGAAATCTTGGGTAATTAAGTCTTGCTCTAGGCCAATTTTGTTTGAGAGCATCTAGATAGTAACATCAGCACCTGTTTATCGTCTCAGTTTTTCTGTCTGTTACTGTTTCCTTTCAAGATTCACTCAGCCAATTCAGGTTAGATCGCATTAATTTCTCGTTCTACCAGCCGTGATTTCATCAGTGTTGTCCTGCCCTGCCATGGAATACGTATTTTTTCCGAACCCTATCAAGCATATTGTACGCTACTCAGTCGGTCGTCCTTTTCTGGCCGTTACGAATGGCTAGCCAGCTACGATAACAACAGGTCCCATCTTCTCTGACTTCAAAATCAAAGTCTACAAGATTGGAGACGTTTTAACGACCACCGTTCATGGCCTTCGATTTAATTACGATAAACACCTAACGTGTGTGTACGTGAATATTAGACCATGGCTGTCTTCGGGCGGTTGCTGCTAGAAATGGATGAAGTCTGACTGGCGCTACGGTAGCTGATGTCAGATCTACGGATAGTAAAGACGCTGGTCCAAACTAAAGACGCGGCTCTGATCGACCTAGACGAAGAAGTCGAAGACAAGAAAAAAAGCATTGAATATATTGCAGCGGCCACTCGTCGGTGTCTGGGCGGGTAAGTTCGCGCTAAACGGGAGCGACACCCAATGGCGTTAGAACTCTAAAGTGATAAGTCTGACCGGCTTCATTTAGCACGGAATTTTTGACATCTCAGAGCGAAGTTGTTGAAAGTTGAGGAAGGATTCAGGTTAACTTGATTTTCAATGCCGAATGATAACAGCAGCGTGTTGGTTGCGCGGCAGCAATTGAGAGGCCTTTTGTTCGCCGACTGGCTGGTTGTCCGCGTTACCAGCTCGCACATCAATATTGGCCAGCTTTGGCCGGCGATTTCCGTTTACAGGCCATTTAGTTGTAGCAACTCTGTGCATTTTTAGTTTCGTGATTACCGTTGTATGGCGTCGCCCGTGCAGGCAAGAATTGCGCTACCGTAATGCAGATTACGTTCCTACTAGGAGTAACTAACAGACAGACATATATACACGAGGCGTAATAGGACAATCCTCTGTCGTATCGGTTAACTTATGTAAGAATGCATCCTGAACTGGTTTCGAACGGTTTGTAGAACGACTAGTTCTAGTAAATGTCACTTGGAAAGTTGCAATGACCAATGTGGAATGGATTATATCGAAGATATTTTCTTTAATTGTTTTTATTAAGTTGTTAAAAATAAATCAGTCTAAATGGCCGTTAGAAAAACAATATCGAGCCTTTCGTGACGCCCTAGAAACAAAATCAATAGGCCAGCCAGAACATATCAGACATTTGCGTCTCCATTCAATATATGTAATTGTATTAATAACAAAAAACAGTCTTGCTACGAGCAGACTAATTTTCACCCTATACGATCTGATATGTGTAGGGAAAAGTTCTAAGAATCTTCAAATTTTGGTCGCGTACCAGAAATTGATGAAATTGGTTAACCTATTCTATCAATCGCCAAGTTGACGCAAAGCGCCTCGATTCGCGTACGTTCATTAGGGGCTGACTGATAGCCGACCTTATTCACACCGATCCCGGAGGCGAACTCAATCAACCAAGGCTATAAAAGCCCCGTAACCGTGCTGTAGACATGTACCAAAAGCTAATTTCTCACTAGAAAAGTATATTTAGACTTGGCTGATCCCTTTGCCAAGCATATGAGAACAAGTTGATGAAATAACGACAAAAGCGTAACGAGTTACATAACGTAACGTAAATGAACGTACTTCATTCAGAGAATTGATTAACGACACAACAGGCACGGGGCGAAGCCCCTAGGGTCCGTTTAACATATATGTATCCACATGTATATATGAACATTACATTTTGTTTTTCAAACGATCTGCTGTTTCATCGGGACTGAATCCTTGGTAGGGTCACGAGGAGAAAAGTGTTCATTATTAAGAAAACTACTTCAAGACGGCCCAGTGCACACTTCGAGTAGATAAAGTTGATAATTTCTATATGAACTAGCATTTTACGATTAAACCAGAATACACAAAGAGCTAAAACTCATCGGCTTGTTGTTATCTTCGGCTATTGCCTAAATGGCGATCCGTTCGAGTGGGTGCGCGTCATCGATAGTGAAACATAGAATACAGATGTTGAAACGGAGAACATGTTCGACTTACCGATATATTTAAATAGGAAAACTTAAAGACAAAAAAAAGGAAAGTGGTAAACATCGAGACAAACAAAACGGATATTCAATTATGGGTTCGGGTATTTTCGGGGCCAAAGTCTAAAGTCACCGAACATGATGAATTTTCCTCTTGTGCGCACGACAGTAGCGGCACCGATTGGTAGTGGTTATAATGATAGTTATCTTTTCCTGTCCCCCCTTACACTGTCCCCTTCGCCTCCTTGCTGCATTTGCTACGATTCTGCGAGGCTCACTTCGACGACTATTCAATTGCGCTTTGGCCATGCGGCAACGACAAGAGCAAACGTTGCGTTATTGCCGTTGCCACCAACTCCTGTGCTAAACTCTCGGTCGGTCGGTCGGTCGGAGGGTCGGGGGGTGCTAGTGGCGACGAGCGACACAATTCGAATACAGCAGAAGCTGCTGCTGAACGGCGATTACGGTGGTGTTCCTCGTCATCGCAGCGGCCGTAGCCGGCGTCGTCGTTTTCGTCTTTGTCGCGGCCCTGGTAGTTGCATCGTCGTTGCTTGTTCGCGACAAGCTAACATTCCCGTGTTTTTCCTTCGCAGCGAGTGCTGTTGGTAGCTTCACAATCGAAAGAAAACCAACGATGCTGTCTAGTGATGGACTACGCTGCGGACTCGTTCGTTGCTTACGCCATCTCCGCTGTTGTTGTTAGTTACACTGGTATCAGTAGTCTCTAGGCCGCCGGCTCTATGAGCCTCCGAAGACGGCAACGAGCTGCTGCCGAACGTCACTGCTTCAGCTACCAGCCGACGACGGCTGCCGCGGCGAACGAATTGTGATCTGTGTATGTGCTTGTGTGTGAATTGCACGTAGGTTTGTTAATGACGGTGTCTGTCTGGGGATGGCCAAACGGAACAGTAATACGTCAAGCTCCGGGCTGAATAGAGTGTCGACAATACAAATGTCAAGATGATACGATGAATGCAAATGCCACAACCAATGAGAATAGTAGGCAAACTAAGAAGCGAGTCGAAGACGGGTAACTACAGCCACGATTCGGTGTACGCCGTGGAGAAGCTACGAGTAACGGGGTAATTTCGTTTAGTTGAATTGTGCTTTGCAGCGACTCTGTCATTGACTTCAACAGCAAACACAAACAGCAGAAGATAGTTACCAGTTGCTGAAATGGGTCCCTGCCCAAGTGCCGTTTTGGGCTGGTTACTTTTGGACCACCTCTTTACTACTCCTTGCCAGGTGGCTTAGTAAGGTAGAATGGAGTACTAGATGAAAACTAGACAGCGATGGCTGCTAGTCTAGCAGTCAGTAACGGCGAAAGATTCTGGACGCAACAGGCTAGAAGCAAAACGTTTCATTGGCAATATCAGCAAAAACTTGACGTTTCTCGTCCTTAGTAGCAATAAGCCAGCTGAATTGGCCCTAACGGGATCCCATCGTAAGTAAGGGTCGCATCGCGATTCTGCGCACTACGCTGGCCTTATAGCCGTCAGAATATAATCGGCTATGATTGGTTTGTATGTCTCGAAAGAACCGACGACTATAAGTAAGCCATAGATACCGCACGCGCACGCATATCGCAGTCTGACAATTCGATCGCAATCGCCTATCAAGTGTCGTCTATTATCCAATTAAGGGTTGGTTCTTAACCGATTCATCTACCATCGACATCGTAAATTTTCTAGCGCCCTCCAAAAAGACACCGGAGCTCGTAGGTGTCCACATAGCTAAATACATCGAAAGGCATCCACCGTTATATGGGTAAGGATTTTGTATGGCACCATGACGGCATGTCGCCTATATTCTCTATGCTCACCATAAACATACATAATTTGATGGTGTAACAAGCTAGCCGGTATTTGTACGTATCTATAGTGACTTTTTAGGCATCTTTACAAGCGTCTCTACAAACGTATCGCATTCGTCTTCACGTCTTCAACCTTGTTAGCTCTTCAATCCGTTCTCGCACTGATGAGCGGCCTTCTTTAGTTAGCAGTCATAGATACCACAGATCGATTGGTAGGTGCCTGCTTGCTGTATGTATATATATATATATATATATATATATATAGCATTCATTTCAGACTAATGCTGCTGCTGCCGCAGTTATTTGAGGTGGGCTTCCCTTTTTCTTTTGCCTGTGACTTCGTCTTCTTGGTTGTGACACCCGCCGTTTGCGTTAGACCGGGGTAATGGCTCTTGGAAAGATATCCAACCGTGTTGGCTGCCGCATGCTGTAGCTAGTTTCTTTTAATCTTTGCGGGAATTCACTTTTGAGCAAGTGTGCTGCCAAGCAGATGTGGATCCCATCGTGGCGTCTATGTCGTCATCGATAAAGTAGTAGCAGTAGCAAAGTCAACGATCTCAGCCGCCGATCCAGGAGTAGTCATACTAAGGATCTGCAAGAGTCCTCCTCCTCCTCCTCCTCCTGACGCTGCTGCTGCCACAACTCCTATAGAAAAATCGGCAAAAGCAAAAACAGCCGCCAGAACAGCGCAGCGGTGTTCAGTCATCCTTTGCTCAATTTTTCTTTGCTTCAGCTAGCCAGCGTAGCACCAATAGAATTTCGACTTTACCTTACTTTTCCATTGTGATGTTCTCGCTAACGATGCTGAAGCGTGCGCTGAACGCAAGTGCAACTGGGCGACCTACCAAAGAAACGATTACCGTTAGCCACAACAGTCGATTTGGCGGTATACTGGCGACATGACGCGACGCAGCACGACGTGGACATCGAGGCGACGTTTTAACGATTCTCTGGACGGGTGGTTGGTCACGTAGCTTCTTTTGATAGCGTACACATACGCACGGCACATATAGGTACGGTTACAAAAACCAGCTGACAGCAAACACGGCCATAACGGCCGATAAACACAGGTTTGATCTGAGAGACGTACAGAAGAAATACGTCGTTTTACCCGCACGCGTACTCACGAAACACATTAACGCGGATGTCGGCTTAATTGCATTGGCCAACTCCAGTGACCTGCAGATACGAGCCCGACGAAGAACAGTTGGAAATAAATGATTATAGGATACGTATATATA
>NW_019211459.1:19875264-19876770 GCF_002443255.2 Varroa destructor
ACACGATAGTTACGATTATTCAGTCTTCTTACTAATCGTACGACCATATATATATATATATATATATATATATATATATATATGTGTGTGTGTTATGAGATGAAAACGAATGGTTATTGGTAGTTCTGATTGCTCCATTCGTGTAAGCGGTCGGTAAACGGAGATGAAAGTTGGCGTGCGGCTTTAAGAAAGAGGTGTCGCCTGTTGTTAGAGACGAAAAAACTTCAAACCAAGATGAACAAATGGATGATGATGACGATGAAGGTCGGCGATAGACACTCGAATGTTTAACAAAAAAAATTTCTACGAGAAACGACAACCGAAGGGATGATAGAGAACGCGTACACACAGACAGAGCGGGGCAGACAAATATAACTGGATGATGGTGGAGTTGATGTGGATGATATTAACGAGGTAAATTATAGTAAAATCTATACGAAGACAATAAATTTGTATGGCATTCACGTGGGTCCATGTGAATGAAACAGAACATCTTCCTTGCGTCTTCATTGAAATACTAAAAATAGAAATTCGAAAAAAGAAATCTAAAAGCAAAGCTGATCAGTATCTATATTACAACCTCAGGTGTACATATATATGTGTGCGTGTGGACAAGTGTATAGGTCTTATATTAAAACATTCAACCGCTACGCATATATTTACGCTGTTAAGTTACAAAGTTTGCAAAAAAGGACTTGATCACGAGTCTGAAAACGCTCGTTTGAAAATGTCAACTCTATATACAAGATAACTTATAGATATTTATTATAAGTTCTACGAAAGAAAATGTCCAACGTATACTATAAGTCAAGACAGCTTTATAATTTTCCTATGAATAAGAAATATTGCCTTTCAAAAAAACTGTAAGAAAAACCGTTCGAGTAGGTGAAAGGCTCAAACCTCATATAGCTACCAAGTATTATTTTCAATGTGCTAATAAGATGATTGATAAAGCACCTCGTACAATTATTAACGTCTCATTTCGATCCATCCAATGTATTTAGGGCCCGGGATACCTGGAATCATGCTTCGACCGCAACCTGTTGATGCTGTGGACGCTCCAGCCAGGTCTGATCTATCGAGTGATTTCGTTACTCAAACACTCGGGGGTGTCAACGGCGCCGATTTGCTTTTGGTGTTGATGGAAAATGTGGGCCGTATTGCGTTGCTCTCAGAGGAACAGCTTGAGGTAACGAATATTCTGAAGCTAATCGAATAGCCTTACCTACACGCTGAACACATTTACCATAAAGGGTGACTTTAAAGCAATGGATCATCCCAATGTACTGCGATCGTAGGCGAAGGCACGTTCTATCAACTCCCATCATTGATATCAAAGAAATAACCCATCGTCTTAACTTCGACAGCAGTGCACAAGTTAAAAAATATGGTTCAAGTTGGTACGATATTGAACTATCAACGATCGGTGCTATCTCTGGGGACTGCACTAAGCCATAGGACTGCTGACTGGTCTGCCGATTGGCACATTAGCATACGGACAGAATG
>NW_019211459.1:19876870-19892670 GCF_002443255.2 Varroa destructor
ATATATAAGCTGAATGATAATAATGAACAGTCAGGTTTCATCGTTAATACTGTTGTCCAAAGATAGAGCGCAAGCAATTTTCGTATATTGTAAAGGCTTGATTTTTACTTATTACACGCTTTATAATTAGCCTATGGAAGAAACAGTAAATAAACATTGATAAGAATTATTGTGGAACGAATTTTCTTTTTTCTACCTAATCGCTTTGCTCTTTATGAATCGAAAAAAACACCTACTAAAATGGTCAAGCACCGCTTCTTTGACCTTTCTGGTAGACCCATTATTAAAGTCGAGGAAGCTGAAATTGGCTTGTGAACACGCACATTTGTGCTGTCGGTTGACGCATTTATGTCACAAGAAGTTACCGAGTAATAATTATATCAATGTAACGCGCCACTTCCAGCGCATAAACTTTATTTCTTAATATTGTTTCGGGTAGATCTTTGCAAATAAATTTTTTTGCACTTCACAGCCAAATATCAAGAGCCAATATGCTTGCTAACACCGAGTACGACAACGGAATCAGTGAAAAGCATACAAATTGGTTCCGTTGTCGTAGTTGGTTAACGCTTGAGTTCGGGCTCCTCGCCGTATCTACCTAGCCTTGAACGCTTAATCAAACAGCAACTGCTGGCAATAGCTTAATGGGATTATCCGAGGTCATTGGACGATTTGTGGCCTACTACGCGAGATAGGTTTGCTACGTGATCTTGTAAAACTGTTCCATTTTTTATAGCATCAACATGTGCGGCGACAACACGGCGCCTCTGATGGTCTCCTGCTGCGTATTGAAGATTTCGTGATAAAACACAGGCTTTTGATTGAATTGAGATTATTTATTGAATTGACAAAATTAAGAAGACAGTAAATTAGTAGTCTGAATAGCAAATGAGATACTGATCACTCGCTGTACAGATTTCATATGCTGCCTTGCCAACGAATTACTGATAGGAGTCGGGTAAGGCGATGGAATGGATACGTTTGCTTTCCACGGTATCTGACGACGGCGTTGACGTTGGCGAAGTTCGCGTCTGCTGAACAAGTAAATGCACACATCACGACTGATTAACGTGAACATCTAATCTAGGGAGGCCTAGCATTGTCATTTGTGAGTATTATTCATATAGCATTTCGATTTGACGTGAAAATGAAAACGCCCCACATTACGAAAAGAGATACAATCTATACAAAAAAACAATAAGGCGTACACTTACGAAACATCCTTCATATACACGTGCCATTGAGAAGTTCGCCAATCGGTGTTCACTTACCAAAAGCTCTGCTTTTAGATAGGTTTTCAGGAAAGCTAAATACTAAGTGTCAATAAAGCCCCAGAGAGGTTTAAAGTATCAATAAAGCTGCGCAAATAGACGAACGGAAGAAAGCTGTTACATGGCGCAGTTTCTCATCTTTGTAGTTTGTCAGGACGAACGAGCAACTAGAAAAAACCACAAAGATTGCCTACATCGGAGTTTGTCGTAGCAAGACTGTAGGCCAGTGTCAGTGGTTGCTTCCCTTTGTCAAGCGATTCCTTGCTGGGTCTCTTGGAAGCTGAAAATGGCTGCAACAAATGTGTATAGAGGTCACCATGAGCTACGTTAAATAATCGGGCGTTAGACATTTCCTATGGTTGCTACACCGTGAAATACGTACCTTAACAATATCGTTTTTATGGGCTGCGAACAGTTTGATCGGGTGTTGAAGCTGATTTTTGCCGTCAGTGCTTTCGGACTGACTCGATGCGAGGTTTCTGGCATTTTTAGTAATTCCTTCTTTTGGCAGGACGTCGTATTTCTAGAACAGCAATTCACGATGTCGTTTGTATTCACTCTTATCATATAACAAGCGCTAGCGGCGATAGTCGTGTATATGATACATGATACTTATTCTCTACAGTATATGTACTATACATAGAAAAGAATCACATCACAATACCGGGCTGGGTTTAGAGTAAGATCAGTACAGAGCCAAAGCGTAGGACACGGGGTCCAGGGCTTAGTGGGTGAACTTCAAAGTAGCAGTTGAATACACTCGTAGTGAAATATGTTCTGCAGCCCTCGAGAAACCAGCAAGCTGTTCAATAGGCTTATCAGTGTTTCAGAGCTCCATATATTTACCCGCCGAACCTCGGAAATAGGATGGCGCCTACTAGTTCTTAAAACTTCGGCATTCTCGTTCCCGCCCACATCTGCAGCTGTTGGAGAGGAGGGTGTTTTTCGAGTTTTGCCGGCCTCAAGTCGGTGTGGCTTCAGGTCTGCCTGGTCGGCTAGAATCTTTCTCGGAACCGGGGGCACGTTTGTCGGCTTTGAGGATAATGAAAAATCAATGAGTTGTTATACATTTGCACCGAAATAAAATAGGAACGTCACTAGCCAAAGGGTTGTTGCATGGGTCGTCTGCAGGACGCATACATGGACATGGGGCATACTTGCGAGACAGAAAATACCATTGAGCTTCGAGGCACAACCGGATGTATATGTGGAGAGTCGGGATCGGGATCGCCATCGCCATGATGGTCTGGTAAACGTTCAAGCACCCACAAAGGCATACGCTTACGCTGGAAATAGACACGAAAAGCGGTCAATTTGTACAGATTTTGCCATATGGATTTTTTGATTCGACGCCTGCTGTGAAACGGAATGTTTTATCTATTTAATTTAACGGCCGCGTAGTGGTAAATACAGAGGCTGCCGAAATTCTAATGAATCAAAACTGACAGAAAGTTGTAACCAGATGCGTACCTTTGAAATAGATCTTCCACCAATGATTTCAACAGTATCGGAATTACTGTCCGATAGATCTTCCTGATCGCGTTCTATCGCTGGCTGAGTCTCCTGTATACAAATTCAAATAATCACTTTAACAGTATACTACCTATTCTAATATAAGATAAACTTCTGTGATCAAAATTAGTAACGCTAAGCCAAAATACATCGTTCAGGATTTGGTACAATTAACTTATGTTATGGCCAGTTTTGAATTAAATTAAAGGTCTATATTTTTATGTTTAAAGCATTTTTGTTTTTTATCCCTTTGTCCTTTACAGCTTTCCTAGCTCTTACGACGCGAAAAATGCGCAGAGAATTAAGATCAACTTATCTGATCTCTTTCCAAGATATCCAAATTCAGGGTTATAGTGCTTTCGCCAATCTAGCTCTCGTAGTTCTGAGGGTTTCGAGAATGTGTAATGCGGATGCGTCACTGGCAGTTAACGATGTTTACTGTGAAAGTTACGACCTCACGAAACTCAAGTTTTTTTCCCACACCAACAGTCGGAACTGCGCTAGCCTTACTTCGGTGTAAACATCGAATCAAATCACAGGTGCTCACAACTAGCCAAAGTTATTACTCAGCTGCCTGTAAAGTCTGGTAAAGATTTAACTTTTTTTTTTTTGTACTTCTAATAGATTAGTCAGTAAACGGCAGATTTCGATTCTCTGTCAGCTAGAACATTTGTCCGATTGAAGATACGCACAATCGACAATAAGCTTAGCCCAAGTTCATTATTTCGTTAGCATCTATTGTAAACAAATAAATACACCTATTGACTATTTTTATTGAATCTATTGTTTTCGTTATTGTCTCTCCAGAGAATATTCGAATAGCAAACGACCTCTTCCATAAAGCGTATCTTCCCTTTGGCTAGTGGCCAGACTTTGATACTCGATTTAGATACTAATTTGTATACTAATATGTATATATATATATATCTGTATACTTATATAAGTGTACAGATTAGTATCTAAATAGAGTATATATAACGTATATATATATACTGTATACTGGTGAAATAATTTCTTCGATGCTATCTAACTTTACTGGTTGCTATTTACTTACGCTGGCATCACTGGGCTCTAGTTTTTCAGAAGAACTTTCGGAACGCGTGCTCATATCGGCATTCACGGTAAAAGTGCCTCGATTTGCAAATGAGAGAAATATCTCTTCTAATGACGTGTCAGATACCTGCAAGTTAGCAGTAGTAATTTTCACCACGATCCACTCTATTTGATTATGTTTGTGGACGGACGCAACATGGATCGTCTTAGGAAGAGCTGATGGTAAAGAGAAACAGTTTGGTTCATTATGACCATTTGTATAGATTTAAGACCACAGTTTACGAAAAAGAAATCGGTTGAGGATCGTTCGAACGAACAAAATTCTTTCTGGCCTTCCGTATCCGCGTCGCACTTTATAAATAGACAGACGATATTGCATCAAGAAAGTACTTATCACTTATCGATTTTACAGTGCTGATGAAATGTGAACTCATCTAAGATTGTTTACATTGCGCGAAAAACTGAAAGACAGACTGCTTCCTTGGGCATTATATACCTTCTAGAGACCAAAAATTCATTGTCTATAACGAGTTTTCATAGCCTGTCGTCTGTTCAGTCAGTACTAATTTTAGTGCCAGGTACAATTTTGAGAATAGGACAATTTTGAGCCAGGCTTTAGGAGGTACGAATGTTCTCGGGAACTGAGCATAGTTTAGGCCAAGCGTTCGCTCCCAAGTAAGTGCATTGGGCTTTTGCACAAGATCAGGGTACAAACGAGACCTGAACCAAGTATCCACGGATTAGTCTGGGTGTTATCTAAATCATATAACTTCCTTTTATTATGCTTTGATTCCTGCTACACGAGATTATCCGGACATTTTTGTTGAAAGATGTCCGAATCTTGGAAAAAGCACGCTAGCTTCGAGGCTGAGTCCGCTTAAGATATAGTCACAATGCCACAAAGGCCAAGGAGGTTTACGTATATGGATCTACGATATTACAACCTGTGCCTAACTATCTCACATGTGCTCTTCCACCCAGACGTTTTGATCTACGGGAGTTTAAAAGCAGTATTAAGATAGAACGTTGACCATTAGCTTTGGGGTAGCGAAGTTTAGAAATTTACACTGCGGATACATCGCCACGTATAAGCTCTTTGAGCCGATTCCATTAGCGCACCATTTTACAAGATTATGTCAAAAACTAAGACAAAAGGATGAATAATCGCGAAAAATATGTATCTATATCGAAGTTGAAGACCGTAACCATGTCCGCAGCGAGCTTACCAAGTGCATTGGCGTCAATAACGTTACCTGTAGTCTCGTTGCGTAAGAAACACTTAATCAAAAACCAATCGACTCACAAGATAAAGCAAGGTTCTAGAAAAAAAAAACACCCGAAAAAAATCAACACGGCAAGAGATAGGTACTTCGGATAGCTTTTAGAAACATCAAGAAAGGCATAGTCGAGCACAAGGTTAGAGAAAATGTCGCTATCTGAATAAACCGTACAATTCAAATATGAAGCTAGAATACGACTAATATTTCCCGCTTGTAAACTACATGCTCTTCTCATGGCTGCACGAGATCCAACTACGCAAACCCAGCTCATAGCCACATAATGAATTATGGGCTTACTTTGTTCAATTATTCATTGCCCGAGCAGCTATCCGCGTCATCAATGGACAATCGATTGTGGATCCGTTCAACGAACAACCGAGCGCGTTATAACAAATAAGTTTTATGCTACCTGTTTCTGATAGAAGACTACCCGGTAAGTTAATAGGTTCAAATTTTAAGAAATTCAATTATGTAGAGTAACAAACCTGTAGTCAACAATATACGAAATACGTACATAAAATATCCTAATCACAGATAGGAATTACGTACTGAATGCAGTTTGCGTATGGGGTTTTATGTGTACAAGTTATATAGGCAAAACCAACATTCGTATATATGGCAGTACCTGGACATCTTCGATTTCAAGTGCTGGATCATTCCGCATAGTCATGATACGCTCGAAGACCACACTCCATCGAAGGGTCGCTTTCGACACGTGGAACGTCAGCAGGCGCTATCGAAATAGTCAAAAGTGAAACATTATACAGCCACTGACATTTTGTATCGAATTTAAAGTGCGATTGGATTTTTACGTATGTGCCGCGCTTGGCAAAACTATATAATAATTAAATCCTGTTCATTATTGGGATAAACGACTACATAAACATGTTATCATGGGTCATAGCCATGCTCATTCAGAACGTACTGCATACGTCGGCAACGTTGTCGAACTGAACCATACGCCATGCTAATTAAATGAAGTTAAAGCTTCCTGTAAAAGTCACCGCATATGGCATGTGGCGCACGAAAATAGGATGCTTTAGTGTACTTTAGCAGGTATGCTGGGTGAGAAAGTCAGATTAGGATGAACTTTTTTTTTTTTGAACCGTTTGTGGTGTGATATTAGAAATCAGCCAGTTTGTTCTACCACAAAAACGCTACCTACTACTGTGAAAAATAGTGCGTCACTTATGGAACTCCAGTTATGATCCAAGTTTCTTAAGAAAGACGAATCTTTACCTATATTTCATGCTTAATAGATTACCCCAGATGGTTAGCTAACGGCTTATACGGCCACAGAAACAGAGGCAGGTCTAACTACAACAGAACGAAAAATTCACGCCCAAAAGTGATCCGAGTTAATCGATGGTGTCCGGAAATGAATTTCTGATCATTTTTCTGTTTCCGTTACGGCGTTTGCAGGGTAAGCTCACCGTGTCATGCATTGTTCACGAGGGTGTTGGGTACGTGTCATGTGTTGTAAAAATGCTCTGAGATCCTTATCCTCCTGAAAATACAGCAGCAGGTCGTCTTCGATTGGACGGAAATACTCTACTCAGCGTTGCGCAGTTGACCGCTGGTTTGCTCACTACCTAAATATGCCTGCCGTGCGCGAAAGCAAAATTTCGGCCTGTGTTCCATGTTCCGAGTCTGGTGCCTGGCGAACGAAACGTTCTCCTACCGTACAGGTAATCGAACAATTCATCACAGTAGTTTATCTGCGTATTTTACGAGCTGCTGTACCACCGATATCTCAAGTGCCTGACAGATCATACGTCTTCTAGCAGAATGGTGCCTTAGCTCATATTGGCCATTTAGTGCAGAATTTACCGCTGGAAAATAGAAGTATATCCCGGAATGGACACACGTGGCCGCTGAATAACTTAGATTTAGACCCGCTAAACGGAGCGATGATAAGCAGGAGTCTAAATACAACAACGTCGACTTGCTCATTCGTGCGGTGCTATTAAGAAAATGCCCATTCATCTGCATTTGTGCGAATATTCCAAACGAGCCTGTGAGCGGTCCATGGCCTGATTTGAAAATGTGATCACGATCGATTGTTATTATATTCGATGAAGATGACCGCCAAGAATGACGCATAAAACGAGGTTCATTTTAATCAGTTTTGCAAATAACACGACGCATTCTGTATATAGGGCACATCGCTACCAGGCTGACTAAGACCTTTCCGTCTCTCCGTCAGATTACCAATCGACGGCATCCGGCTTCACATATGCCGGACGTGGTACGACCCATATTACCCCATCTCCATATGACGCAATTTGTTCCGTAGTTTGTTTTGAGAAACAGACGAAACTGCGACGGAAAAATGAACGGGATTTTTAACTTCTTTCTTCTAGATAGCTCGATCTTCTAGGAAAATAAAATATTCAATGAGTCGAATTGCATTTGTAACCGGCGCGCATATGAGCAATGTCACAAAAGTTTGATAACATGAATTTTGCAAACGACCTAGTTTCTTTTGTTAGATTAAAGTGAAATGTCTTAAAAACAGCATTTTTTTCACATATTCAGAGTTGTTTGTTGTACACCACCTGATAGCTCTGCTTGAGTCGGCATCCACTAGGGAATACGCTTTGCATAAAGTGAATGACTGCTTTTTCTTGCTGAGGTGAATCAACGGCTAACTTCACCAGTACAGTGAAGCCGTGGCTGAACTTCAGTTTCAAATCTGGCGAAGAGCCGATACAGCGGATGCTACCCGCCACCATTATGGCAATACGCTGACAGAGCGCTTCGCACTCTTCCATCGAGTGGGATGTCAGCATGCACGATGAACCTATTTCGCGTTGAAGAGCTGTTAGCGTACCCCAAATTTTTCGACGCGCTGTAGGATCGATGCCCGCCGTTGGCTCATCAAGGAAGAGAAGCGGCGGATTACCGACAATTGCTAAACCGACGCACAATTTCCGCTTGGTTCCACCACTGTAATTATATGTCAACTTATCAGCATGACTTGAAAGATCGGTGAGACGTACAATCAGTTCGATTATCGCATCCGTTTGATCGGTGTCTACGCCGCGAAGAGCACAAAAAAGCCGGAGCATCTCGTTTCCTGTCATGCTATCGATCAGGACGTTTTGCTGAGGACAATATCCGATAAGTTTCTGAAACCCCTGAACATTGTTGTGCAATTGCTGATCTCGAATGTACGCTGTCCCACTTGAAACGCTTAGGTCGCCACTTAACATGCTGAACGTTGTCGTTTTGCCCGCACCGTTCACGCCGAGAAGGCCGAAACATTCTTTTTTGTTGACAAGAAATGAAATTTTGTTTACGGCTAAGAACGTCCCGTAGTATTTCGTCAACTCGTGAACAACCATGGCGTATTCCCTTGTGGAATTGGTATCAATGGCCTGTTCGACCTGAAATCGCTCACCGACTACATCGGGGTCCTCTGGGCCAAATAGCATTGTTCCACCTGTTGAGTTCATATCGCATACAAACCACAATAAGCATTAGCATCGGACAACAACAATACAAACTAGAAACGAACTTTTTGCAATGAAAAAACAGCTCTTCGAACGTAGGTTATGCACACAAATAGTCGGGAAAAAAAACCTGGATTTTTATTCAGCGAAATTTAGCTTGAGCCTTTAAACATGGTCTTTAGGTTGATCTGATTATCAGAAATGTCACACGCTGGTACTGTGTCAATCACAGAACTCAGAATAATTGGAGTTAAAACAATTGCTGAATTCTGATATATCAAATACTAGTATAGCACAACACGATAGGAAATTCTAACGGGCCGCTAAGGACGACCTGTAATCATGTCAGGTCGGCATTCAATTTTGCATATTTGGAGATATTTAAGGAAAACAACTATATTTTTATAATTTCAATTGAGTTAAAACTAACTCAATAATGAAGCGGGCCCCATTGCCATTAATTTACGTCACAAGCAGAAATACTCGCCATTGAGTTTTTTTTTTTTTTTTTTTAACTGATGTTCATTGTTTGTCCTTTCTTGAATACTACCCTGCAGAATCAAATCGAACAATAGTATCCAACCAGAAGCTAAGTTACGTTTTCCCACTTATGTCGTGCCTCTTGTTGAACAGGGTGGTTTATTTATTAAGCTATTGCCAACGGTTCGCCTCCGTGACAGCGTGGAATCTCGTAACGATATAAACTTGCTTTATAATAGAAGCTTTCACTAGTTCCGCCTATATATTCTGAATGCTATTAAATGCGTTGCCAGGAGCAGGATCTCGTCAGCTAGTGAACGACTATTGCTTGGTGTTACATAGGTTATGAACACTTGACTTGCTCTCCGTACTGCGCATAAAATGGCAATCCTATCAAGATTGTTTGATACCTTTGCTCAGGAGAAAACTCATGCTATGTTTCGAAAGTTTTTTTTTTAAGCACGATTGTATTAGCTTCGACCACCCTAACTAACAAACTCGTCGTACCCCTATAATTAACTTTCCATGGATTCCCAAAACAATATGTTCAACAACTTGACAGAACAATTTGATGACAAGCCCCACGATGGTCTGAACTGTTCTGAACGGTCACTGTTTCGCTTTACGGATACCTTTTATTAGCAAAATTGACGTCGTCAAAAAATCGTTCAACTACTAGATATAACCGTAAGGATATTGATGGTACATGTGTAAAGATGGCTTAATCTAGGAGGGTAATGCAGTTTCAAAAATTAAAACATTTCAATGATTTATGTACTACTGTGTTCTTTCGAAATCACTGACGTTGTATAATAGACCCTGTTAAAGAGACATCTGTTATTGCAACTAACTAAGGTGACCTACGAAGAGAATATTTGCGCGTAAATTCGGAAAGAAAAGCGAAAGGCATTGTTACGAACTGTAAAATAACTAACTTTGGTCATTCCTATGCCAAAGCATTCGAAATCCCCGTAGTCCGTTATTTTTTAGGTTTTCCAGATAATCCACTGTTTTCATGTAGTACAGCTCCATGATAGATAAGAAAACCCAGCCCATTAGGCCGATGCTCGTCATACAAACGATCTGTAACCCGCAGCCAAATCGTGTGTCGAAAGCGAATGCATCCCGTTGGCCAGCGTAACAAATATTTGGCCCTCCTTCAGGACATGCTGTGGAAGATGCATCAAAAATGTGGTCACCTAGTTGTCAAGCCGATGGCCTAAACTAAACGCTAAGCTCAGGCAGATCTAATCATTTGCCTGATAATTATAGTTATTCGATGAGAGAAACATTTCTCCATGGGCGGTAGAGGCGCGAATTATATAAATATAACCTCATTTCTGAGGTTACATTTATCGCACTAGGTAGAGGTTTCGGTTCAAGTATGAGCTGTATATGAGTATACCTCTCGGATAAATGCGAGGCTTAGCTCTCGCGTAAAGTGAACTTTGGCTTAAGTTTCAAGAACACAGGGTTGAATAATATTCTTCTTTGACCTAATCGTATTCCGTTTAGCGGGGAATAATCTGAACAACAACTTAATACAACCCTGCGCATTTGCTTCTACATGTATAAAAACTGAAATTCACAAAGTTATTTTTCGTTGAAGATGTTCATAGTTTGGCTAAAAGATCACTAATCAAGCGAAGACAACAGCGAGATCATCGAAGGTAACGAATGATGAATCAACAAGAGCTTTGCAGATACGAGCTGAAGGGTACACAGTTATTACACATACGCGAAATACATTAACGTCACGTTATAAACGATATAATACATATATTATTAAGGAAATATAACGATTGAGAGAGATTGCAGACGCATGTGAAGTACGGACGCTGGCAGCAGAGTCTGTACAACTCCGGAAGCATTCTGCACATTATAATGCGTTCGGATCCTTGGACAGTTTCGCAGAGTTTTTCGCCGATCGTATTTGAGCGAATGCTGCTGATCGCCCACGATACGGCAAAGGTAGGTATTAGGCTGCCCAGCTGTATGAGAAAATGAAAATTGCACAAGCCAAATTAGTACCCCGAAGCCAATTTGAATTAGGGAAGCGAACCAGATCGCGATCAATGTTGCCGCCATCTTGGTTCACTCACACATTTATCACTTGTCGTATTTCGATAAACATACATAGGTGTTTTCAAATGAGCCCGTCAAATTGATCGCATCTTTCTTGTGGCTCCGCTGTGCTTGGGGGTTCTGCAGTGTGGAACGAAGTGGCAGCTCGTGTCGTTGTATTAAAGTGTAACATGTTTAAGTACGATTTTCCACACTAGGATAGGTGAGATTTTTACGTTTAGCTATAGCAGACTGAACTGGCATCCATTTCAGAACAATATAGAAGATTATAAAGCAATGGATACTAAGTTATTGTCATCAGACGTAAAACCAGCTATATGCAAGTATAGGACAGCTCGCCTGCGCCTACAAAAGTTACATGACGTAACTCAAAGGTGATAGTGTGTAAAATAGAAGTTAAAGTAACGTGCCTTCACAGGAAGAAGGAGAGCTTCGTTGGTTAAGATAGCAATCAATTCAAACATTGCAATCACAATTCCCAAGCCAATCCCCGGTATTAATGTTAGATACTGCACGACCGAAAGTCCCGTCGCGGAATCCTGAAAGCATTGCAGTCAATGTTGGCGTTATTATTCGTACGGAAAATGATACTAGCTAACTTGCCTATGGCTTTCGAAACGCATTCAGTCACACCCCCATACGTTTACGGGAAAACACTATACTGTTACTTATGCTGGCAAACTTTTAATATGACACTTTTTTAAACGATGTAATATTTTTTGAGCAGTTCAGTAGGCAAATCTAGTAAAAAAAAATGCATAATTGATGAGGTATAAAGCCGCCAACGTATGCTTACGTCAATAATATAGGTGATAATGTACACCTGAGGAAGCATGGAGAAACAGAAGAGGGTCAAAACCGCGATTAAAGCCGCTGCAAAGTTATGCCAAACGAAGTTGTGAGTTATCATTTTAGTAGTCAACCTGTAAAGACTAGAGATAAATGTGAGCTGGCTGGAAGTGAATCATATAACCTCATAAGTTAAAACCCCATAATTCTATACAACGCTGGCTGTAGAATTGTCATTTGTATGATCGTGAAAGTTGATTGGGTCTGTTCAAGATCTCAGTGTCGTCGATTTCCGTCAAGTGTTGCCCTGTGTACTGCTGTGAAAATGGGAGCCATATCACGAACGAAGCTGAGAAAACCATATTGTTATTGCCGCAGCCATAATGTAACGTATACATTTTCTATATGTGAATCCATTACGCATTATTTATTACAGTATAACTCCGGTGACGTCTTAATCGATACGTACCCAGGTTTTGCGTTACTGCGTACACATTACTGGGATCTACTAGAACGAAGATTGCCACCATGATCGTTACGGTGACAAACATAGACAACAGATCAAAGACCGCATTTGAGAAAACGTACAGCCATCGGGGAAGTCCGGTCATAATTTGCACCTACGCAAACGAAAGTTAGCAGGACATGGTAAAGTGACCAGTAAAAATAACGAATAATACTTATTGATTATTAAATGATGCGACTGTTGACAAAAAAACCAAGCAGGTCGTCACAAGCTGCAGCCACTATACAGGGTACATCTGCGACGAATAATCTGTTCTTTCCGATAATTATTTTTGAACAACAAAATGACATGTTTCCAGTTCTACGTTTTGCATTGTCCTAGTTAAACGTTGTTTCAAACGGCTGGCTCCCAGAGTGAAACGAAGTGTGCCTACATCCGGCTTTGAGCCTAAACCACCTCACGGTTCCCTAAGCCCAGTTGGCGCACAAATCAAAATTATCCCGCACACTCAAAGTTGCGACAGAAATCGCCTGTTTTAATTCACGGATTAGAAATCTTCTCCATGCGATGCCGCTAACACCCTTTCTTCTTATCTTCACTATAAACATAGCAACTGAAATTGTAACAGAGGATTACTAAGACAAAGCAAACGCTGGATACAAGTGAGCAATAAATTTCTAATTGACCTAAATGCTGCTAAATACAAATGCTAATGAGAATATATCTATGAATAAGGCCTCATTTACCGTCGATAAAGCACCGTGCTTGAAGCAGGGTCATTGTTAGATGCGTTGTTAACAGACGAAATGTTTGTGATTCGGAAACAAACACAGATTCTGTCATCTGACAATTGTCGGACTCTGATACGTTGCAATTATTGACGGGAGAAAATATTAGTTAGTACGGCGATTCAAAAAATTGGAAACATTGGATATGTAATGTATGAAGAATGATACTGGCCAATGAAGAGGATTTTCAGCAAATACATCTTTTTCCATTTATTTATTAATTATTTAACCAAGCTATCTTTTAGCATTCTCGTGTAGATTACCCGAACAAAACGTCTAAGCTATATCCATGACACATTTCTAATCTACTTTCGTTGAAAAACAAAATAACTAGCTCCAAGCGTAATCGAAAAGTTTCAAAGGAAGACAGGCCTTGTGTAAGTAAGTAAGCTTACAACAGGATGACTCACGTTCGTTCAAAGTTGACTTTCACTTAAAGCAAACGTTATTTCAATTGCTAGCTTTATGGGGCTTAAGCTGATTATTGACTGCCCCATTGTGTATAATTTTTTCTTTTGTATCATGAACTTTCTCAAGACGATATGTAAATTGATCACGTTCCATCGTGAGGCAATACTCGAAATGTCACGAGCAATTATTATTAATGTTCGCTGTCTGTGATAGCAGAGCAGTCAGCCAATATGCTGTCTTAAATTATAATATATTTATTCAAATACATTATAAAATACAAGAATACTGTTCCCTTATCCTTTTCGTTGTTAGGCGATCACGGTTTCTAACATTAACGTGCATGTAACCATAGAAACAAAAAAGGGTACTGGTCTTTTGTGAAGTCAAATAAACATTTTGCGCATTCAACTTCACAATAGACAATTTTTCTCGCTCTTTGGCTGCCAAACAAGCCAGCTTCGATTCTATATTTGGCTATTATATATAATGGCTTTAGTTCAGACAATATAGGTAATTAAAAATAAAAAAAACGCTCTAATAATCGGCTAATGTCTCGTGTGGAATTTTGTTTTTAAATTATAAGTATGACAGGCTAGCATACTTTCGTAACTAGAAATTGAACGTCCTTACACGAGATTCAAGCTGGGTCGAATCAATAAAAGGCATCTCACAAACCGGTTCTATAATTAGGTGGCGTAATCAGGTTAAAAATAAAGGTACTTGGATCAGGGAAAGCTAGAGATTTCAGCCATAGGCGAGGGTATTAACATCTTGTTAATGAGCTATTGGCCATTTCATGTCCATGAAAAGTTCGCACATTACCTAGAAGCATTTGATTTTACGTTACGCCTAAGAAATGCCCCAGCGTGCTTCGTTCAATTCGAAATCGGCCAGAGAGGATACACAATTGTGGTCTCTTGAAAAGGTGGGTCAAAATAGATACGACAGCTTAGCTAAACTGAAATATTTATCTAAAATCGCATGTCTCGTTTACTGTCCAGTCGGATTCACCGGGGAGACATTATGTTACTAACAGTGTACGAATCAGGATTGCGCGCACCTTGAGCCCAACTATTCATCAGAAGTTAAGGCTTCCTGTAGTCTTGAATATGGTGCTGTTATATAGCCGACAAACTGATACCTGCCGATTCATAATCTCCTACGTTATAGCCAGAGTTCTGAATGCGACCCAGTTGGTGGTTCTTATTTAAGCAAATTTATGCTTAATGCAATGCATTACTCATACGCATGACTGACTGTTCGTAGATAGATTTGAAAAAATAAATACGAGATTAAATAGTTCATCATCATTTAATACAAGAGAATCCATGTTCGACCCAGATACGGTCTAGTACTGAACCGTCTCAAGGTGCGCACGATAAGCACGAGCTCGTTAAACGAGACGATGGCACGCGTTGCTATCTGTATCAACATGTAAGTATTGACGGTTTAACAAAACGTGCTTACTAGCCTTGAAAAACTAATTAATGAAATTAACGACGAATTCATCACACCAACCAGTTTAACTTTTGCGACCCGTTCCTCGATTGGGAGTACTACAGCGTTGCAAAGCATATACGATACTGCAAACGTTACACCGACACTGGCCATGAACCTGACTGTAAATGTAAATAAATGTGGATTAAACAGGTCGCCAACAACCGACCCATCGCGTGTCGGGTTATTTCTGTCATCATAAACCCATTAGCCTTTGTCCGTAATACTTCAGCATTTTACTGATACTATTTCTGTGCAAAGTAGCCCGGGCTTTTCAGCTTCTTTTGTGATTCTAGGCAGAGCAGCCAGTAACGATAGATCCTAATTTATTTTTTTATTCATTCCTGGATTTCTGGTTGATAGTCAAAGCCCACACCCCATGCCCGCCTCAGCCAATGCTATAGCCTAAAACATCTTGACCGAATCGCTACCGCAGCGCCACCTGTAGCAGCTACAGCGAAACATCCTCTACGAGACGAAAGGTGTATGAGAATGCTTTGTTTTAAAACAACTGTTTGTTACTTTGCCATTTTCATCGTTGGCTTTTTTATCGGGGCAAGTTTCCACGTGCAAAGGCGGGTCGATTTAAACTGGCTTGAAGCTATTTACCTATGTAAAGGGTTTGAAACTTTTGTTGCAGCTTTTCAACCCATAGAAACTTGCTTCGATAGGAAAAGCCAGCGGTGAAAATCGCACGGTAAAAACAGTTGTTT